>NC_050511.2:23825074-24140352 GCF_012460135.2 Molothrus ater | reverse complement strand
CCATGCAAAAATGGATTGCAATTAGATAGTATCATTCAAAGAATGAATATATTTTTAACACCATTTCACAGAAAGGTCCTATATCTTCATTATGTTTGCTCTCTTATTTCCTTTAATTTTTACAATTTTGTTTATGACATAAATTTTCATATACTTATAACTATATTTAAAAACTGTTCTTCAAGCATGCAACAAAGGAAAGTTTATATGACTTATTGAACTTGAATATATTTTTAAATACCAGATAATCAGAATCCCTCTTTCAAGGGAAATTGTGTTTTATGAGGGATCTCTTTTAATTCATATAGGAAAGGAAATATCAATAGGAACTTAGTAAGTATCACATAAAATTTTGAGGATTGCAGATAACAATGATGGCAACAATAAGAAGAAATGGTCTGTCAGGTTCTTCACAGATAGGAGAGGTCACTATTGTCAGGATTTATGGGGACATTGGACCCTATTACAGGACTAGGGTAGAAGAAAGTTTTTGAAAGAACTGGTCAGGCAACTGATGAGAATATCTATCTATCTGACAGATGCCTTCAACTCACAGACAGGAGACCTTCTATGTTAGGTCTGATTCTGCTTCATGTAACCCTAGATGGATTTAGGTGGAGGGCAAAGAGATTCTGGAAGAAGCCAGGGAAAATTTTAAAAATGTAATTAAGATCCAAAATACAGTTCTATGACTTTTTATTCTCTTTAGCTATGTTTTTTGTTTTGGATTTTTTTGTGGTTTTTTTTTTTTTTTTTTGTTTTGCCTAGACATTTTTGATTTCTTGGAGGAACACTTGCAGAAATAGCTTTCCAAAGGTGAAAGGACCAGGATGTCTATTCAAATATAGCTTTTTGTGAATCAGGGTGATTAAGCCACATTGAGCTATGTGGCTGGTCTGAGCTGATCAAATACAGCATGTACTTAAAGCCAACTTTTTTCAAACTCATTTGTGTTTTTTCTTTTTGCCATGACAGCATCTTCAGATATCCCCAAGCAAATTAACCTTGACTGGATAACTATGTAAGGTCAGTTGACAAGAGCTGGGTGGTCCGAGCTATTTTGTTTACTTTTAAAAAAGGCTTGTGAGATGGTTCTGTAATCTGAAATACAGGAGTTCTAGTTTATGTTTGTTTTCAGAAATGGAATAAATGTGAACAAGCTCTGCAATGGAGGGATGTTCCCCATAGCTCTTCAGCTTCAGAGATATACAATTAACTGTCATGGTAGAGTTTCATTCTGCTCATGTGCAGAAAGATAGGTCTGATTCATGGAAGCCTAATTGTGTGGGAAGAAAAATGCAGTAATCCTCAAGGCTTTCTCTCCCATCTTTCCAAAGAACACACCTCTAAATTGCAATGTTATCTGGTGCTCAGAAGTGATTTTGCTCTGAAGAGATGTACCACGGATTGCCTTGATGAAGAGCTGTGACATAGGGCAAAAATTGAATACCACAAACACACCAAGAAACATATCAATGAAGAAAGGCAAATTTTGCTGCAGTCTTACTGTTATGAGCTGAAAAATTCAGTGCAATTACTTGCTTTTGTTCTAAATATTATAGACATAAAAAATTACAAGATTTGCCTAGAACCAACAATATCAAGAAAATAAAACTTTCCCTATTCAACTCTTGCCTCTTAATGTAATACACAGGTTTTCATTTTGATTTCGTGTGCTAGCAGTAACACCTATAGCGGTACTCTGCAAGTTTCCAAATTTGGTTTTATAATTCTTCAAAGAATATCAGTGAGATTTTGCTTGAGATAAAATTAACAATAAATTACTTTTCCTTCACTTGAGATAATGATGGAAGTTTTCTCACTGAAAATGATAACTCTGTATGAAGCAATGAAAAAAAATCTAGTATTTTTAGTACCCTGTAAATCCATATTACTTCCCTTTTGCATTCTGCATATTCATATAAATTTGAATGAGAGATTAATCTGCATATTTTCCTGGAAGCTAATGGTAGCTCTGTCTTGCTCATGTTTTTGTGACTGATCCTGAGTTTTGTAAATTACTTTCCCCTATAATTTTCAAAATGTCAAAATAAACCCCAGCAAAACAATAATTTTAAAATCTGTTTGACATTTTAAATATGGTCCTAAACTGTAGTTTATAATGAAGCTGTCTGTATCGGAGACAAGTCTTGGAGATAAGTTTTTTATGTTGAACTGTAGCTCTAAACAATATCTGCTGGACTTATGACACCAGTTGGCCTCCTAAATGACATCTATTCCTGATGAACTCTTTAACTGCTCTCTGCTTTTGCATACTGGGTGATAGGAATTGGTGATACATACCCCTGCAGAAAGGATGTGCTACATTTATATTGCACTGAACTGTCTGAAATAGGGAACACGATGTGTTGCTAAGGATACAAGAAAGAGCAGAACTCTGCAGCCACTGCTGTGCTGGAAAATTACCCTTATCATTGTGAAAGGAAAATAAGAGTAATTAATTTTGCTACACAGTTTCAGGTTGCCATCCAACTAATCATTGAGAAAGATACTGATTTGGCATTTTTTATATTAAATTCTTTGTGATGACTAACCTTCTAGATAGACAGCCAAAAAGCCAGAAAAGATGCATAATCAAGTCTGAAAAAACATCATTAAAAATATAATTTTGATTACACTGGTATTAATAACTAGAATAAATCTTATAAAAAATGGTTTCTGCCCTCAAAAAGTAGCTTTTCCAGTTTTTGCAATTTGAAAAGCTGAAGATTTAGCATCCAAAAAATTCCAGTAGCCCCATGTAATCTATTCTGGTTCTCCTTTCCAGTAAAAGAAATCAGAAGTTAAATTCCAACTATGAATATGCTTCTCATGACTGCCATTTTTTCTTTTTTTCTTTTTTTTTTTTTAAGAAATGGACAGTCTGAATCAAATTGGATTCAACAATGATGGAAGAAGAAATGACTGTACAATAACATTTACAAAATCCAGAAACATGCAGGCAAGTAAGTGTGTCCAGTGTTACAATAGGCATAAAAAAGAGTTTAAATGACTTCCACTTCCTTCAGGTTGATCCTGTGGCTGAAAGGAAGACCAGAAACAAACAAAATATTATGAAATATTCTCATAGTCATAATAAGTTAATAGCCCTATCTTTACGTTAGTAAAGGAATAAGCAATTGGTCTGTACATTCTGTTCTATCAGATTTAGATTTCCAGGCAGGCTTCATAACTGCTTTACATGAAGTTATTAATTTTGCCATTTGAACTTCAAATATTGATTTATGGCCTCTGCTGTGACTCATACTATAAGATATCTGGTGCTTTTGGTGTTTTAATTTATATTCTAGTACCAACAGAACATAGACACTGCCAAACATCAAGCAAATGAAACCAAAATAACAGAAAATGAGGAATCCTGGATCCCAAGTCCCAAATGGAAATTGGAGAGAAATATTCCTAGAGATTTCAGTATCACAACTGGAGAGAAATAATCCTAGTGATTTCAGTATCACAAATAATTTTCACTAATTCTACCTCTCTACTAATTCTACAGAGAAAGAAGACACTTCCTTACCATTGGGACAGCCATATTTTCTTCCTGCATATTCTGCTTTTAAATGTCTGCTGCTCCCAGACAGGTGATCACACTATTGCCCTTGTTTACCAAATCAGTTGGAAGACCTTGCACTTTACAAGCCCATCACTGTTCTGAATGAAATGTTGTCTTTGCTATTCCTCATTTGTTTCTATTTCCATGATAACTTAGTAGTATTTGTGAGAGAAGGTGAAGACTTTGTCTATTAAGAGCAAGAAAGATAGTGTTTCTCTGGCAAACAGACCTTAAAAAATTGGACTCCGAAGAGTTTTGTTTCCAGTACTGTGCACATAGAAGGGGTCAGCTTAGAGATCAACTCTGAATTTTGCTTTTAAATAAATGTTATACCTTTCATGATTCAATATTTTCCAGGAAGTCTGCCAAGTCTGAGGTTAAAAATTCCATTATACACTAGTTTTCTTGTTGCCATACAACTAGCTGAAGTTGAGCTGACTTTTACTAGGTTTGGAAAGGGAAAAACTGAGTTTTCAAAAATGTGACTGTGCTGAAATATTCCTTGGCCTTCCAAGATTCTCTTTTATATAAATTCTAGAAGAGTTTCAGGATCTAAGGAAATTGTTATAACCGATTAATGCTATTATTTTGTTTTGAAGATTGCAAGGCAATCACATAGTTCAAACTGAAAGCCATGAGTATATTAGTTTTGCAAAAGCAATAATTTAAATGCTTTTGACTAAGTGTGACTGCCCTGGGCACATGGCAGCACGTTTTATATTTTGAAAGTATAGGGATGCAAGTGAGGGGAGACAATATTCAGAAAGAGACAGAATTAAAAGTTCAGAAACCTTTGAAGTCTTTTGATCTCAAAGAGATGATTAATTTTTCTATTGTGTTTTAGTGGGCCGTTTGTTGTTTATACACATTCTTATATTGTAATTCTCACTTTTCATTTATTCTTGTATTCTTATTCTTTTCTTATGCCGCTTGGGCCGCTTCCAAGGGATCCAAACATTTGATAACAAAATTATACTGATATCCTATGTTTCTACAGTTATAGAAACAATTCAGACATCTAGAGAAAATCTAAGGAGTTTTTCTGTCTATTTAGACTGGAGATTGACAGTAACTATTTTTACTTACATGAGTTAATGTAGCAAAATTTTATGTAGCAATTTAGGATTTATTTATTTATTTTATAATTCTGTCTTAACAGAATTTGAAGCTGTACAGGTTTAGAACTGAACATTCAGACTGCAAGATGACTCTGTTTTCTTAGCCTCTTTAGAGTGTGTTTACTGGGCTTCTTTTGGTGTGTTCACCAAAATTATTGGATTAAAAGAAATGGTTCTGTAACTACACAGAATACTGGTTAAGGGCACAGAGTTCTGCTGTTTGTTTCAAATCTAGTTTTCTTCACATGGGTTAATGCAATTTTGAAGAAGGTATATTGCCAGCATTAAAACCTATCAAATAAAGATCTAAATGGATGAACATCTCTCTTAGTCTGGCTGTGATTTTGCCCTAGCCCTTTTTCCCAAGTTATGAAGAATAGTGCAGCATTCATGTTGAGGTAAGCTAATCACAAACTGTAGCCCTTATTTGCTTTCAGCTGCATTGGCTGTCAATTTCTTCAGGAATTTATATGCAAAGATTGTCAATTGATCAGATTCACCAGTGTCTCTACCCCCTGGTGAATGTTGAGTGCATATTAGTTGAATGCTGATGCATATTAGTTAGTACATCATGCTCATTTGATTAATATCTTCTAAATGTTCCCTGGTTTCATTTTCACAGTAAATCCTTTAAATATATATCATTGCATGTCTCTCCACTAGAAGGAACTGACAGTAAAAGGATACTTAGTTTCTAAAAGCTTATCCAGTGTAATGTTTGTTTTAATAATGTTTTTATGTGGAGTGCCTGGGGATGTATGTGTTACAGACACTATAAAATAGTGATTGGATTAGAGCGCCAGGAAAGCAATGGAAGTTTCATGCTGCTCTGTCTGGAGTAAAATCAGTGCAGTAAGTGGCTGGGACAGTTCAGTTTTGTTATTACCTCTTTAATCTGTATTAGCATTTACGTTAAATATATGATGAACTTCCTTTATGTCTGGGTGTGTCAATGACCCAGTTGTAATTTCTCACTTGGGACCTAATACAAATCACTGACCTAAAGAAGTCAGTACAACAATGACCTGAAATCTGAACTTGTCTTTAGGAAAAGGATGAAAAGTAATGAATTCAAATTTTTTAAAAGGGTTGTTTTATTACATACTGAAAAGACTCTCCTAACTCTTCAGAGGGAATTATATACGGAAATTATGACTATTCTAAAAAATTAGGCAAGATATCTATGCTGACTGTTATTATGCAACACTTTAGTTCAGGATGACAGGTATAGTGATCTCCTGATCTCCTAAAAATCCCTCTTTTAGGGATTAATTCATTTAGGGAGTGAAAGAAGTATTTTTGGGACAATCTACTAAGAATTGCCCTAATAGTAACCTTCACAGTTTTTGGGTTGAATTGTTGCATTGTGTTACAGAAGCTAAGAGATGCAACTGAAAATCAGAACGAATAAATCACTTCTGTAAGGCAATAAATCAATGTCAGATTCCTCTGCATATTCTTTGGATAGCTTTTCCTCTCTAATTTCACTGAAGGGTACAGAGATTTTCAGGGTCATCAAGATTTCCTTCCAAGAGCAACACCATCCAGAGTCATGTGTGAGGAATTTCAGTTTCTTACCTCTGCAGTTGAGTCTTCAGAGATGCAGAGCCATTACTCCTTACTTACTTAGTCATCAAATATGACTCAATTGATAGGTAACTAGAAAATCCTGATTTCAGAATTTGGAAATGAGAGACAATCATTCAGGCTGATCATCCAATTCACCATGACCATTGTAATTTGCTTCTTAAAAAGATGAAAACCATTTATGAATCATGTTTATTTTTTTCTAGCAGTGAAAACCTTTCTGGTATGAGAATGTTTTCACACAGTAAATTTCTTTCAATTTGTACACATAAAGTGGCTTGCTTTAATATCCTTTCCTTCTTAATTTACAGGAGCTGGTTCTTTAAAAGTTCTTCCACAATTTCTGTGTTAGATTCTAGTTTTGAAACTGTATCTCTATCAAGAATCATGGATGACTACATATACACCATCTAGCATACAGGCATGACTTGGTTTTGCATTTCACAGAATCATAGAATATTAAGGACTGGAAGAGACCTTAAAAATATCTAGTCCCAGCCCCCTCTGCCATGGGCAAGGACACCTCCCACTAACCCAGGTTGCTCAAGGCCTTACTGGTCCTGAACACAGCTAGGGTTGGAGTACCCACAGCCTTCCTGGGCAATCACTGTCTTATCACCCTCATAATTAAGAATTACTTCCTAATATCCAGCCTAAAATGTCCATCTTACTATTTGTACCTATTACTCCCTGTCCTACCATTACAGTTCCTGATGAAGGATCCTTTTCCATCTTCCCTGTAGGCTCCCTTCAGATACTGGAAGGTTGCTCTTAGGTCTCCAGGCAACTTTTCCTCTCCAGCTTGAACAGCCTGTGTTTGTAGGGGAAGTGCTCAAGCTCTCTGATGGTCCTTTACATGCAGCTCAGGACACAGTTGGCTTTCTGGGCTGCAATCACATGCTGCCAGCCTTGCTGAGTTTTTCTTCGAACCCCCAACTCATTTCCTGCAGGCCTGCTCTCAATCACTTCTCTGCCCAAGCTGTTGGTGTGTCTGGGATTGCCGTGACCAGCTGTAGGACCTTGCACTTTGCTTTGTTGACCCCCATGAGGTTTGCACTGGCCCAGCTCTCAAGCCTGTCCAGGTCCCTCTGGATGCCATCCCTTCCCTCCAGCTGTGTCGACTGCCCCACACAGGCTGGTGCTGTCAGTGACCTCGCTGAGGGTGCCCTTCATCCCCCTGTCCATGTCCCTGACAAAGATGTTGAGCAGTATCGGCCCCAGCACTGACCCCTGAGGGACACCACTCCTCACTGGTCTCCACATGGACCATGAACCCTTGACCACAACTCCTTTTGACTGTCCATCCAGTTAGTTGTTTATCTATCCAATGGTCCGTCCCTCAAATCCATGTCTGTCCAATTTGGAGACGAGGATGTTGTGTGGGACAGTGTCAAACACTTTGTGTAAGTCCAGGAGGGGATGTCAGTAGCTCTGCACCTGTCCACTAGTGCTGTAGCAAATTTGTCAGGCATGATTTGCCCTTAGTAAAGGCATGTTGGCTGTCACCAATCACCTCTTTATGCTCCATAGTTTCCATGGCATAGTTTCCATGAGAATCTGCTCCAGGATCTTGCTGGACACAGAGGTGAAACCGACTGGCCTGCAGTTCCCTGGGTTTTTTCCACTTTCCTTTGTAAAATGGGGGTTATAATTGCTTTTTACCAGTCATCATGATCTTCACCTGACAGCCACAATTTTTAAAAGCATGTGGATAATGGCTCACCAACTTTGTCTGCCAGCTCCCTCAGGACCTGTAAATGAACCTCATCACATTCCTTAGATGGTTTTGAACCTGATTTGAAGAAGTAAACATTTTCAAATGGAGAAGAATCTTCAGTGTTTGTTATGCATAGTTCACTTCTACATGTGTTTTGACCTTTTTACAATGCAGAATTAATGAGAAAGGTATACTTTCTCAATAAGAAACTAAATGAAGGCTAAAACCAGAGAGTTCCTTCATCTTTAAGGATCATGAAATCAAAGTCTGTTAGTTGTTGCTCTAGTTTCTGGCAGTCAGACCATGTACAAGGGACACTGCTGTAAAAGAAAAGAAGGTATGAGGTAGCATGCTGTGTTTTACTAAGGCAATAAATTTTTCATCTAATACCACTTGCATGAAATATTGTTTCAAAATCCAGCTTACTTAAGAAGAAGAAGAAAGCAAATATCAGCACAACAGATAAATGTTGTCACTCCAGCCATTCTACTAGAAGCTCAAACCAGTCCTATTTGGTCTCCTAAGAGACAAACTTGCTGTAATTTTTTAATCAAAAGCAAAATATATCTGTAGAATGTAGAATTTATCTACACTTTCATACAATCTGGGAGTAGCACATATGCCAGCAGTTTTGCAGGGGAATGGAAATGAGTTTCTGTTTTAGTTTATCTACTTTAAGTCACTGTCTCTTTACAGAAGCAAAGGAATTTTTGCAGCTTGAGTACTGTACATTTCATAAGCTAAGTAGGATTATTTCTGTCAAGTATTGCAAAAGACCCAAGCTTCTTCTTATGCATTTCACAGAATTTGTGTTTTGGAATAGTTTTATCTTGGTGTGGGCTTCCCTCGCACATGCTGACTAGTGACTTTCATATATTCTATCCCTATCTGGCTTTCACAGAGGCTATGATATGTTAGCAATGACTCATAATCATTTTTGCCTTTTGTATTTTTACTTTCTCAGTGCAAAGAGAGATATTTTTGGCATTTTTTGCCTACTGATCTAAGAACACTGGGCTTTTTTTTCCTAATTTCTGTGCATAGTGTATCTGCATAAAATGCTGGAAAATTCGTAAAGTTTATGAGACACCCTCTGACGTTCTTATTTGTCAAAGATTCTCTTCCATTAGCACAAAAAATTGTTTTTATTGGAATAATTAGGATAGTTATATCATAGGAATAGCTTCTTCTTAGGCTAAAAATCAACGATTCTTTTTAAACCTGAACATGAGACAGAGGAATAACATGTTCCATTTTTGCTCAGTTCTTCTCTGTTTCCACATAATGTGGTCTCTATAGATGTGTGCAATTACAGATCTAAACAGTACCATGTGTTAATACCTCCTCCCCAGACTGCTGTTCAGAAGTGTCTATTATGTGTTGGGGATAAACTCTGGTTTGGAGCACAGGAACATCAAGACATGACCACCAGCCCTAAAGGAAAGATGCATGCCTGTTTTCCTTGCAGGGGAAGTAAGAGCACTGCTGGGTAAAGTGGAGACATTTACATGCATCTGTTTTGTGAAGTTCATTGCTTATCTTTAGGAATCCAGTTTTCTGTTTCAGGAAAAGGTGTATTGATTTCCCTTCTATTTCTTTGACAGGTATTTGATTTTTGAAGGGATGGATGCTTCTGGAAGAATTAACTTTAAATCATGATTCTGTAATACAAGGATAAGGAGGGTGAGGCAGATGTCTACATTAGGTAGGAAAGCTGAGGAGTGATCAGTGATGCTCATTTATATATGTCATATTAGCTTATATAAAAGACAACCACATACACAGCAAATATCTTTGCTTTAAATTAAAATCAGTGTTCTCTGTATACTGAGTGAGCGGTATCTCTGACTACAGGATTTTTGCCTAAATTGCTTTGTAAATACATTCTACCAGATCTGGAAACCACTATGTCAAAACTTGTCTGATATTTTGCTATAGAAATCACTTCTGAAGGTTAGAAGGCCTTGTATCACTTCAAGGGAAATACATTGACAATGTGAATATTTTTGTAAGCCAATTGAAGTTCTCCCAGTCTGAGGCAAAATACAGTGTTCAGATGACATAGAATATAATTATTTCCATAATTTTAATTTCTTGAAAATGTATCTTGTCAAGCATGAATTTTTGGAGGAGACTGTAAGCTAATTTCATAAAAATAAGGACATAGTTGTAACAAATTCATATCTATAAGGGTTAATTCATTATTAAATATTATTGTTCATTTGTATTGGCAGATCAAATGTCAATACAAACTGACTGGTGGATCTCAAAAAATATAGGGGGGAGTAATCACTGAAAGTGTTGTATTTCTTTATCACATTTCTATCTGTCACCTGGAATAATCTCATTCTGGGTTTATTTAAAAGCATTGGAAGAGTAAATAGTGGTAATAGTCACCTATATTACTTGGTAAAGTATATCTTTCGAAGCAAAATATGGTATTGTATAGGTAGCCACAATGTCACGAATCCAGAGAGAGGGAATAGCTTAATATCCAACTGTGAAATTTGAGAAAATTCCAAATACCTTCAAATGAACTCCTGGGATAACAGTGTGTCATCAAATGAAAATGAAAATTTTCATCATTTAAATACAAGGAGAAGGGCAATGACTACTTGCCTCTGTATGCATTATTGGAGAAACTGATGCTGGAATAATGTAGTTCTGACCTTCACAGATTAAAAAAGAAGCATCACAGAAACGATTCCTGAGCTGGATGACCTAAATTGAAAGACCTCAAATGTAATATCTTCTGCTACACTGAATCAGATGAGATGACCCAGTCCTAGCTGACCTTAGCTTTCTGAATAAAAATTATAAGCTGTGACTTCTTCCCAGGACTGAAATACAGTGAAGATATGAAGTATTCTCTCTTGCTACTCTCACATTTACTACCTTTGATTATACAGCACAGTGAGGAAGGGTACATAAGAATTTCAAAGCAAAGCTCTACTCTTCCTGAAAGCTGATGGAGATTTTAGTACATATGGAAGACTTACCTTCAGATGTAGAGGGTTTTTCCACTTGTGTGTAAGTTGGGGGACAGAGAGGAAATCACACTGAAACAGTGCTGATTTTCAAAATTTCATCTTTAGTTGTGTCTGATAAGATTGTGGATATTTTCTCCATTGTCACTGTAAGCTATGAAAAAATGCAGTAGTATTTATGACTTATGTAATCTGCCACTTTAAATGTATGCCTGTTTCTAAGCAAAAGAAATCCTTTCTTTCATATTTTGATTTTCAAAATATACTTTTGATTTTGTTCAATTGTACTTCCTTAGTACAAACTGTGATATTTAAATGGTGTTCTCTGGCTGTTGGCCTGTTGAGTCACCCTTACATCACAATAAAGTATCATACTGGCCTACAAAGTACAATCTGCAGCCTGTTGTCAGTCACATCAATGAATGCTGCAATTCTAATACAGGTTCTTTAGTCTGAAGCCAGCCATGCTACTTAATCTTTTAGAACATCTACACAATGAAACCTTCTTAGCCTAATGGATTCAGGCATATCTTTCCTTGGCTGATACCCAGAAATTGATTGTTAGTTTCTTTCTTCTTTGCTTCTCTCTTTAACTGAGAGAAGTGCCTTAGAGCAAAAAACCCTCTTTTCCATCCTCAGGGAAGGCTTGCCTTTATCCATACCAAACCAACACCCCAAGCCCTAGGAACCGTACTAGGAACTGTAAGAGGGAATCATCTTTTCCTCATCACTGAAAAGCATCCTTTCCTTGTTTAGCCTGCCATGCCCAAGAAAACTGGGCAAAAATAACTATTTTTGTCAGTCCCCAGTGTGCTTCTTTAGTCAGGAACCATTTGCAGTGAATCATGACTTTAAAGGGTTAAGATTTTAGCTGAGGGTTAGAACCACTTCATGTTGAAGCTAGATACACCAATGATAAGTTAATGATTATTAGATACTTAAGCTAAAGCTAATTGTTATATTATCAGCTCATTTGTAGAGGAAAGTGGAGCAAGTGAACCATTATAGGAACATACTGAAACCAGCAGAACAATGCCCAGCACCTGCACTCAAACCATCACAAAGCCGGGGGCCTTGGATTGTGCCAGTGGGTCACAGAGACCCGACCAAGACCTTCCTGACTTCATACCTGGGACCACTGAGCCAATTCGAGACCACCGACTCAATTTGAGAGAAGAATTGCATATGCATGAAGGACTAATAACTGCATTTAAATACAAAGCAAGGATGGGATGTGCTGGGGTATGTGTGTGTATTAGTTTGGGAAATAAAAAAAGAAGGCAAAAACCTTGTGCAGTGCAATCACTCATTTCAGGGACAATCCTGCCCATGCCACCTGCTGGCATAATGCACATACCATACATAACTTAGACTAGTTAGAGAGTCTTTGTCTGTGATTTTTGGTTTTAATGATTCAGTAGGATGAAAAAAATGAAATGTTTATCAGAAGGAAGCCAAACTCTTCTTCCTAACAATTAATTTGGGCTAAAGTGACTCTGTTCAAAACTAGATCAGAGTAAAATATTTAGGTTTCTTAGTACATCAGAGATAGTGGGGAAGAGCAGCAATGATTTTAAAAGACAGAAGTATGCACTGATAATTGCAGAAATTTTGAATGAATATTAATTAGTGAAGCCAAATATGTAATTCTCTTGTTTGGTGCACTGAAAAGCTGTGCCTTTGACCTTTTGTTTCCCTTCCATTGGGACCTATTTCTCCTGCATTGTAGAGAGAGTGCTTTCCTCTCTTAGAATCACCCTCTCACTACTATCAAAATGATTGACGGATTTTTCCCTCTTGTGTCTTCATAACTCTTCAAGTTAATAATTTCCATATATTTATCCTTATTTTATGTACCAATGCTTAGATGTATAAATCAAAATTGAATGCTGAGGGAGAAAACATGATTCAGAAGTTTGTCTCCTTCTGAATTTTTAAGTACCTGATTGAATCGCTAATATTTTCCTTAGAAAACTCCCAAAGTCTTTAGGCAATTGTCAACAGGCATACACATAAGGACCTCAAAGTTTGCCTGTGGGAAGACGTTGGGTGTCTTGGCTTCTCTCCACGCTCACTAAAGTTTGGAAGTAATATCTGTGTCTTAGACTACACTACTCTGGTGCAGTATTGTACCAGGATGAATGACTATATTTTTCCTCAAGCCCCATGATCAGGATATCTACTGTTGGTGAGTGAGGCTGAATTTCAATTCAGTCTGTCTCTAGAGACTGAAGTTTATTTCCTGCTTCTCAGATTAGCTCCCTCTCCATATGATTAGTAGGATGTTTGAAGATAAATAGCTCTGTGGCCCCCAAGACAAGAAAGACATTGACCTGTTGGAACAAACCCAGAGGAGGGCATAAAGTTGATCAGAGAGCTTGAGGACATCTCCTGTGAGGAGACAGTTGAGGTTTTTTGGCCTGGAGAAGAGAAGGCTCTGGGAAGCCCTGCAGTATTTACAGGGATCCTACAAGGAAGCTGGAGAGGGATGTTACACAAGGGCATGTAGCAGCAGGACAAGGGACAATGGCCTTAATCTGGAGGTGGTTAGGTTAAATGAGATATGAGGAAGAAATTTGTTCTGGTGAGGGTGATGGGACACTAGAACAGGTTACCCAGAGGGGTTGTGGACTACACAGCCCTTGAAGTGTTCAAGGCCAGGTTGGATGGGGCCTTGAATGACCTGGTCTAGCAGAAGGTGTTCCTGACCTTGATAGGGGGCTGGAACTCCATGATCTTTAAGGACCACCCTCAATCCAAAATATTCTATAATTCTATCTCTAAATCCTCCTTGCTGCTTTTCTTGAAATAAAGGAACATTTAACTATATATAAAAGAAGGCCTCTTTTACCCTTTTTACCTTTCACTGCTGCAAGTACTTGAATATAAAAGCCTAAGAGGTGTCAAATGTGTATCCAGATTCATACTTAACACTTTAAAGCTAAAACAGGTCTCCACAATTGCTCCTAAAATTTATATAATATTGTTATTTAATTATCCAAGAAAAATGAAGAACTGAGGAAGGACATTTCCCCAGCTTTTCCTTCTGCCTGGTGCCTCTTGGCACAGACACCTCTCCATACCTCAATGGTCCATAACTATTTTATTCCTTCATTATGCAATTCAGAATGACTGAAGTGTTCACAGGCAAACAAATTAATGGAGGACTTTTAAAACTTAAATATATATCCTTCCATTACAGCCTTGTAAAGGGTAAAATTCTATTTTAAAACTGCTGTTGCTATCTTACATGTGTGCAGAAAATGCTTATGATTACTTGAATTGATTTGAACCTGGTGTATATTGAAATTTTCATAAGAAAACAAGTGATGCATTATTCAATGTAATGTTTTAAATAATTTATTTTGCACATATTTTTTACCCCTTTGTCCACAATAATCATTCCAGGTATAATTTGAAAAGTAATAAACTCCAAGATAGCTCTAAGGCAATCAAGTTTCTCCCGTGTTAATGTAATTTGGAGCCTACCTGGTTTGAAATACTAATTTTTTTTTGGAAGGCTAACATAGATCAGTGACATCTTAATGAACATTTCTAGATATTTATGCTTGGATTATTATCTAACAACCACATATTCAAGTTAATCTGGTTGGAATATGTTTCCTGTTGTTTAGTGTATTCTTTCTACAAATGTCATATATCCCTCTTGAATTGGAAAAAGAGGAGGCAACTCTTCTTTCTTTCCTTAGAAACAGGAAATGCAGATCTGTTAAATAACTTGCAGATGAGATGAAACAAACCATATGGTCATTAAAAGAGTCTACGACTTTCTAATTTCCAAGGTTTTTTCTGGTCTTTTTTACACATCAATTTGCTAAAGTGGAGTTTATATTTCACAGCATAGATTGCTTAGTGTCTGTTAATTTGTAAGTAGAAATAAGCCATCTTTAAGGGCCATATGAGAAGTGAGAGATTTCCTTATTTCTTACCTCAAATCTGACAATATCTCTTTTGATAAACTTTACGGATTATTTACATAACAATTATTTCAGAGGTGGGCATGTGGTGTGTTTTGGGTTTTTTTGGGTTTTTTTTATGGTAAGTTTATATGGAGGCAGTCAGAACCATAAATAAATGGTTTGTGTGCACACAAGCAGTCATGTACACATAAAAAGTACCAACTAAACTGGTTTCACTTCTAGGAATTTGGAAGTGAAATATGGCATTATCACCACGAAACTGAGCAGATTGTCCAACTTCCAATTAAAAGTTGCTCAGTTCTGTAATTTGAGTCCTGAACTGGAATGACAGCTTGTACAGTGTCCAGCTGCTCACAGTAAGACGTGGCCCAGTTATAGAGGGCACCATCGTTACTGGGCATCGTGCTTGGGCTGCTTGGGAAAAGAAATTTCGGAGAATGTTTGTGCATTTTTTTCCAGTGCTTCAAATGATATGTTCAATGGCAAATTGAAACACTCTCACAGCCCTTTCTTTAACAGTTGATAATGGCTAGCAACAGGTAGATTGGTTTCATAACTGTGAATATTAACTCTAATTTATTTGGATCTTTGGATTTGAAATATTTAATTTTGTATAAAGAATAAATTTTGAATAAAGAACCCTGATGTTTGGACATTCAGATTTATTTTGCCTCCAGGAAGTGGTATGTACCATAATACTCAGAGAGTATTAGGTAACAAAATCCAATAGGTCATCTGTACAAAGCGTAACCTCACATTTGCCAGTGATTTTTATGAGAATTTTTATATCTACTGTTTCTAACACAAATTACTACTATTGTCCAGGTGTATTATACTCTCAACTTCTGTAAGTTTTTTGTTGTATAAACAAACAAGTATTGCTGTATTAAGGACTCTGTTCAGTAAGCCTTGAAGCCTTAATTGTTTGAATTTCATGTTAGGTTCAGTCTTCCTCAGAAGTGCAGATATTACCAGTGATCTCTAATGTCAAGCTTTACTGATTTCCAGAAAGTAGATGATGAAATGAACTGAGGAGAACGTGGCATTTTAAGAATTGACCTTCTGTTGCCATTGTGCCCAGAATTCTCAACAATATGTCCATCATGTTTAAGACTTTTGACCTAATTCAATACCATAGTGGAATTGAGTTTTTCCACTTCAACTGGAGTGTCACCATTTCATACTTTCTTTTATGGTTTTATTTGCTACATCCTAGCTTGCACCAAATTTTAAGGAAGCTCTTAGAAATCTGAAGCATAGAAAAGTAAGGAAAGCAACTTCACTGCTTTGGGCAAAGTCTTCTGCTATCTGGTGGTACATCTCCATCCTAGAAAAAAGTGTATTTAACCACATATTTGATATCTCTTAGGCTTTTGTATTCAAGTACTTGTAGCAGTGAAAGGTGAAAAGGGTAAAATAATGAACAGTTATTGATGTGAGTGGAGGTGATAACAGTAGGTGACCTTTATGTTGAATGTAGCAATGCTTCTGAAACTCTCCCACCATACTCTCACATCCAAAAATGTTGCAGTCTACATGGATATGGAACTCAGTGAGTTAAAAACAGTTTGGGTGACTGGGCCTGTAGGTAGGTGGTAATGGTTTGTACTCTTAATTCAGCCCTAATTCAAATGCAGTATTTTGGGTATCTATCTGAAGCATACCCTCTTCCATACCCGCATCAATGTTCTGAAGGTAGTGAGAGTGCACAATTGCAAATTTGCAGGTGGCAGAAAATAGGAGACCTGCTTGAGGGCAGGGCTGTCATTCAGAAACACCCAGACAGGTTGGAGGGATGGGCTGACAGAGGATTTAATAAATAGCAGCAAGGGCAAATGCAAATTATTTTACTCAGGATGACAGGCTGGGAGCTGACCATCATGGGAGAAGATATGGAAGATGCCTTGTGCATTGCTTTTGCCTGGGGAAGGGTTAATTTTCTTCATTTTGGCTGCTATGGGGCTGTGTTTTGGATTTGTGCTGAACACTGTTGTCGTTCATTTTGTGTTTGTTCGGTTCCCCCCATTGTTCATGTTGAAAGGTCCTGCCCCAATCCCAGTTGTCTGTCAATCCCTAAACCCCTCCCCGGTTTCTATGGTTCTAAATGTATCATTTTTGTTCTCCACCTCTGGCTGCCTGCCTGTCACTCGGCACCCCTGCCTCCTTTTCCAGAAGCTTCTGGCCAGGGTGTCGGGTGATTGGCCCAGGGACCAGGGCCCCTCCTTCAGTTGCATATGATTGGTTGTATTGTTGTGTCAATCCCCAATGTATCTTTCCCTTCCCTCTCCTGATTTGTTACCCCTCACCCCTCCCATCTCCTTTAAAACCCGAGGTTTTCCTCACCTCGGGGCTCTCAGTTCTCTACTCCCATCGCCTGTTCTCAGCTCCCTGTTCCTACCCCCCCCCCCCCGCTTCCATTGGGAGAGTTTGGTCCCTCGCGACCTAATAAACCCGATACAACCAAAGAGACTGAGAGACGCCTCTTCATCCTGCGGCTCAGAGATTTATAGCGGCCACCGTCCGGAAGGCAGTTGATTGCCTTAGGCGCAATACCCAGCTTCGTGTTGGGGAAGCGCCCCCCTTGGCTGGAGACGGGCTGGTCATCCTAGCCTGGGCGTGTTCTTCCATTGGCCACACCGCTCCAGAACACAGAGTTGATAATACAGAGATGTTTTTGTTACTGCTGAGCAGGGCTTGCTCAGAGCCAAGGCCTTTTCTGCTTTTGGTACAGCCACACTGGGGAGGGACTGGGGGTGCTTGGCAGGCTGGGAGGAGACACAGCCAGGACAGGTGACCCAAACTGACCAAAGAGATATTCCAGACCACATGGCACCAAGCTCAGTGTATAAAGTGGGGACAAGAAGCAGGAAAGGGGGGGGCATTTGCAGTAATGTAATTTGTCTTCCCAAGTAACCATTTTGCATGATGGGCCCTGGCTCTCCTGTAGATGGCTGAACACCTGCCAGTGCATGGGAAGCACTGAATTAATTCCTTGGTTTGCTTTGCTTGTGTGGACAGCCTTTGCTTTCCCTATTACACTGTCTTTTTCTCAGCCCATGAGTTGTCCTGCTCTCACCCTTCCGATTCTCTTCCTGATCTCTCTGGTGGGGGAGTAAGGGAGCAGCTGTGTGGGGCTTGGCTGCTGCCTGGGGTTAAACCCCTGGAAGTCTTGGAATGTAGCAAGGTGAATATGAGCCAGCGTGTGCCCTGGCAGCAAAGAGTGCCAGTGGTATCCTGGGCTGTGTTCATAAGAGCACAGCTCATAAATCAAGGGAATCAATGCCTCTGCTTGGCCCTTACTAAACTACATCAGACTACCACATCTAGTTTGAGCACTCCCTCAAAGAACATCACTAAACTGACTGAGTTCATCATGAAGACACCAAGATCGTTGGAAGGTTTTATACAGACCATCTCTTTCTGTACACAAAATGCTATCCAGACAGATTTTGACATTTCCTTGCTGAGTGCTATTGCCCTTTCTAGCACCTTTTGACTCCCAGTTGTATGCTTTACACCTATTTTATATTTTATTTTAATTTAATTTAATTTAATTTTATTTTATTTTTAGTTATTCCCACTGTTGCAACTATGGTATCTAATACATACAGCATTTACCTTGTACCTCAGACTTCAGCCAACTACAGCAAAGTAATTCAGTGTGGTGCACAGCCTGACTTGTGTCATACACCAGCTACCAATTTTTTTGTGTCTCAAGCATTTCAGCATTTAAGCGCCTCATGTGTGCATTAAGGTATCTATCCACTGCAAGAATATAGAGAAATATAGTCATCTGCAGTTCTGTAATGCATGACATGTAGAAGTCTGATACAGTTGCAGTCTGATGAGAATTGGATGAGGAGTAACAAAGGAAAATAAATAAAATAAAATAAAATAAAATTAAAAAGAGCTCATCTTCTTAGCTACCTATTGTATCCAGACCTGAAGATCTATAAATCTTGAAGGACCAGGAAGAAAATCATCAGATGTAAGAGCATATCCTTCCATTTCAGGAAGAGGGATGCAATGTTCAGCAACAGCAGAGGAATCATTGAAACCTTTTCCTTGTTTAGTTTATATGATGGAAGCATTCTGACTGTATGGAGCACAGGTATGAATTTTCCTGGGACTCACTGGGGTTAAAATCAGGTATTTATATAACACTTGAGCCATCTAATCTTGTAGTATAGTCTTGGAATGACCTGTAGGAGCAAGTATAAGTGAAATAATGGTCAGAAATAAACACAAGAATTAATATTATAGCCATTAGAAGGATGTAGGAGGATATCATTTATATGCAAAGACCTACTAAATCAATAAAATTGCCTCTAAACCTAATCTTAGTTACAATTTTTTAGAAATGCTATTTGCTTCTTGATAAAGATTTAAGCTAAATATCTCTCATATTGTTTTGAAATGGAGTAGTTAAAATGTGTCTAATTGAAGTTAAATGATTTAATACTTCTGAAAATAATTGAATACATATTCATGAATAACAATACCTTTTTGAGCTGACTGAGCCCATACTTGGAGTGGGTACATGCTGGTCTTCATCAGTTAGATACAGTATGACCTGCACTTGGGCAATATGAATGTAAGAACTGCAGAAAAGTTACTGGAAATTGATGCTGGGAGTGATGCTGCAGTGTGCCAGCTGTGGTGTGACAAATGTGTTTGTGCTTAGCTGTATTCTAAAGTAAATGGCAGTGCCTTATCTCTCAATGTCTGTGACTGTCTGAAAAGTCTTTGTGCTAAAGGCAAGTTAATACAAATCATTTGCGAGATATTTTTTTGCTTAAAGCATGACTGGAAATACAAAA
The DNA here is from genome assembly GCF_012460135.2 of Molothrus ater. Taxonomy (NCBI): domain Eukaryota; kingdom Metazoa; phylum Chordata; class Aves; order Passeriformes; family Icteridae; genus Molothrus; species Molothrus ater. Next base: position 24,120,608 of record NC_050511.2, on the reverse strand, counting down.
AAAAAAAAAAAAGAGTATGTGAAACAGTGGAATGTACAAATGGAGACACTTCCAAGTTGCCTAGTCAAAATGAGCTAACCAGTAAAAACTTAAGAATATTTCATCATTTGCACTACTTTATCATTTCGCATTTTAAGTTTTCATTGTAATTTTACCCCTCAACATTTACCTTGTTTATACTATGTTGTGTCAAAAGCAATGTGACAAGAAATAGAATTTGAGAAGAAGTACATAAATGGAAACTGTTTCATGGATCTGCAAAACAATTTTACCAGATAGCAATTACTGTGAAGCAGCTTGTTTCTAAAACTGTTTTCTACTAGATTCCAAGGCTCTTCTATGTAAGTCTTCCCTAAGAGCCAAATGCTTGCTTTGGTGTCAGCTGTTACATACTTTAAATCTGCCATGGGCAAACATTACAGTAACAGCTAGAGGTGTATATCTGCAGAACAAAAAATTCTAAGGGCAGGTTTCCCTGGGAATTTTGCCAGCAACAACAGAAACAACAGAAATTAATCAAATACATTCCTGTGAGGACTCTGTAAGGCTTCTGAGTTTATTGCAAATCCCTCCCAAAATATTTAATCACAATAACATTTGATCGTGGTCAAGAATTGATAATCAGATGCTCATGTATGTCTCATTTAAATAAGTGATGGAGATAAATCTAGGTTGGGAGGGACCTCAGGAATTTAATGTGTTGCTCAAAGCAGAGCTAACTTCAAAGTTAGATCAGGTTGCTCAGGGCTTTGAACTATTTCCAAAGATAGATATTACACAACCTTTCTGTGAAACCTCTTCTAGGGTTGAACCACTCCCCCAGTTGAATAATATTTTCCAAATGTCTTTATGCTAAGAGGATTTGTTAATTTACTAATACAAATTAGGGTTTTGTGGTAAAACTGCTTTCCACTGGCATTTAAAATAACTTACACAGATATTTTATTGACTTTTCTTATTCAAATGTTATTGTTTGATACAAAGTAAACTATCCAACCAAGTATGGGTGAATTCACCAAGAGAGTAATCATAGAGTCATAGAATGGTTTGGGCTGGAACAGACCTTAAAATGTTCTCTGTTCCAGCCTCCATGTATTAAGCAGGTGCAGCAGTCCAACTCAATTGTCAGCGTCCGGCTAGCTCCCAGCACTGCTAGCAGCACGAGGGGGCACTTCTCCCGATAGCTGGCTTCGGGATAGTGCCTAAGGCAGTGCCCAGCTTGCGGCTGTAGGCACACCTTGTGCAGGACGGAGTCCAGTAAAGGCTGCAACCAGCGGAAAGAAAAAGGCGGACTCCAACTGTGGCTTAATCGGGGCTTTAATGAATTCCCGAGGGACTGACAGAAGGAGACAGGGGGGAGGGGATGACAGCAAGTTTTAAGGGGTAGGGAGAACAAGGGAGGTGCCAGGCATCGGGCCAATGGGGGTGTAGTGGGGAGTGGGGTCCAAGGGATTGACACGTGGGTAACACCAACGGGAAACATTCTGGGGAGGGGCCCCGGTTCCTCAGCCAACCATCGAACTCCCCTGCTGGAACATTCTAGCAGTAAGGGTGGGGAGTGAGAGTGATTGGCGGGGTACCGGGGAGGGATCAGAAGAAAAGATACAAGGGTTTCCAGGGAAACCAGGGCAGATTTTAGGGGATACATTGTTGGCTGGGGTGGAGCCAGGAAGACAGACAGCTCCAAAGGCGGGAAGGGAGAACTGGGGCAGAACCATTTTCAGACAGAAGTGGATTGGAACAAACCAACCTAATAACTTAACAAAACACACTGCAACAAGCAGGGACATCTTCAATTTGACAAGGTTGCTCAGAGGTGTCAAACAGGGCATCAAACCTGACCTTGAATGTTTCCAGGGATGGGGAATCTATCACCTCTCTGGGCAACCTGTCTCTGTGTTTCACATCATCAGTGCACAATAATCTTCCTTATATCTAGTGTGAATCTATCCTCTTTTGGTTTAAAATCACCAGTCTTTGTCCTGTCACAACAGGCCCAGCTAATATATCTGTTTCCATCTTTCTTATAGGCCCCCCTTTAATATTGGAAGGTTGCTACAAGGTTTGCCTGAAGCCTTGTCTTCTCCAGGCTGAACATCCCAACTCTCTCAGCCTGTCCTCACAGCAGAGGTACTTCAGCCCTTCCATTATCTTCATGACTCCTCTGCTTCAACAAGTGCATGTGCTTCCAGGGCTGACGACTCCAGAGCTGGACGCAGTAGGGGTCACACTAGTGCAGAGTAGTTGGGAAGAATCACCTCCTTCAACCTGCTGCTTTTGAAGCAGCCTGGAAAACAATTGGTTTTCTGGGCTGTGGGCGCACGTTACTTGGGTCATGTCCAGCATTTCACTGTCACTAGTGGCATCCCCCAAGGTTCAATACTGGGCCTGAGCTTGTTTAACTTGTTCATTCATGACTTGAATCGAGGAACAGAGGCCTTCTCAGCAAGTTTGCTGCCAACAGAGAGCTGGGAGGAGAAGCCAATACCCCGGAGTGCTGTGCAGCCTGTCAGAAGCACCATGGCAGGCTGGACCACATCGCTCTCTGTATCTATCTAAAGGATGGCCATCAAGGGAATGGAGCCAGGCTCTTCCTCCTGGTGCCAAGCATAGGATAAGAGGCAATGGGCAGATGCATAGGAAGTTCAATTTAAAAATGAGGAAGAACTCATTTCTGTGTGGGTGACCATGCATTTAAAAGAGGTGAAGTGAGAAAATATTCAAAATTGGTGAGGAAACACAACAACTGTGGTTTTAGCTTGAATCTCTGTAGGGTATTGGGTTCACTCAGAATCTTCTAAAAAACCCAGAATTTCTAACCTCAGAACTTTGGAAGTTCATACCTAAAACATCCAGAAATCAGAGGCTTCACTAAGCTAATACTTTAATTCTTATAATAACAAAGTTTCACAAGGTTTTTAGTCATAACAATGAGGTTTACAATTTTAAAATGCTTCACCATCTTTGTTGTAACAACTCAAAGAAAATGTCCAAATATTCCTTTTCTCACTTCTTCTTATAGATTTGTTGTCGCCCATATGTTTGTATATTGTGCCAATTGTAACTTGCCTTTTTACATAATCTGTACATACAAGAGGATTTTATCTCTACACAGACCTTTTCTTGAGGAATGGTGTTAAATTTGTAGTGTTTCTCAATCTAAAAAATACTTAAGTACCTGATCTTGGCTTAGAATTCACATAAGATTTTTAAAAGACATTGCAGTGTAGATGAAATCTATAAATCAAAGTGTTGAAAACGTAGAATGTTATTACATGGATTTCTCTGAGGTACTGTGCCAGAGGTAGGCAGAAGGATGGAAGTGTGAAATTAAAGAAAAAGCAGACATTGAGATATAGACATTGCCAAAGCCTATGAAAAGAGTCCATTCACTGAGAATTTTTTGCTCTGCTCTTGAAATAGCTCATTAGTAATGTGTTGCAGAGTGGTCTAAATAAATTAATTAAACTGAAATATGGCAATGCACAGGAAAGATCAGAAGTCCATCTGCAAAAGAGATCACTCATGTTCAGGAAGGTGCTTGAAGCATAAGGAGTAAATGTCCTAAGCCACTAAGCTTTTATGGATAACTTTTGAGGAAGATGCTGTCTCTCTCTCCTTTACTACTGAGATTGAAGCAGTGATGATGTTCTTCCCCACCAAAATAAATAGCTCTTTCAAATTCAGACACTGATAAATTCAGAAGAAAACTGACTTAGTTAATTACTGGCCACTGACAAATCCTCCTTTTTCCAAGCAAACTTATGGGAAGTATTCTGAGAGTCTAAGTACAGGAGATATCCTAGACTTGGCAAGGCTTCTGGATTTAGATTAAACCCTTAGGGCAACCTTCTCTCACTGTTGGATGTTCTCCTGCCATTGATAAAGAGTACATAAACCTTTTTGAATCAGTCATTCCTGAACTAGTAATAATTTGTCCGAGAGAGATGGAGAAATTCCCAGTGTTATTTGCAGAGAAGAGATATATTAGTCATTCTGAGATACTGTACCTCCCTTATCTACCTTCATAAGATTAGCTTTCTGTATGACCCTTTTAAACAATCATAAACACAGAATGTGCTGATTTGGCAGTGAATAGAGTGTGAATTTGCGTGCTTCTTTCTGTCTTCTATACCACAGAATAATTCTAGAACACCACCAATATAGCCCAATACTTTGCCAAGAAATATAGGAGAAAGCAGATCAACTGGGGACAACAGAAGCTACAAAAGACAGACTATGCTGATTGTCAGAAGGAAGATCTCAGAGTTTGTTTCAGTCACAATGTTTTCCCTTTTGATGAAAGAAACTTAATTTTAACTCCCTGGTTTCTTGCTAACTAGTAGATATTCTTCTGGTGAAGAATGCATGCATCTTGTAGCATGACCTGTCAATGGTGAGCAGAATGCATCCTGTCTTGAAAAACATTGGCTGTTCTTCAATGGTACATTGAAGTTTGCCATTTCCCAGTTAAATTTTAGAAATACAGTGTGAAGCTATCAGAATACATTGCTCACAGAGCAATGTTTCATTTTGGCAACTACAGCACATCATGCACAACCTGTGTTCTCCATGCTGTTTCTCCTCAACCTAGTGAGAAATCACTTGAATGTTAAGTGAAACTTTATCCTTAAGACACTCTTTTATCAGTCCTTTTGTGATACCCAGACTACTGGGGATGCAAAGTGACAGAAATTGTTCTCCTTAGAAATAATGTAATGGGCATTAGCAGAGATCATGTCCCTGCATGCAGAATTTGGAATTTCCTCAGTGAGAGTGTAAGAATGCTCACAAAGTTTTGCTGGCTCTTCCTCAGAGTAAATGCTGTTATGAAACTGTGGGATAGCTGGGAGAAACTGTGAGTATTTAGCGTCAGAAAATTTCCTATACCTCTGTTGCTTACCTGACCTTTGTGATACATCAGCACAACAACTGAAGAATTCTTGTCTATCCCATAAATTAGCAACTACTTTGAAGTATTCCAGCTGGTAGAAATTTAAAAATCTTCCAGATATCTGCTCCAAATGGATAATAGTGAAATGTTATATGAATAATATGTTGGTCTTTGCACCCTAAAGAAGTGTTAGAGAAATGTTATTTGTTTATTGGGACATACACAGGTGAAGTGCAGTAAGCACCACTTTAAAAGACCTAGACCCTTTAAAAAACAAGGCATTTTGCTGAGATTGCTGATATTCCTTTTCTTCTCAGGTGAAGGAATTCTGTGGGGCCTGATGTCTGTGGTACCCATAGATAGCTGAAATTGTCCTAGTGTCTGAACAATTTTAATGTGTATTATCTGAGACAGGTGTAGGATAATGACAGAATGTGCTATAGGAAATTTGAAAGCAAGGTACTGATCTCTGATAAGCAATAGCTGTTCAGTGACAAACACAGCAATTTTAATCCCTCACGTCTATTTCTTTCATAGCGTTTATGAAACTATGTCAATAATTTCTGCTTTCGTATTTTCAACCATGGTCAGGCAATTATAAAGGTGGCTTTTCATAAACAAACATAAAAAGCACCAAACCAACGTGACAGTGGAACAGAAGAAGGAAAAAGTCCTCACAAACTGCTTCTTCACTTGACTGTTGATTTTGTTAAGTGCATACATGCATTTAGATAGATATAAGCTCCATGAAATTTTAATCAGTCCACTGGGAGTAACACAGTAGTCCACAGCAAGTAACACAGGCACAGACCACCTCCTAATGTTTCATTGGGCAAACTCATTAAATTTTCAGAGATTTACTAAACTTAATGTCAAACTTTTGTAATCACAATAGGGATAAAATTAAGTTTCTGAAGTGGTACACTTCAGATTTCACTTAAGATTTGCTGCAGTCACTTATTTCTCAACATGTTGCTGATTACAGTCCTCTAATTCTGAGAGGGTTTTTGGTCTTGCATGGCCTATGAACTCTGTTTCCACAGGGATTTGCTACAGTCAAAGACAAAAATACCCTTATCAAAATGGTAATATACAGGATGATTTTTGAAGTTTCTGTTTTTTTCTAGTCTTCAATATATGGAGAGAATGAGGACTTTTTCTAGATTTGAATGTTTATTAAACGCATACATGACTAAGGTATATACATTAAACCAAATTCATGCACAAATTAAGCTTTCTTGCATGTGGTTAAGAGAGAGTTGTGAAAAGGTTAATGTTTATATAGAAGGTATTTCCAATTGCAAAAGGTAAAGAGAATTAAAAATTCAATATTTAGTTACATCTATAAATTTATTCTCTTGCAAATAATAACATTTTCATGAGTATTATGATGGTAGAGGGGAAAAAAGCCATTTATTTCAAGGAATTATTGAACCATTCTCATTATTCATAGTTAGACACGGGGATTATGCAGCATATACCATAAATTGTTGGTAGGAAGAGAATTTGGAAGCAATACCTTTTAGATTTTTACAGCACTTGTTTGTGGAATAGCTTTGAGAAGATTCAATGTTTTCTACAAACTCTATCTATTTACCTATATAATAGCTTTTTTTTAATCCAAGCATCTGTAAAAAGAGCAACCCAGAAAGGACGTATTTTAGTTAATTTCAACTTTGCTTTTTCATGGCTTTTCAGAAAAACACACTGAAAAAAAAATTAATTTAGAAATTTCATTACATTTTCCTCAAAATTCAGGACTATGAGAAGTCTTAAAGAAGATAAGAATATTATGTTGCACTGAAGACAGCATTTGAGTGTCTCCTAGCAGAAAACTTTTGAGTTTGTCACAGAATGGAAACTCCACAACCTCTCTGGGCAATCTGTGCCAGTGCTCGGCTACTCTCACCATTTATGCTTTAAAAGAATAAAACTTCAAAAAGCCTTTTAAAATTCCTAAGGATCCACTTCTGAGCACTGTCCAAATTGGTGGGCTAGAAGCACCTTTGATCTAATAGTTATGTAATATGCTTTCTTATGGTTTACTGCAGAGGCTTTCTTTGCAGCATAAAGAGAAGGCAAGTTGTTCACCAAGACAAGAGATCTCCTCGACAGAGTCTTCTATTAAAACACTCCAGAACAGTGGAATTCATCCTCTACTTCTCATCCATCAAGCTGTCCTCTAACCTTGAATGTCTCTGTGATTTACAATCTTAAGTCTTAAGTCTTCCCTCTCTTACATCTGATTTGCAGACCAAATGCTTTGCTGTTTATCTTGAGCTTTTGTTCTTTTCAAGCTATAAGCTTATCAGGAGTCATTTTTTAGAGCAGGTTTTTGGAACAATACCAAGCAGTGTTTGACACTGCAATACCCAGATACTGGGGAAAACAAACTTTCTAGATTAATAAACTGCAACTTCCATGCATAAATTGTACATACAGCTATATATATATGGAATATGGAATTATACTATATGTGATAATTTTGAAGTACAATTTCAGCAGTCAACATTAAAAAAAGAGACTAAAATTTTTAGCCTCCTAGAATATTTTTTTCATTGACTGTTGTGCTGCAACAAAACTCTCAGATGCAGGAATATAACTTTAGTATAATTCTTTAGGAAACTGGAGTCCTAATCACACAAATGATAGTTTTATTCTATGTATGATTGTATCATACATTCTATGTATGATAGCTTATGAATGTATGAATGTATCATACATTCTATGTATGATAGTTTATTCTATGTAGCATGTTTGGCAGATCTGTAGAGTGACTTACACTTTAGTGTTCAGTAACCAAATTTTTCTCCTTAGATGTTCGGCACCAAGCCTCCCCCTCTTGACAGTAAAAGACTGTCAGAGATCAACAACATTTCAGTTTTTGTCTCTGTAAAAAACCCACCAAAATTCTGTTTACCATTACTCTAATCACTACTTGAGGTTTTATGGTAACCAGATGCAGCATTCTGTGATGGATAGCAGCTACATGTAAACTATGCTCTTGAAGCACATTGGGTTAATGTATTGTGATTTGATGGTGCCTAACACTTGGAAACAATTTTTGTTTTTGAAGAGCAACTAAACTGAGTTGGTAGCTTCTTAACTCATTTAATCTGCTTCTTCTGCATATTCCAGGTCACAATTTAGGGCTTTATATGATAGGATGTGGTGATTTTTTATTTTTGTTCTTTTGGGTATTTTTAACTCATTGAAAATAATAGTGATTATGTATAGGCGACTGTGAATGAAGGGCAAAAGAAGAGAAGTTGTATGATATTGCTTTGAATACTTCTGCTGGTTATATTGCAGGTTGGGGGACTACAGTATCTTTCAGACTTTCAGTTTATCTATGGCTGACTTTACTTATGTATTACCATAGGTCTTGTTTGAGTCAGACTCTTTCCTAAGAGTTACTAGAGAGGCACAAGAATGATCCATTTAATTCTTGAATTTTGCACTATTTTTGAAGATCTGGCAAATTTTGAGTAGACTAGGATATTATTGCTGTTTAAACATAGGGGCCATCAATATTGTTTGTACTCTAATTAGAAGTGCCACATAAGTAATTAACATCTTGTGACTTCTTTGAAGTGTTTCACACTATGTCAGATTTCATTATGTGGAAGTTTAAAAAAGTCAGGCTGATGTTTCTAAATGCTATTTCATTGGCATAATAATCATGCAGGTGCTTATATATTGCAATAAATTATTTTTATTTTACTTTAGAATTAGTTGTTCTTTCAGTATTTGAAGTCTAATATGATGTTAGAGGTAAGTAAATGTTGAAAATTTAGTCAATTATTTTTAAAGTTGAATTAAGTGCTACTAAGTTTAAACTCTTTTTGTGTTTGCTTCTGCAAGTGTTAAAGCAAGTAAACTTGCTGACTGAAATGTTAATGAAGGCAGAAAATATTAAGTAAATATTAGAGACTACTGGCAAGAAGTAAATCCTGATTGTAAAACTCAAATAACCTTCGCAGAAACATGACCCTCAGAGCCTCCTGTCAAAGGAAATGGAAAGTGTTTGTGATGGTTCCTCCATGCTCTTTGACTTGAGTTTTAAGTATCATCTATAGGAAAATATTTGTAAAAAATGTCAAACAATAGAAGGCACCTCAACATCAACAAATTGTAAATAAATAAGCCACCATTGTCATTGTTACTTAAAAGATGTAATTGTGTACCTCTTGCCTCGTTCATTCTCAGTCTTCCTTTAAATTATATTTGCCTTATGTTCTTTTTTCCCCTTTGTGGCATAATTTGTGGTTTAATTGCATGATAATAAAGCTCTCCAGGAGCTCATGTGGAAGACATGGAGTCTTGTTCATTGTTGGTGTTAGATTCATCTGCATATTTCTCTAATAAGGTAGATCCAACTGATCATGCTTATGAGAATTGCATGAGGTTGAACAAGACCAAGTGCGAGGTGCTGCCTGTGGGTCAGAACAGCCCTGGTACCAGCACAGGCTGGGGATGAACAGATCCCAGCAGCCCTGCCCAGAAGGAATTGGGGGTGCTGGTGGCTGAGAGGCTGGACATGACCCAGCCATGGGCACTCCCAGCCCAGAGAGCCACACGTGTCCTGGGCTGCATCCAGAGCAGTGTGGGCAGCAGGGCCAGGGAGGGGATTCTGCCCCTCTGCCCTGCCCTGCTGAGACCCCACCTGCAGGGCTGCATCAGCTCTGGGCTCCCAGCACAGGAAGGACAGGGACCTGCTGGAGGGAGTCCAGAGAAGGCCACAGAGATGATCAGAGGGATTAGACCCTTTCCTATAAGGAAAGACTGAGATAATTGTGTTTGTTCAGCCTGGAGAAGAGAAGGCTTTGGTGGGACCTAATTGCAGCCCTTCAGTACCTTAATTGAGCCTACAAGAAAGAGGGTGAGGAATGTTTTACAAGTGTATGTAGTGACTGCACAAGGGAGGATGCTTTCCAACTGAGAGAAGTTTTAGACTAGATATGGTTAAAAAATTCCTTGCTGTGAGAGTGCCAAGGCACTAGTTACATAGAGAAGCTGCCAATGCCCCATTCCTGCAGTGTATAAGGCCAGGCTGGATGAGGCTCTGAGCAGCCTGGTCTAGCAAGGAGTGTCCCTGCCCATGGCAGAGGGGATGGAATTGATGATCTTTAGTATGCCTCCAACCCAAGCCATTCTATGCTTCTGTGGTTCTGCACCATGGTGGGTAAGATCAGATACACTACTTTTGCATTACACAGCTCAGCAGTCTTATACTTGAGTAAGATCTTCATTTACATATAGTAATTTATTTATTCATTCAACAAAAAAATAACATTCATAAATTGCAAATACTAGAGCTTTTAGTTGCAGAAGGTCTGATTTATTGCAGAAAAGAGGTAAGTTTTTATTATGAGTTCATCAAGAATGGCTTTGACTTTTGTCGTCTGCAGAACAGTATCCAATTTGTAAAACTTTTATTGAGAAGAAAATTACGTGTGATGAAAATTTATCCTTGTAGTGTTTTTTGGTGTACCATAACTGTATCAAAGAAAGTACCAGTGACTCTGGAATGGGAAAGAACATGATGTTTACTTCATTCTCAGCCTGCTCTAGCAGTTCTAGCTATTAACCAAATGAAAAAAAGGGTAACCTTACTTGACTCTATATTTAAGCTCTCAAAGTACTTTCCATGATGCTTCCCACTGTGAAATTAAAAAAAGGTCATGTTTTATTTTTCTGTTCATATTAAGGAGTAATGTTCTTAGTAGGTTGGTATCTTTCCATTGTCCAGCTCTTGACTTGAAATGACCATGCTTAACAAAATTAATCTTAAAGCTATTTCTGTTTCTAAGCATGTAAGTCAAGGTCTTTGAAATGTTTAATGGTTTGGTGTTGTCAATATTTTAACACTCAGCACTTTCTTAATACTGGTCCTCTTTGTGATGTTTCATAATTTATATTCAATATATGGTGTTTTTTTTGGAATATTGTTGTGATTGATAAAGATTTTATGACTGGACAAAAAGCCTGTCATTTTATATAGTCATATCAACAAAAGCAGGTTACATTTAGTGAGAACTGGAGAAACACACACATTATATTATGTCATGGCTTTCAAAGGCTGCTTGTCACAGCCTGAGGAGGAATAAATACATTGATGAACTGGGAAAGCTGAGACAGAAATATGCCAGTGTGCTGCTAAGCCAGTTTGGAAATATGGTCCATACTTCTAATTTTCATAATAGTATTATTAGCCAGTCTCCTGATTATCTACTGGCTTTATTTTAAGGTGTATTGTGCTGTTTATAAGTTCATGTTAATCAAAACTCTTTAGAAGAAGTTTGAATTGGGCAAGGGTAGTAAAGTAATTTCTGATTTTCAAGAGTACAAAATCTCACTGCTTAGTCTACAGACATTCTTTGGATGGCATCTGTCAGACCACAGTGCTACACCTAGGTCTAGACTTTTTTCCAAAAGGGTGAATGTTTCTTTTACTTTGGGACCCGAATTCTTCACGACAATACATTAGACTAGCAGAGTTTAAAAGATATGAAGTGTAAAAGTGCCTTGATATGAAATATACTATGAAAAAGATAGGTATTGGTCATGAAAAGGTCATAATGTCAAAACTGAGTGTATTAATATGTATTAATTTTTTTCTCAGTGTCATCTCAGATATCTGTCAGTTGCTTTTACTGACCTCTCTAATAAGTTGCTCATCTCTTCCATGAAAAAGTTCAAACCTTTAGCGTAAGCTTAATAACATATAAACAGCTATAATGCTTGTAATTAGAATCCTGTTACCCAAGACCTGACTGTCTGCTAATGAACACAGCTGTTTTGTCCTAATTCGCTGTTGACACAACAACATTTTGAGTACAGTTAGAATAAATACACCATATACCTTGAGTACCAATGATGTCTAGGCTGTGTGGGTAATCCTGAGCAGGTAATATCACAACAGATATTTTAATATACCTTGTGCCTGGTTATAGATAAACTTCCTGGTTTATGGTTGAATTAGATTTAGATATTATCCTGGTTATTTTTAATGGAATAGCAAGTAGTCTGATATACAGACTTCAATACATTTAACTTAACAGCATTTTCTAATTTTATCTGTTTTTTTCTGCTTTTTATCTATTTTTATCTGCCTGCTTATTCTTCCTTAGACCACTTATTCCAAATCCACAAACTGCAGCTTTGCTGAAAGGAATTTACTAAATTGTTTTTATTTCAATAGACTTTTTCTTTAACTGTGCAAACAACATTGCAATCCCATTCAGCAATTAATCTTGTATGTGGCATTTTTTTTGTTTAAAAAAATACCTATGAAAGATATGCTGTATATATTAAAACTGAATAGAATTAGGAAAAAAGTATGTTCATTATGCTAGCAAAAGTTTAAACTGGGAACTGGGTTCATTAATCTTCTGGGATTAATGATCTTAAAAATAGAGAAAAAAAATAAGAAAATGTAATGATCTACATTTAGCTCTATTTTTTTCCTTAAGTTTTTTGATCCTCTTTGCTAGTTTTCACAAGGCAGAGTAGTCTTCAAAATTCCATAACAAGAAATATCAAATCTGCTAATATTAAAAAGGGTAAGACTGAAATCTCAGTGGATATGTGCATAGTGTGGCATCTCTAAATGTCCTGAAGTGAGAACAGAGCCCCGTCACAGTGCTGTAGCACTGGTCAGCTGTGATGAAGATATGCAGTAGTTACATCCAAGGCTAATGGAGCTTTTTACAGTGCTGCAAAACAACCAGAATTAAATCTTCTCTCTTATACAGACCACAGGTTGAGGTATCTGGATGTATGAGTCATAATGGTGCCCCCACTTCCCTTACCCCACTCAAGTCGGAGAGTGCTGTTGTCTCCATTTTGGAAATACAAAGCAGATGAACACTGCTGGTCAGGTGTCACAGAGAAATTTGTGGACAGGGTAAACTGTACCACACTTCTGCAATTGGATGACAGTCTTCAAATCTGTTATCAAGTCTCTGGCAGCTCCCCACCCAACACCAGCTGCCCCTTCTCCTTGTGCAGAAATACTGCTCAAAGCAATGTCACACCACTCTTGGTGTTTCAGATTCTCCTGGCTGGAGAGTACCCTACCCACGATCCTGCAAAGGTCAATTTAAGGACTGCTAACATTACAATCTGAGTTAGTGGAGAGAAATATTCCCTGGATACCATAAAAATGGCCATTTGGCAAGCAATGAGCAGCAGAGACACAGCTGCCATTGAGGCTGGGGGAACATGGTATCAAAAGGCATCTAGAAACATCAGAGCTTAATACAGTTTGCACCCAGGAAACCTCTTTATGAAACAGGATGTGTTAGAAGCCCAGTTGTGGCTTTTTTCTAAATTTTTTCAAGATACAATAGTCAAAAATATTGTAGTCCAGAAAACATGTTTGAGGCTTTTTCTCATGAAAAAATATTTCATGGCTGTTTCCAAGTCTTACCCTTTGGCTCTTTTTCTTTGAATTCAACTTTATTCTGTAGACTGCAGAAAAGTTGGAACAAAAATTAGATTTTTAATAGGAGAAACTCTTTTAAATACGCTTATTAATTTTAATTACATGTGTTTCTGTCTGTTAAGCTTTTGAATTCTGTAGCACTTTGAAAGCCATTAGCGATCATTTTTTCTCGTTTTGTTTCTCCTCTCCAGTTTCTAAATAGGGTATGTTTAGGGGGAAAAAAGATCACTTTCACAAAACAAACAGTTGGGTTATTTTCATCATTATTGAGCTAACATTGTACTTGCAATTGTATCATTCCCACTACCTTACAATGCCCTACTAATTACTCTTAACATACAGCTTTTATCTTTTGTGTTGATATATTGATTATCTGTAGTTTTCTGCCAGTATTGCCAGCTGCTCCTTTAAACTTTTACCATGCAAGGAGCTCATATTTTCTGTGAAATGTCAAGAAATGCAATTAACCTTGTTTTGACCTTTTCTCTGCTTTAAGTATACTGCTTTGGATTCTGTGTACAAAGAAAGGTTGTCTTCCATGTTGTACACACAAATTGAAATACTGAGAATAAACCTTAACACAAATTTGTTGTATGTCAGGTTAAGCAGTAATATAGGTGTGTATGTGTGCAATAAGCAACATAGATAAATATGTGCATGTATGTATTTCTATGCATGTGTATTTAATATAATGAATGTAAGTGTGATGTATCTCAAATGCTTAAAACCTGCAAATATATTAATACTGCGTGTTGCTAGAGGTAAGCATGACACAGAAATGCTCTGTGTCAGTTACAGTGCAAACCCTTTTTTGCTCAAACACATGTCCTAAACACAAAAAGTAGATCATGAGTAAGAGTTACAAAAGATAAGGGTATTCATAGAGTACAGTGGGCCAGCTGAAACCCACTTTCCTGGTAGGGGTGGAAATTTGGCAGCAGGGACCTGAACATGTTCTCTGTGTGACTCAGGGCCAGCCTTTGCAGTGCAGCTGCCCGGCCTTGCATGAGAGAAACTGCTGTGTGAGACAATGCTGAGAGAGGTGACAGCCTGTCCCCTTCGCTTGGGAACTCCTCTGAAGCTCTAGCCCTCGCCTTCCGTCTCCACTGTGTCTTCACTGCCTGTGTCTGGCCATATGCCCCTGTGACTCCAGCCCTCACCTGCCAATCTGCTTTCATCCCAGACTTGTCTAATCTCTGTGGACTTGTCTGTCACTGGGCTGTGTCTGATCTTGTTTACTGTCTTCAGATCTGATCCTGTCATTCACTTGCTGACTCAACTTCCTGTCTTGACCTTGGACCTTCCTTGTAGCTCTGAACTTGTCTGAGGATTGGGATTCTTAGCTGAACCTTGTTACTGACACTGGACCTGTCTTGCTCACCTTGTTGGGGTGCTGTGAGCCTTTGCTCCTTGTCTCTTCTCTTGCCTGCCTTACTGTCATGTTTAACTCCCTGTTCCCCTTGCTGAGCAGCCTGCTTCTGCTACTCCCTGACATTAGTCATAATAACCAGACCTAATCACAGACATAATTTACCTTAATTTGAATTTGTGGGTGCTCAACTTGATGATCAAATTCCTAGAGGCACTTCAGATTGAGCATCCAAACACAGATAATCATGTTTAGGCTAAGTTCTATCCCTTATTATATCTGAAGGACTTGAAAGAATATTAAGTAAATTTTCAGGCAATATTAATTTGGGAGAAGCTGTTGACTCCCTTGAAGGCAGAGAGGGCCTGCAGAGAAATCAAAACAAATTAGAGAGATGGACAATCACCAACCGTGTAAAGTTTAACAAGGGCAAGTAACAGATTCTGCCCGGGGATGGGGCAACCCTGGATGTACAGACAGACTGGGGAATGAAAGGCTGGAGAGCAGCACTGTGGAAAGAGAGCTGGGGGTCCTTGCTGATGGTAAGTGGAACATGGTTAGCAGTGCCCTGGCATCCAGGAGGGCCACCCATATCCTGGGGGCATCAGGGACAGCATGGCCAGCTGGGCAACGGAGGGGATTGTCCTGCTGTGCTCTGCACTGGGGCAGCCTCACCTCCAGTGCTGGGGGCAGCTCTGGGTGCTCCAGTGTAAGAGAGACATGAAGCTGTTGAAGAGTGTCCAAAGGAGGTCAACAAAGGTGGTGCAGGGTCTGGAGGGGAAGCCTTAGGAGGAGCAGCTGAGGTCACTTGTTCTGTTCAGCCTGGAAAAGAGGAGATTGATGGGAGACCTCATTGCAGTTACAACTTCCTTGTGAATGAAAGGGGAGGGGCAGGCACTGATCTTTTTACTCTCAAGACCAGTGACAGGACTTGAGGTAGCGCCACAAAGCTGAGTTAGTAGGTTTAGGCTGGATATCAGAAAAACATGTTTCACCCAGAGAGTAGTTAGTCATTGGAACAGGTTCCCCAGGGAAGTTGCCACAGCACCATCCCTTTCTGAATTCAAGAAGCATTTGGACAATGGTCTTGGGTATCTTGTGTTATTTTTGGGGTTTCCTGTGCAGGGCCAGGAGCTGGACTCAATGATCCTGACACGTTCCTTCCAACACAGAATGTTTTATGACTCTGTGTACATGAACTTTTCTGGTCAATTCATGGCAGAGCATAAATCAGGTAATTAGAGGCAGAAAATATTGGATTTATACTGATATTTCAAGTACAAAAGATGGAGGTGAATATAATTTTACCTATCAGTGACTTCATTCCCAAAATTCTCCAGTTTCAGAGATCTGAATTTTCTTAGAGTGGTTGACTCCGCTGATTCAGACGATGAGCTCTTGAATGTGTATTCATTCAGCATGTCTGCCAACATACTCAATTCCAGTCAGAAGCTCCTCCATCTTAGAGCCAGAAAATTTCAAATAGAAGCATAGAGGTGCTATTTTCAGTGTCCTGAGGAAAAAAAAAAATATTAACTGTGTTATTTTCTGCTTGCTTCTCCTCTGACATCATCCTATTTCCGGATGTGTTACTGGAACAAAACAGCCATTTGGATGATTGTCTCTGTGGGCTTTCTGGAAGAAATGTTTGACTTGGAAGGCTATGAAAATGAAATTAGTAGTGAGTACATTACATGTAGAAATACATGTGATGATAAGTAGACAGGCAGCTGGGAACTAAGGCAGCTGGGAAAATACTTTGTATGGTGTTGCTCCTAGCAACAAAATTCATAATTTGACTGTGTGTTTTCAGAAAAATATCATTAGATGAAGAAAGCTGAATTTTCTCTTCCTGTCATCTCCTTTATGTACTACTATATTTTATGTATGTGATCTCAGCCAAAAATGAAATTAGCTCAATAATTTGTAAGTTGATAAGTAGGAGATATGATCAACTGCAGCTGCACATCTCTGCAAAAACAGTGATTAATCTAAATAGAATCTTTGACTTGTTTATGAAACAACACCACAAGTCAGAAATCTTTCAGGAGAACATTTTCTATCTGGTGCTTTTGCTCCAAATATTTATTATTTTACATTACCATTTTGATGTTCTTTTTAAAACTAGAGATCTGTGCAAAAACTCAAATGCTCTAATACAAGTTCATCAGTATTGTTTATAAAAGCTATGACACCCTAGACTTAAAACAAATTTGATTTCAGATGAGCTTTTTATACAAATTTTGCTATCTTGGGAACTAGGCATTCTTTTTATAAAAAAATAATTTAGGAGAAAGAAAACTAATTGAAAACCTGCAAAACACAGTTAGAAAAATTGTTCAAGGCAAATGTTGAATAAATTATATTGACCAGAAATAATTATAGTACATATACTGTGAACATTATGATAAAATTAATTATCTAACATTGGAAAAGTCTTACTGAGCATTTTTAGATTTATTCTGCAAACTATTTCACCAGGCATGATTTTATAATATAGATATGACAAAACATCATTAAAGAGAGGAAGACTGAAAAATAAACTTCCTTCAGAAATCCAGTGTGAAGAACCTAGTCAAGTTGGTGAGTTGTTACTTGTGTGAATATTTACTTAGACATCCCCCAGCCTCGCCTTATATGAAAAACTGATCACTGGAAGAAACATGATGCTTCAGATCTATCTTTCAAAGATGACATAACTGTAGGCTTGTGAATGTGGGAGTGGTGCCATGACCACTTCCCTGGGGAAAGGGATGGAGATAGATATATATATATATATATATATATGTGTGTGTGTGTGTGTGTGTGTGTGTGTGTGTGTGTGTGTGTGTGTGTGTGTGTGTGTACCTATATATATGCACACATATATGTTCATATAACTCTAGCATACAGGGGAAAATAGTCAGATTTCAGGCTTGCTTCTCCAGCTGTTGCAGCAACCAGAGGATTCAAAAATGTTTTGTATTTATGTTGGATATTCAGATAGGATTTTAGATAAAGATTTAGAAGTCTCCTTATTTTTTGAATCAGAAATAGCTTTATCGATGGACTCTACAGACATTCCTAACTTAATTCTATTTTTGAAATGTTTTATAGAATTATGTTTGAAATGAGACAGTCTCTTGGAACACATTATTTGCACACAACTACAAGTACTCCTAAGCAGATTTGCAGCTCAGCTCTACTCCTGCCAAAATGCAAAATCTCTGCTAGTTTAAAAGACATAAAAATTTGACTCCTGATCCTAAAGCATAAAGTAGTCCAGGGGTTGATGTCTATTACACCACTCATAGTCTGCTCTTGAGACCCATCCCAGAAGGGCAAGAGTGACCCAGGTTCTTGTGAGTAGATCCCTTGGGATACAGTGGAGTCAAATGACACTGAATAATGAGAGGAGAGGAGAGGAGAGGAGAGGAGAGGAGAGGAGAGGAGAGGAGAGGAGAGGAGAGGAGAGGAGAGGAGAGGAGAGGAGAGGAGAGGAGAGGAGAGGAGAGGAGAGGAGAGGAGAGGAGAGGAGAGGAGAGGAGAGGAGAGGAGAGGAGAGGAGAGGAGAGGAGAGGAGAGGAGAGGAGAGGAGAGGAGAGGAGAGGAGAGGAGAGGAGAGGAGAGGAGAGGAGAGGGAGTCTATAAAGGACTAAATAATCATCAAATAATTAGCTTTCAGGTACAGATTATTCTTCCTAAATGAAAATACTTCCTATGATGTGGTCCACAAAAGCACCTATTATATATAGGTATTTTAAATGTTCAAATTCTGTCAAGATAGCTCTAAAGATATAATAGAATAGAATCTGGTACAGGTTTTGAAGTGCTTAATACTCAGAGTTCTAAACAATTAAGGAGACTCCTGGAGTTCCTGGGCTGATTAACAGTTCCAGGAATATCATATTCTTTCATTAACTTAATCCAGAATGAGCAATGCCTGGGCAAAGCACACTTGATGTGTTTAATTGTGTTTATTTTCTTCCACTTCTTACAATAACCTCTGCTGAGGTCCACAGTAAATCATCTATTTGCACTGCTGTGCATTTTATATAGATCTATTTCAGAACTCCTGTTATTGTTTTGTCTTTGGAACTGAAGTTTCTTATGGCTTCATTCTATTCTCTAATTTGATTATACATACCTTCAAAGAATGGAGCAATATATGTAATGGAAAAAAACCCCAAGCCCCCAAATCTTCTGTGGAATTTTCTTTAATTACAGGATTATTTTATTTTTTTGTCTTAGGAATTCATTAGGACAAATACACTTGTTGCACCTTCTTATTTGAAAAAAAGAAATCAGAAAGGAAATTATGAATACACAATGTTATCCAAATATAGACCATTAAACTTGTTACCTATCTACTTTCTATCTGAAACTAACATATTAACTAATGTTTCAGCTGTGTGATATGTTCCAGCTTCATACTACAAACAAGGATTCCAATCTCTTCAGATGCTTATGGATACCACAGGGAAGTTTAAGTCAAGTTGTGATTTACATAGCTTTTTATTATACATATGCAAGAATCAACACTCTGAGGCACCATACACATCATTGAGATAACTGCAGGAAAAATGTGCATTCATGATTGAAACATCAGGTTATATACATGATTTGTTTACAGATTTTAAATTATAATATATATTATTCAGTATATTTTTCATTAAAAAGGTAGTCCTGGCATAATTTCATTGTAACTTCATGCCATTTATCTAGTCTCAGAGAATATATCTCAGTGGATGCAGGTGCAAATACTTAGCTAGGAAAATATGAGGTCATTACAGGGTCTCTGGTACTTCATCACTTCTGGTACTCAGCCACTCCTAAGTTCTGTCAGGAGTTTAGAAACCAAGGAGGTCCCCTTTGAACCCCATGACCCAACAGGAGGGTCTCCATTACCCTCTTGCATCCTTACCCTTTTCCATTTCTAGACTCCGTGTAAATTATTCTAAATTGATTCTCATCCATTTTTTCCTTTGCATGTTCCCTCCATGTAGTAAGAGCGAACCTTACCATCAACTTTTATTATGCTTTCTCAAATTTATATTAACTCTGCTTCTGTAATAGCTTTAATGGTGATCCTTTAAGTGACCTAAACTACTCAGTCATGACAGCAGTGAGATAGTATTATTCCTTTTGTGTAAAGACAAAAAATCTTGAATAAACAAGACACCAAAGAACAAGACAGGAAACAGAGGCTCAAGACAATTTTCTGTTCAAGGGCAGTGTAGCAGATCAGCAGAAGACCCTAAACTAGGATATAGGAGACACATATTTAATATTCCTTGTGTAGAAAGTCACACATTCCTGCAAATCTGATTTTGAAATTTAGACAGCAAATAGATTTAGACAAAACAAAACAAATGCTATGGGAATAAGGACCAAAAGGATTACAATATTAATAGTCCTCTTGTTGGTAGAGTACTTAGCTGATCAGGTTGCTCCTGCCTCCATTATGTGAGGATTTATTTAGTGATTCTAAACCTTTAATTTTAGAAGAGGTAGAGGATCTTTTGATCAGTGATAGGTAGGCTTAACCTGTCATGGTTTTTTTTTGTTTTATGAGGACACAAGAAAATGCAGTCTGATAGATGCTTATTACAGGTATGAATTGGTACCGTATGGACTATTTAAAAAGTGATTTTCATTTGACAAAGAAGTATCAGATTTTTCTCTTTCATTGCAGTCCTCTTTATATTTGTGTAATATTTTCAATTGACTATAGCTAAACATAATATCTTTATTCAATCTTTAGGTTCAAATTCAGACAACAGCTCATGCAGAACTAAAGAAAACAGAATTGTTTTTTCTTTTCTTTAGAGAGAAAATCTGTAAACAATTTTTTCCGTCTCTGTCACCTGAAGTCATAATGAATTTGTTCAGTATGTTTAGGTGGTTTCCCTGCTGCTAGTTATTTGGAAGAAAGGGGTATCCAAATGTTTCTCTCAGGTCACTGTGCATGGATGTAGTCTGAAAGGCTTATCTGCTGCATACAATAGAATATTGAAGTGCTTTCGTGGCTGAGGTAAGCTGTTTACCATGGCAGCTCAGAGGATTCCTGTGGATCCCTGACCCCTTGCTGAAGATTAACCCCAAATGTTTCTATGTGCTCTACGTCTATATTCTTTTCATTTCCCGTTACCCTGTTTTAAGTCAAGGAAATTACTTGTAGGATTGAAACAGTGATAAAGGTGGAACTTGTACAAAAGAAACATGCAGTTTGGTGTAAGATCCTGGTTCTGTGAAGAATTTAACTTCCGTTTCAAGGGAAATGCTATCAATCTTTTCTGGTTGCTATTTTAAGATGTTTCTGTATGGAAATATTACTGTATTTATTTCCTTGAAATGAAATAAAGGAGAAACAAAGCTAATATGACACAGACAAACATTTAAGGGTCAGGTTAAAATAAATTTAAAAAATAATGATGGCTAACTATCTACAGTATTTTAACACAGACATTTATTTGCCATATACTTTTAAAACCAGTATGGGATAAATAATATTTCAGAATCACAAGGTCTGAATTTTTCAATTGCTTTACAAAGTAATGCCAATTAGGTTTTGCTGTTCTTCAAACAGCTAGAAAGAACATCTTTGGTTTTGTCCTCTTGGAGAATGAATGCAATGTGTTTGTGGTCATATTCTAGGGTCATTCACTAGCAATAAGAAATGTATATTTTGACAAATGTATTGTGTAAATATATCAGCTGTAAATGAAAAACTCTAGATGTGTCATAGTCTCTATAGAAAACTGATGGAGCAGCAGGTATCATAAGTTTAAATGAATGAATACAAGGATAAAATTTTACATTTGATATGAAAGAGTACTCTTGAGAGCCAATTTCAGAAAGGTGTAAACCATCTGATCTAGGAAGAGGAAAAATGGAAGTAGTCTGTGTAGAAATCTCAAATTGAGAGGTATTTTATTAATCTAAATCACCAGTATTCAAGCGATCAAGCTCAGGATCTCTTTCTTGGTGGCAGGAATAAGACTTCCTGCCAACCTGCAGAGGGGAGGTTTTAGGGGTAGAAATTTCTGCATTCCTACAGATACTCCTCATGTATAGAAAACAGATCAAGTAGACATTATGCAGTTTTATTTCAGTGATGCTTCATGGTCCCACAACAAGTTATCTGAGCTGGCACAGTCAGTCCCACATATGGGCGGAAGGTTCAGCATTGTCATAACTTAGCCTGAGACAAGTGAGCCAGTCACAGGTCTAGGTGAAAGCCTACCAATCTTTGACATACTTTCCTTTGGTTTCTAGAGTTACTCTGAAGGCAGATGCACTCACCAGACCATTTAATCCTAAAGCCACACAAGGGATAAAGCTGATGCTAAGAAAGTGGCAGGATGAAGAGCAAATGGAAGAACCAATGTGTCTAGCAGAAGCACAGTGTTACAACAGTTTAACCTGACTATGGAACTACACACATTTTACTTCTGTGGATCAAATGATTAAAACTTCTTGTTTTAATCTTTTAATCTATCCTCCTTATTGCTAGAAAATGCCTACAAACCTATCTCTTAAACGTCCCTCTCTCTAATGCAGTAGATGAGGAGGAACTGCTGTAGTGGTTGTTTCTGAGTGGAATCTGAAGGTAAGGTTAAGAAAAAACATTGAGTTTGTCCATTATGCTTTTATCACAGTGGGTTTTTTCCCTTAGCATTTTAGTCCTATATGTTCAAAACCTAAATGTGGTGGTGTTTCTTTCTTCCATAGTTGTTATATGTGCTCAAGAACTCACAGGGAGGAGGTCTTTATACTAATCAATTTATTTTAGTAAAATACAGTAGCATTGGCTTAAGATGCATTTTATATACAGAAGTCTTTCTATTAAATAGTCAACAGTAAATGGATGGAAATGACATTTTGTCACCATTCTTATTTGTATAGCACAAATAGCCTTTTCTTTTGTTGCCATATGAAAATTTTGGAATTTGTTTTCTTTTTGTATGTTGTATGTGACAAGTTTAGTGTATTTACTAAAGTGCTATTTTGTAACACCAGGTGCAATCTTCTAATGCTAGGATTACTGAAAGGGACAGAAAAGTAATAGGTGTTTCTTTTCTGTGTCTCTACTTGTGTTTCACACTTGACAGCACTCCATGCATAGTTCATTCAGATTTTCCCCTGGGTAGCAAATCAATAAGCCACTTTCTTTTGCTGTTTGAGTCTTTTGCTCAACAACAGAGGAAAAGAAAAATATTTCAATGCATAGAAGCTCACAAATATTGACAGGAAGACTCAAAGGCAGATGGACTATCAAAAATTACAACACTGTAGTGGGCACACACTAGGCATGTCCAGAGTATGGGACGGGGCAATGATGGTACCTGCCCATTACCCTACATTTCTCTTATAGGCATATTTTGTGGATTAATATATTTTGGAAAGATGAATTCAAATCCCGTATTTGTTAATAAAACTGGCTGGATATTTGCTGGGTTTTAATATGGAGTCCTACCTGTTCAGTTTCTCTCACACCTTCATTTTGGCAATACCACTGTGTTTGTCACATTACAGACTTTGCCAATACAATTGCAAGTAAATGTATACAGTCATAAAGGAGGAACTAACACCATGTTCTTTGTTCTAGAGTGGCTATAACATCTAGTGTGATAAAGTTATTATGTAGTTTTCAGTCTTTGATGCCACTACTTTAAATATAAGTTGATTAGAGTAATAAACATAATAACTTCCTACTGTTGAAAAGAAAGGTTTCACAACTAATCTATTTTACCTGTTCATCCTAAAACAATCAATAAACATGTTTTTCTGATGTCTTCCTGAAACATGTGGGATACGAGTCCACTATCACTTCAGGCAATCTGCTCTAGTCTGTTCACTCTTCTTGCAGTCAGGAATTTTTCCACTCAGGAAAGTGAATATTGCTTGTGGCTCTTCATGCACCAGCACTGATCTTTACTCTGAGTCTTAGCGTGTGGAGCACAGGCGGTTTCGCACTGTTGCTGCAAAGTGTTCACTGCTCGCCCTCTGGGAAGAGAGTAAAGAGGAGGGATGCAGTGATCTCTGGATGATCATCGGGCCTGTTGCAACCCTGTATTGAAACAAGCAATTTCATATGCTCTCTCCTGTCCTCACCTCTCATAGAACACTGTCTTCTGCAATAAAGTGAACGCGTGAGCGTCACTGATTTAATTTTTCTCTTCTAGCAGGAAAAGGGCCCTATTTCTACGGAGGCTTCCAGCCGTGCCGGTGACGGGCGCGGGGGCGTTTCTGTGCCTCGCCTGGGCCGGCTCGGACCGCTGCCTGCGGCGGGGATCGCCCTCTCCGCGCCCCACGCCCCCGGTTATTGATGGTGGCGGCCGCCGCCCGCCCCGCGCCTCCCGCCGCTCCCGCCCGCTCCCCCTCTCTCCCCGGCACTGCCGCAGAGGCTCCACCGCAACGCGAAGCCCACACAGCCGCTCCGGTCCGCCCCTCCTCTGGTCTGTCACGCTCGGCGGCTCCTCCGAGAGGCTCCTCTCGCTCCCTCCCGCAGCTTCACGCCGCGAGCAGGAGCAGCGGCAGCGGGAGCGGAGGGAGCTGCCGCGGCTCTCCGCCGCCTGCCCCCCGGTAAGTGATGCTCCGGGCACTCGGGCTGCCGCGACTGCTCGAGAACAACTTTTCCTTTTTTTTTTTTTTTTTGCATGCTTGACTTCAACTTTTTCACGGGACTTAAAGGGGTCTTGCTTGCCGGGGACGGGGTAGAGCTTTCTTCGGGGCAGGTCGGGCGCTAGACGGCAGCGCGGGGTTCCCTCTCATCTCCGCGGTGAGCGTGGAGAGTGGTCTGTGCTCGGCTGCTGCTACAGCTCTACCCAGATCTCGGTCTTTACACAGAGAGAGCAGGTTACACAGATCTGAGGAGCTATGAGCGCCTAATCTTCGCTTTAGAATCTAGCTTCTTAAAGCTGAAACTTTTGCACGCTAGGGGAGCAAAAACCAGGGGTATCGAGGTTCACAGACTCCAGATGTTTGAGGAACACAAGTTTGCAGATGTCGTAAGGATGGTGAGGAAAACCGAAGGTGCAGAAAGGTTGTCAATTCCAGTTCCTCAGGGGACCGACACTTTCCAAGATATATTAAGGAGGGAACAATCGGCATTTCAGACCTTGCAACAGAAAAGGAAGGGGGGAGGGGAGACAGGATAA
The DNA here is from genome assembly GCF_012460135.2 of Molothrus ater. Classification (NCBI taxonomy): domain Eukaryota; kingdom Metazoa; phylum Chordata; class Aves; order Passeriformes; family Icteridae; genus Molothrus; species Molothrus ater. The sequence goes on along the minus strand of NC_050511.2, from coordinate 24,095,754 downwards.
AACAAAGAGAATAACCAATTTAAGTGGTTTTGAGAACACTGTTGCTTTTGTCACTATAGATTTCCTTCAAGAACTGTCACTCACATTGACTGCGTTGAGAAAACAGTTTGGCATTTGTGACCCCTAAGGTGCAGGGAGGGATTTCCTTCTCTGCAGCTTCAGGAAAGGAGTTCTCCAAAACATACTAAGTCCTGTTTTGCAAGGGGCTTTGGGAATTTAGGTCCCGAGACGATTCTGACATATGTGGGGAGGAGAGAACAGAGAAGTCACAATGATGAAAAGTATAGCCCAAGTCCTAGGGTTAGGAAGAGCCATGGGGATGGTGAGATTTTTCGAGGCAACATCAAAGAGTATTGCAGGGTAGAAGAGCCCGAGGAATTAAAAGAGGCATAGGAGCAGGTCTGGCAGTCCTGAGTGGAGGCAGGACACCCCAGGGGCTGGAGGGCTGGGTGATGTGGGTAATTGAATGTGTAGAATCTCTCATTAGGCTTAGGGGCCTAATTCTGCAAAACACTGTGGGTGCAGTGAGAGTAGGGGACGAGGGTGGGAGCTGAGTCATCCTGGCTGGGGTGGGGATGGCACATCTGTACAGAAGGGAGGGGGCTGAGGAGAGAAGAGAAAGATGAGGAAGAAGCACATAAAGGTAGGTGGGGAGGAGGGAGGCTGTCTCATCGAAAGATGCTGAGATCACCCAGGCTCCTCTGTGATTGATACTATCCTGCTCTCCTTTCCGTAAAGGGTTAGGACGCTGCTGAGTATATCTCTGATGGAGAGGGGGATGGATTGCAGAGGTTAGTACAACACAAGGGAAACCTACTCAGACAAACACACTTGGTACTGCTGGTACTTGGGCTGCATTGCACTGCAGTGCAGGGAGCTAACAGGAACTTCTGCCTTAGGAGAGAGAGGGAGCAGCTGAATTCATCTGTAAAGGTGGCACAAACTATGCCAAAAATTACTGCTTCTCAAGGGAATTGCAGATAGAACTGGAAGTGGAGCTGTAAGGAGATACTGGAAGGATTTTCCTGATGAATTCACAATAAGCCACAAAGGGTTTCAGGAAAAAAACCTCCCAACATACAAGCCAAATGAAGGTCTCTGATTGGATTAATTGTAAATAGTATATTTCTATTGGAAGTTTTCCTCCAAGTTCTCTAAGTGAAAGTGTCCTGTTCTAACTGTGTCGCATATCCTCCCAAATAAAAGTTTTACTTTTTTTTTTCCCGGGTTGAGTTCCCTGTGGGAATGGAAACAACAATTTCACCATCTTGTAAAATGTTTGGTTTTCCCTATAACTGTTCATTTATTCAGTATTGTCCTGAATACTGAAAGCAGCATGGTAAACAAAACCCCATTCCTTCCCTCTCACTTAGGCATTTTCTACAATTTCCCTGAATGATAGCTTACTATTTTAGTGTTTTGTTGGGGTTTTTGTTTGTTTGTTTGGGATTTTTTGTTTGTTTTTGTTTTGTTTTGTTTTGTTTTAATCTGTTTCCTTAATGTGGGAGCAAGAAGTATCACTTTTCTATATTACAAAGAAATGAAGAATTTGACAAAATAGTTACAGTCAGTTCCAAGTGGACTTCTACTTTTATTTGGAGGAAAGCTTTGCGTAGGCCAAATACAGAGAAAAAGACAGTCAGTCAATTAAAATTATTGATTCATGTCGAGCCTCCAAACATCTTGAATTGATACTTGAGGAAAAAGAAAAAACAATTATTTGTTTAATGTCTGTGTTTCTAAAGCTGTATTCCTATGGTGTTTCAACAAAAATGACCCTGGATATCAGTAGCACTGACTAAATACTGAGTTTCTCTGTTGGCAATTTGATGTTAAATTATGCGTCATTGCTTTTGGGAAAAATGGATTTAAATTTGACCAAATGAACTCAAACCAAATGTTTTCTCCTTATATATTTGAGAAATCTAATATCTTTTAAAAAATAATAAAGCAAAGGTGTTAGGTTTTTCCCTAAGTTCCGAGCAACATGTGAGAAAGATACTTGCAAAAACAAAAAATAAATACTAAAAAATGCTATGTTTACAAAACATGGTGTTACCTCAGGTGAAAATGTGAAATCTGTAACTGAATCTATATATACCTGGGAATGTAAACTTGTGTAAATTACTTGAACAAGTGGTAGATCTCAAATTGGCTTTTTGAAATGTGTGTTTCAAAGCACAACTGACAAAAGTTTATCCACATTGGTCCTGATTATTCTGTTAAATCAGTGTGATTTGAATTTAGGTTTCAGTGTGAAATAGAATGCATCCACCTATATAATTATCTAGGGTTTTAGTTGCGTCTTCTCTTTTTCTTTTCTTTGTTGTTGCTTTGTTTGTTTGTGGTTCTTTCTCTTGCATGAAAGTAGTATTAACAAAAATATTTCACATTCTCAATATTATAAAAGTTGTTTCAGCATCACAGGCAGATTACTTGGGCTGTATATTGTTGTGAATCTTTGCAACCCATATGCACCACAGAATGCATATCAATGCATGTTTAAACAAAAGCTCATCAATTAGATTAAATGTGTTTGCAAACCTGTGATAGGAAACTCACAGCTGCTGCCACTGCTTTCATATGATGTAGTGCATAACATTTTCCTATTGAAACAGAATGCAGTCCTTTGTAAGATGACTCGGAGGACTAGATTTACAGCTTTTCTTCTTTTAAGTGTTTGCAAGCAATATAAAGGGAAAAAAATTGAAATTGTGCTCAAAGTATTGACATTGCAAAGAAAAAGGTAGTTAAATTTTCCTTTTAACTTATCAAAATTCCTCCATTTTAAATTAAATGTTATGTATTCTCTAGTATCTTTGTTGCAAAACACGGTGGACCTCTTTTTCCATAAAGCAGTGGTTGATAATTTTAATTATCAACCTTTAATTCTTCTTTGGTTTCTTATATTGCTACACAGTTCATCTAGAGACATTCTAAACATACGGAGTATATAGTCTCATGTAAATACATATGTTACAGGACAGTGATCTATTAGTCAGATTTGTTTTCAAATTACCATTTTTATGTCAGCAAGAGATAAATAAATGTGCATGAAATATAATCAAATGTAAGTTTCTTTAGTGTGATTATTATTGAGACATTTGCCCTCTTGTTAAAAAACAAACAAAAACAAATGGAGGAAAGCAACATCAAGCTCAATCCTTCCTTCTCTGTGGTTCCAACTCTCAGTCATTTTCTCATCCAGAGAGGCTAATAAAAGTTTAAATGTTGCATACACAATAAACAATGAACAAAATCGCTTAAAGATGTAATGCAGATGTAATGTAATTCACTGTAATAATACTAAGATACCGTTAGCATCCTTTCATTTTTGAGACTGAATTCTTACCTCTGTTTGTCTGTATTTCTGCTGACTGACTGCTGACAGTAAAGACTTGCTATGCATTAGCAAAACATCAGAGACTTTCACTATTAGGTGAAGATTCCATCCAAATATTTCTAATTGGACTGAAGATGCACCATATTAAAAATACAAATGACACCTATCACATAATTTATCTGCTTCAGCACACAAGGCATATAGCTTTATATTGATCTGGGACTCATAAAAACATGGTGCTGCTGCAGCTTCATGTTTCCTTGCCAGCCGCAAGATTTTTTTTTTTTTTTTAAGATAAAGCAGCATCCCTGTAGCTGGCTCTCTCTTTTGCTGCAGGTTATTTCTGTGGTCATGGCTGCATAGGCCTAGTTATGTGCTTTGTTCTAGAGTGGAAGTCTGAGTCTCACAAGCACGTCTTGATTTTTGACGGAAAATCCATGTTACAATGCATACCGTTCATAGCGGCATTAAAGCATCTTGCAGGATTTTTCCCCTTTAATGATCACATGAAGGTTTGTGTAGGAAAAAGCTTCATGAGATGCATTATGGAAAATAATTATTTAATCACTATTTTACCATTTAACCATGGTAACTCTGGAATGGAGAGATGACTATTCACAGCACCTCACAGGGCCTGCGTATCTTTAGCTGACACCATTTTCATTCTGTACGGAGCTGGAGGATAAAATTTGCTGTCTGTAAGCATAGCAGTGCTTATCCCAAGATGTCTTTGCAAAATGTATTCTACCATCCCCACCTCCCTTAACCACAGAGGGTTTTGCATTTATCTGGCAATCACAGCTGTTGCTGCAGCCTTACAAACAGTGGTTCCATGTACTGTTCGTAAGGCTGAGAAATTAATGACTTCTTAGACCAGAACTGTCCATGGGCCAGCAGTGTGTTCTGGTGGCCAAGAAGGCCAGTGGTATCCTGGGGGGCATTAGGAAGAGCATTGCCAGCAGGTCATGGAAGGTGATCCTGCCCCTGTACTCTGCCCTAGCAAGGTCTCCCCAGGAGTGCTGTGTCCAGTTCTGGACTCAGGACCAAAGAGACATGGAGCTCCTAGGGTGAGTTCAGTGGAGGGTGACAAAGTTGATGAGAGGACATCAGCATCTCTTTTATAGAAGAAAGGCTGAGTGAGTTAGACCTGTCCAGTCTTGAGAAGAGACAAGTGAGAGGGAACTCATTGATGTATGCAAGTATTTGAAGAGAGGGTACCAATAGAATGGACCAGGCTCTTCCTAGTGGTGCCAGGCAGTAGAACAAGGGGCAATGGGCAGACACTGATACCCAGGGAGTTCCACCTGAACATGAAGAACTTTATTGTGCAGGTGACCTTGCACTGGAAAAGATTGCTCAGAGAGGTTGTGGAGCCTCCCTCACTGGAGATAATCCAGAACCATCTGGATGCAATCCTGTGCCATGAGTTCTGGGATGGCCTAGCTTATGCAGGGAGGTTAGACAAGGTGAGCCACTGTGGTCCCTCCCAATCTGACCCATTCCTATGTTTCTGTGATTTCATTTTGTGTAAGCATATGTATGCCTTATATACTAGGCATACATTTTAAAGGCTTTACCTGTATAATTTATTTTTTTAAGCTAGACTGATTGGTGTGTTTCATGTTTTCCGCTCAGGCTCGTTTGATTTTAATATTCACCTGAAATACAGTAGATGAAAGTACCAAAGGTTACTATTTGATGTCTTGTTCTCCTATTTTTCATATCAGCTAATAGTTGTGCAGTTGCTGTTGGCTTTTTCTTTTGGGCAAAGTTCTTGGTTCTTGTGAGCAGAACTCACAGACTCTCTTCGTGACTAGCTGGTGGACAGTCCGCCACTGACACTGCATTCACTTATCCTTTTAACTCTTTCTCAGCCTATGAGCAGTGCCATACCTTCAAACAACTCAACCATTACTTCTTTCATTAAATAAATCAAATTCTGGAAACAGAGAGAGTATCAGACAAAAACACCCTTAGTGATGTAAGACATATAACTAACAAATTTCTTACTGTTCCTGGAAATTTTTTAGGGATGATCTGTTAAGTGGAGGAAAAAAAGGAGTACTAAGGCTCGTAGGAGTCTCTGTTTTGCAGATGTAATCTGCTCTTTCCCTTGGTGTGCCATCTCATCACGGGCTGCAGTATACTGCAGACGTAATGAAGATGTTTAAAATAGCTAGTTTCTGTGGCAGTTTGGTACACCAATACAATGCTCTGAATGAACTACAAATGTAGTTCTTGAGATGATCCTACAGTGCGGATCGTGATGCGGATAGATTGTCCTCGTTCAAAGGTAATTAATTTAAAACTTACAGGAAGGTTTCTGCACAACACTACTGCAGTTCAAAAGCATCATTGAATAATGTACATTTGAAGGTACTTATTGAAATTACTTAATCCAGTCTGCTTCTAAAGGCAGGGACGATTTTATAGTTAGATTGGGTTGCTCAGGACCTTTCACAACCAAAGTTTAAATATCTCCAGGGATGGGGACCTCCAGGCTTCTCTGTGTAACCATTCCAATGCTTCACTGGCTCAGTATGAGGACTTTCTTCCCTATAACAATGTATTGTTAAGAGGGGCAAAATTGGAAATACTAATCTAACCACATCTTGACAAACAGAGGGGAATGCTACCTCAGGTGAAACTCTTGTTAATGCATTCCAGAATGTGGTTATCCTGCATTTGCAGAGGGTACATGGTGCTGTACAGCAATGTAAATCAAAATGGGGTCTCTTTGCCCAAAGACTGATGTTAGTACAGATGTTAGTACTGATTTTTCTTGGAGAAAATATCTCTCATTCTCTCTTAGAAAGATGTTACTGTGTGTGATTTTTCTAGGGTGGAATTCCACAAAAAATATTTTGTGACATGGCTACCTACAAACAGCATGGAGATAAATGTCCCATTGAGCTATCAAGTATTATGTAATGGCTCAAGTGTCAGTTGACAAAGATATTTTACACAGGCTTCTCCTCAGCTGTGAGAGCAGGGACACCTATTGCATACTCACATATAAGGACTAGTTTAGATGACAGTAAATCTCACTGTAATTCAAATGTGGTTAATGCAATTGCATTCAATGGGAATTTGGCTTAGAATCTGTCAATATAGAGGTCTGTTGGAGAGAAAGGGCTAAAAAGTAATTGATCTTTTTTTCTCTCTGATTATTTTCCATCTGATTTTAAATAGTCCTACCTATATTGATCAATAAAATAAGCACTTGGCTAGAAAATTTGTAACCTTCTAAGATTCCAAGTATTCAGTGGTATCTAAAGCTTGTATTTAGATAGAACCTATATGGTCAGCCTTGGCAGATATTGTCATATTTACTAGCAAAGAATATTTTGTGTGGATGTGTTTGTCAGTACCATCAACAAAAGAAATCACATCCATTTTGTGGGTGAATAACTACCTTATAAAACCTTATAAAGGTTATAAGGGCATAACTTCACCTTTAAAGAGAAAAAATGTATTTTCTCTATGTATGTTTCAATCCTTTTGTGGACACTACATTTACCTGCTGAGGACATGATCCCTATGAGCAACGGCGAGTATACACTTAAAACTTCATTCTTTGATGCTCTAAATTAACAAGTGGATTCTTAAATTGAACATATTTCATAGGTTTTCCCAAGTTGGGTAGGCCAAGACTGTTGCAGCAAAAATTCAGCCCACTTGTTGAGAAAACTGAAAATCCTTTTATGTTAGTCTTTGATAATTTCTTTGGTCCATTCAGGTGGAATACTAACTCCTTTCCAGTGCTCTCTCTACCTTCAAATGAACTGGAAAGGAAAACAAACAAACAACAATGTGGACATGGAGAAGTGAGTCTGTTTTTCCTAAAAAACATATAAAGGTGTTATAAGTGTTAGACCCTAATGGAAACAGCTAACATTGGTCTGCTTAAATGCGCTAAAATTTATTCAACTTCTGTTTCTTCAAATTTAATTTCATATTCCTTTCACATCTGAACTTGGGAGAATCTGTCTTTATTAATTGTAAAGGTCTTAAAAATTTTACTTACTACATGATCTTGAGGATATGACCTATCTTCTGTTCTATAAATGCACTCCTTAAACTCTGAATATCTCAACAAATATATTTAGGCCCATATTTACAAAAATTCTTACTAAAGACATATTCCAGTTGAATTCAGGAGATACCTGTATTAAAAATAATTAAGGGATCAGTCCTTCTACACGTGAACAACCAATCACAAACTCACAAAGGTTGAAAGATAATACAATCAGTGGGGTTCTGTGTCTTTGCTCAGAAAAACTAGAAGGCAGGGAAGGTAAAAAGGCCTCTAGCCAATTGGTCAAACACATTTTAAGAACCGGATGTTTAGAAAATAGGTGTTAATTTGATAAAAGTAGCTGTTATCAAATACCATTATTTATTAGGTCCTATATTGAACAGAGCAAAGTTTGCTCCTTAAAGACTTTTGCAGCTAAAATCCAAATTAATAAAATACAAATATCCCTGAAGGTATTTGCTGGAGCTGTGGCTTGGCTATCTGCTGTCTGTCCATGACCATGTCTCTTCATGAAGATGGTAGCTGTTCAAGATGTGGCACTACTCATGAATAGTCTGGAAGGAACCATAAGGCTTTAGTCCTGGACCCCTTACCTCCTCAAGGAGTTTTGTGTGGAATGCTGCTTGTTTTGTACTAACTTCCTTTGTAGAAACAAGAAGACTCCTCGAAATTCTCTTTTAGTTCACATTTGTTAAATGGTTTTTTAAAAAGCTTTTTCTGTTGTAAAATAGCATTACAGTGTTGATTATGAATCTGGAACAGCTGACTATAAGCACTAAAAAAAACCCACTGAGTATTGCTCTGACACATCTTTTGACTAAAGTGACCTAGGGACAATTCAAGAGTAACCCATTCAGGGTGATTTTCTCTACTACACATAAGTCATTGCTTGGTGTAGCTGCTTTAGAAAGTATCAGTGGACTTCAATTTTTAAAAATTAAGAAAATAAATGTCTTTCAGATCCGCAGCTGGGATTGAAATTCATTACCTGTGAGTAATTGTTATTTCTCATACCTGGCTCACCCTTTTGCTTAGGAAGATGACTGAATTGTCTCCTGTATGTTGTTTTTGCTCCACATAGCATGAAAAACTTTAAATGTTACTTACAATTTTCCTCCTAATTTTAAATGTTTCAGTTCAATTTCAACTATAATTTCATGGCAGAAAACTACCAGAACTACCAGAACTCACAAAATTGATTTAAGTTCCTTTTTCTGTCTTTAAAAATATTTATCATTCATGTGGTCATGCAAGACAGTATAGAAGATTCCTTGCTGTAACCAGCTGTACAAAATTATTAAGTAGAATGTCATACTGCTGCCACTCCACTTAATCTTAGCAGATGGGGAAACTGTTTCTTTCCAGGAAATAAGTAATTTTTCTCAGAAGAACAAATTTTCACTGGAGAAATTACTTGCTATTTTCTGTATTATATTAACAAATGAGCATGATGAATGTCAGCTCTGTAGTCCAAAGGAAGATAATAAATTGTCCAATATTTGGGAAACTATTGCAAACCAACTTCTTTCAATATATTTACTGCTCTCTAAAGTAGTTTTTACTCATAGAAATCACCAAAAAGTCATTTTATTGTGTATACTTGCTGAAATATGAGGAACTCAAGGGTATTACCTGAAGTGTGGTAACATTCCACCTTGATGTTTTAGGGGATGTTGTGGTAAAGATAGAAATAATATTTTTCCTAAATCTTCTAGGCTTCACATATGCTTACTTCAGATACAGTGTTTCAGAATAGAATTACTGTAGATGTTAGCAAGTGAAGAAACAAAATCCAGATAACAACCTGAATTTAAAAGTGCATCTAGCTGAAAAATTGTGTTGTTTAGTATTCTTCTGCAGTTCTTCCAAACTGTAGAGCTGCAGAATCATTTAATTCTCTGTTTATTTATGGAGATGTTGTAGCATATTGTGTCAGTTCATAGCTGGCCATTATTTAGCTTTTTGGCTATTTTTCTCTTTCTAGGGAAATGTACTAAGGAGTACATAGAAAGAATTTGAATAGAAGTAACTAGACTTCATAGTAAAAAATACGTAATTCTAAGGTGGAAATAATATGTTGAATAAATCTCCTCACGTAGCTCAGAAAACATGAAGACTGTAGCGTTTTAGGGATTTTTATCTGCCAAAATTACTTTGGGCTAGTGGTGAGATAAAAAGTTTGCCTTCATTATCCAAGTTCACATGTGACAGCCATAGTTAATTCTTTCCTTCTCTTAGAAATACGTGAGGATTTTTGCATCCTGTGCTGAAAAGTTTTTCCTGATTGTAGGGGCATAAGATTTTTGGCATATTTTCTTCATTATTTTTTCATATGACTAATCTTAAGAATAATGTAATCAGATGCATTATTTAATTTAAAAAAAAATCCTGTGTTGTACAGAAGCAGATTGTGGGAATTCAAAACACAGAAACCTAATTTCTAAAACATATCCAGTGACGGTTTTTCCCCATATATGTACAAATATCTATTTATATGCACATAGATATGTAATGTATCTATAATCTTTTTTGCTATGGAATTGTTCATATGAGTTATTACCTCAAGGGCATAGGTTCTTGTAGAATAAGACCACTTTGTTGATAAAGTGGAAACCTTGTGGAAAATAAGTGTTGACAGAGCAAGTGTCTGCCAGGACACGAGTAAGAAATGGAGCTGAATTATCAATTAATTTTTTTTTCCTGTCAAATATTGATGATTCTTTATGAAGTATACTTTAGGTCCATTTTATTTTGTGGTAAAAATATATTTTTCGTGTTTGGGAAAAAAATTAGTTTTTATTGTCCCTTTTACACATGAAAAAAATGGAAGCTTTTTTGTATATCTGTATTTCAATATCTAGGAATAGGAGCAAGCTACAGGTTCCAATACACTGCCTTCCTCCACTCCTGTGACTGGGAAATGAACTACTGAGAGCTTAAGTATTCTTTTGTTGGCTGAACTTTATGCTAGCAATTTTCTTTAAATGATTGCTTTTGTTAAAATACTAAAATCAATTTTATTTAATATTTTAAAGTAATGGAAGCAGTAATTTGGTCATGTCTTCTGTTTTTTGATAATTTAGTAATGTGGATTTTTAATTAGGAAGCTATTTTTAATAAATAGATTTTCCTAAGAAAATGTACAGCATAAATGGAATATATTTTATTCAAAAGGAACAGTTACTGTACTTCCTAAGGGCTCTGTAAACATGAGGAGGCTTTTTAAAAAATCCGAGTAAGTGTTAAAAATACCACTAAGAAAACCTGTTACCTGCTGGTCTAAGAGTGCTTCAACAGCAGAGAATGCAAGGCTTATGTATCGCTCTGGTGTGAACCACTGAAAGATGTAGAGAGGCCAGGAGAGCACCTGCAATGGACAGAGAAGATGCACTGATAAAAATTCCTGTATAATTTTGGGTTAAATTAAGAACTTCCTTAAAGGGGAAGTCCCTTGCTCTGGGGGAGCAAACACTGAATGTTGATTCAACTATACAATCTACAAAACTGTTTTCAGTGAAAACTGATGCGCACATATTCAAGAAATTAAGCACTTAATATGACCTATATCCCGTGGCCACCACAATGTGATACTTTTTAAAAGCTTATTGAAACTATAATAAATAACTAATTAGCTGATAAAGTAAAAAATTCTCTACTAAAATTGCTTTTCTGATTAAATGTAAAAATTTATGGCATCCAAGTATTCTCTTATTTTTCCCTAGAAAAGGAAAATTATTTTTAGAGCATAGCTGCTATACTATAGTGTACTGGGCCTTAATTTAGACTTTACGTGCTGTTCATTTTGCCTGTTTTGGACATATACCTCTACACACACAAGTGTGTTGGAGTTTTTTTAATGCTCTCTTCAGACTCCCTGGCCCCAGAGTAGGCAGGAGACCTTCTTTGAGTGTAACACCAATTTATTTTGTTAGTCAGCTCGCACTGGTTGCATGCAGATCATTTTCTGCCTTTGAACCAAAAATATTACCTGATTTGAGTCATCCAGGGCCCCCACTGTGGGTGGATAAGAAGGGTCTTACTGTTTCTTTTGGATGAAATAAAAGTGATAATTACAGGCCAAGTCAGAAGAGAAGAAAAATTGAAATGCTTCTAAATGCCTATTAGTAACGTAGAACATTTAAATTATGTATACCAAAGCATGAGGGTGTATTAGAATCACTGGAGAGTGCAAATAGTGTCCTTAAACATGCTCTGTGAGTGTATTTGAGGTGCTGATAACAGTATGATCCCCTTGTCAAGGGATGTTATTGATGTGGCATTGCTTCTCTGTGTGACTGATAGTAGCAATATCTTCAGTTAAACAAAAAGCGCTTGTGAACATGGAACCACTATGCAGGCTTCTGTTCTTGATTATCTGCTCAAGGGTCATGACTGGTTCTGTTTGAGGGCAGTATCAGTAAAGAGCCAGAGTGGAAAATGGGGATAATGATTAATCAGATGGAAGACATAAATTCAAGGGAAATTGCTTTAGAGCACAGACAGGTCAGGATGACCTTTGCAGCATCAGAGACCACTGTCTAGTGAAAGGTAAAACGAAGCTGTTAAATGATAAGTAATTCTTACCTCTTGGGGAACGCATGGCTTTTAAGGATTGAACCAGTGAGGGTGGGCTCCACCTTTTAAAACAGGGAAAAGACATGAAAAATTAAATAAGGCTGCTGTGTACACTCTTCCCTAATGGTTTGATTTATCATATTATACTGAACCTCGGGATTTAGAAGAAACCACAGTCAAAAATATGACTGTGTGTCTCCTTTGCCTAATTTACATTGCTGTAAAAAATAAACACTCCTTTTAGCAGGAAGGAATAAAATAAGGTGGAGGTATTTTATAATTATTAAGCAACTATTACTGATTTTGACTTTTTCCCTCCCATGTTTTTATTCCAGTTCCTTTTAATGAAAACCCATTTATTGTGAATCAAAAAATTAATACATTTGATCTCAGCAGCTGGCAGAGGTAGTATGTTATGCCCCCTTCAGAACTGTGCGGATAACAGTTTTTCTTGGTGTGCTCCATACGAAAGACTCAACAGATTTAAGGCTTTTGACACCACCTGCTCCAGAAGATGTCCAATGACTCCCAGTCTCTTTATGTTTGACAGAAGATAATGCTTTGATAATATGTCTAATATGCTACTTGAATGGCAGCACAGGAAATCAAGCCCATGGCTCCTGAGCACAGCAGTGCCACAGAGATTCTGTTGCTTCAGCCTTTGTCCTCTCAAGGGTTTCTTTCAATGACATTTTTCTTCCTGAATATTCAGTCATAATATAAAAATGCTGAAGTGCTATAAATTCATAAGCCTAGTCAATGCTAAAAGTTGTGCAGAATTTTGAATTGTTTCTTGTGTGTTTTCAGCACACACTTCCAGCAAACTACTGAAGATAATTGTTCTGTAAAAGGTGATACCTCATTGCCTATCACCCTGGTTTCAGTGTGAGTGTGTTAATTTATTCCAATCCAGTCTAAAACATTCATCCTTAATGTTCCTTGCAAACACCCTTTAAGGGTGTGCTGTTGCTTGATGTGGCGGAACAGAAATATGAGATCACAGATAGGTAGGAGAGGCCGATGCTACAAAGTGCAGCTCAGTGTGTGAAGTGCAGTGTGCTCCCCTTGTCTTGCCAGAAAGGAGACCTGAGAATGTCTGTTTGTAGACTGCACTTGCTACATATGTCAAAAGTAAGGTTTCTAACTAGCCATTCTGATAACCGCTGTGGTCAGAGATTGCTAATGAAAAATACTGCCATATTGGGTTTTTTGGCTATTCCTGCTGCTCTTCCAGATTATAGTTTTGGTCCCAAGAGGCTTTATAATTTTGAGTATACCATTCTCTATGGATAAAGCTGCTTTCAAATTTCCGGTGTCTAGAGTCTAGAGATGCCTTCAGCATTGTCAGTAGAGAGATGGACCTGTGTATATAGAATTTAGCCTGCTGTCTGTAGCTTTACTATCTGCTTTTAGTGAAGTTTAATGGTCCTAAGGGTAGTCTGCAAATCAGGAATATGATCTTGTTTTCTGTGAGCATGCTGAGTGTCCCAACAGACTTGGTTTGCCCTGCAAGTCTCACTGGGACCCCTCACGCAAGCACCTTTGGCCTGCTATTTCAGGACCTTTGGCTGACCAGGCTTTGGCCCTCAGGAGGGTAGCCAAGGAGCAGCAACCATGAGACTGCTCCAGGAGAGATGGCAGCGCAGGAGATGAGGGGGACCACAGCGTGGGCAGGGCAGTGCTGTCACTGATGGAACATTGTCCTGAGGAAGAGCATGGCGAGAGCAACAGTTTTCATCAAGTGTCTGGTGCTCGTCAGACAGAGTAGGGCAGTGTTATGTCTGTGATCTGTCAGGCAAGTCCAGTCTGAGATTCAGGAACAGCAGGCAATATGAGACAGATGGAGCTATATAGTGCTTCACTATATAGTGAAGCTCAGGCAGACTTGAGGTGGCCAAGTCTGAGCTTAAGAGGGAACTTGAACCCATGGCAGAGCATCTGGTGTACTGGAAGGGGTACTGGGTGATGCAGGGCTGGATTTAACGAGGCACTTGGGTCTTAATGAGTCTTAATGAGGGACTAGGAGCCCTGACAGCCAGTTAAAACTCTACAAGAGAAGAAGTGTGATCAGTTTCAAAGCAGGGAACTTCAAGAATATGGTAAACTTCACTGAATGTCAAAACATTTTAAGAACCAGACTAAAAGTTAGACTAAGAATAAGGTGGAATACTGAGGATCTCAGTGAATAAGAGAATTGTTCATGTCTATAAAGCACAAAGATTACCAGGTGGCACTCTGCTTTAAATAAAATAGAGATGGTTTGTATGACAATTTATTTTTGAGATGTTTCAGCTCACCACACCTTTCTGCTGTGCAAATTCAAACATAGGGAACAGAATTTTTTTTTCAAATTGTCAAGTAGGTTGTTTTCAAAATAAGCTGCAGAAAGCTTGCTGAAATTGAAAAAAAAAATTACCAGCTCTTCTATCTTCATTTTGCTGCCTTTATTTTGAGCTTTTAATGGCAGAGCACTGTGTTTATTCAGTTGTGCCATCCATCTCTACATATTCTACCCAAGGGAAGAAAGCCACACTGTGGTTGTGCTCAGATTGTATAATGTACTCTGAGATACAGATAAATCCCATTTTGTTAGAAGTCTAAGTTACTGAATCTGAAAAGCTTGGGTCTGCTGCATTTTCAGTACAGACTTTTCATCTGTCCATTATATTAGTCTTTTTTCATGGTTCCTTCTCACCTATGTTACCAAATCCACAAAATAAAGGCTTATGGAGTTCACAGAATGAAGTAGTGGTCTAAAATACAAGTATTATATTTGTGATTTAATGGGACCCATAAACCTACAGGCACTTTGATTAATTTACTTGAAGTTTTCTTACATCTGCATGTGCTAAGGCACATATGCACTCTGCAACCTGCAATAATAGTGTGATTCAGGATAAAAACCTGAAAATGTGTAGTCAGCACACAATGCAGTTTGAATCTGGCTAAAATATGAGTTTATGCTAAGCACTACAATGTCTGTTTTTCCCAGTGTGGCATAAAATGAGGTAAACAATTTGCACAATTGTAAGTCAGTGCAGCCTTAAGTAAAATGCATTTGGGTTCTTAGCAGCATCATTTGTGTTTGGGGAGCATTGAGCAGTCATGATTTCCTTTCTTACCTAGTTAAGGCCTGGTAGACAATGAGTCAGCCTTCATTGTGAAAAAGTAATTTCCACCTCAAACTGTTGCATTTCCCTACTGGGAGAGGTAAGATTTTATGAGTGTGAAGAATCACTTTTTTTAGTGCAGCAGAACTAGCATTTTATTTCAGTATCAGGTTCCATAATCTTTAATAGCTCGGGTATATCTGAAGATGAACAATACCTTACTGTGATCACAACCCTCCAGTAAAAATGCTCCATGAAGCATGGTGCAGAAAAGAGTACTAGGAAAACTCTAAAGAAACAGGATGCATTAGAAAAGATTCGTGTACATGATCTGGAGTATACACAGTTTTTTTTAGCCAAATAATTTAGAATGTATCCTGTTCTTTAGGAATAAAAGAGAAAATTAAGGTGAATGAAAAACTAAATCACTTTGCAAAAAGAAGTCTAGGAGTCTTGGCTGTTCTTGTACAAAAATGAAAATAATGGAGGATTGCCGGGTACTTTCAAAGTACGATAATCTGTTCCTTAACCTCCTTCTTTTATGTGAGATGCCAAGATGTTTGAAGGGAAATCATAAACTTTTAGTTACTTCAGAAGGAAAAATAAGAGGTAAAGCTTTTTAATTCACTTTCTACTTAAACTCATAGGAACTTTTTGCTATTTATATATCTTATAAATATTTAGATATATTTTGAGAACACTGAAAATACCTTTTGCCTAGGCACCTCTTGTCTGCATATTATCAGGCTGCTTTTCTTACAGCCTTCCATGGATGTTTTCTTCTGTCATTCTTGATTATAGCTGAGTTCCCATATTGATGAATATCCACAACAGAATCTGAAAGTCATTGTTAGTTTTTATTTGCAAGTATATTCCTTATCAACTTTGTTATGGCCTTCTAAAGTGTAATGATCTGTTCCTGACATGTACAGCTTTTACTTCTGTAGTTACACAGCTTTCTATTTTGTGTCTGTATTTTTCTGGGCTGTTTTCTCTCAGAAGTAGTAAATTTATGGAAAAACACAGTTCAAAGAGCAATGTCTTGAAATTACCAAATGCAAATTTAAAAACATATTTTTATATCTGCCCATGTCGAGTTTCACAAGTGGTCTAATTTTTCTGTGTTTAAATTGCCACTATTTCAAAGTAGTAAAGAGAAGATTATTAAATATTCTGTGTAGTTTATCTGAGGAACTAATTTTAAAAGAAATTTTTGCACTTTTGAACATTAATAATCTATAGCATTTGTTACATATTTTCTACATATCCTAATTAATTGCATCAAGAAACATAAATGCTATCTATCTATGATCGAATTTTACTTTTGAAAACAGAGCAAAAATAGCAGGAACAGTGGCATTTTTTTTGCATTTCAAAATCACTAGAGATCAAGCATTTTGAACTAGAGCAAAGTCATAAAAATGTTGGCATTTTTATAGCATGTGACAGGGATGTGACAAAAATCTGATATATATTTCAGATTGTGCAGCTCTCTCATCTTTGCCCAGTGCTTCTCCAAAATGAAATTTGTATAAAAACAGAAGACTATTTTCTTTTCCCATATGGGCAGTGGTTGCTTAACCAATTTTAGCTAACTGTTTAGGGGCCTAAATGGTCGCCCATCTTCTAGAATCTGCTGAGGTGGTCTTTTGTCTCTCTCTAGATTACCAGACTGAATTCTAAACCCTTTTTGTTATTCTGTGAAAGATATATTTGTGTACTGACATATTCAGCAATTGATGCTTGATTTTGATTTATAAAAATAGAGCTCTTCATTTAATGTGAGAAAATCAACTTTTTTTTTTTTTTTTTATCTGTCAGAATGGTAGAGTAATTTGGGTGAAGAAGTAATTTGGAGGTTACCGAGTCTCAGATCTGGATTTAAATAGTTCAGAGTCTTGTCCAGTTAAGGTTTGAATATCTCCAATGCTGGGAAACCCAATGCTCCTCTGTGTAGCCATGTAAGTGGCTGGAGACTTAACATGAAGAATTTCTTCTTTAGAACTGTCTGGATTTTCTCTTGCTGCAACTTGAAACTGTTTCCTCTTTTCTTTTTGTCTTTGCCTCTGAAAAGTGCCCATCTTCATTGTATTTTTAATCTCTCATTACATGATGCGGGATGGTGAACAGATTTCTCCTAAAGTATTCTCCTCTGAAGATCAGGCAAAAAAGAGTTACTCTCCTTGCACATCATGCATCCCAGACCTCTAACCACTCCAGTGATCTTCTCCAGACTATGTGATAGTGAAGTGCATGAAGTTGGATGTGGTAGTCAGTGTGGCCACACAGAGGGGAAATGTTCCCTTCAACCAGTGGAGAGCATTCCTCCTAAAGTAGCCCAGCTGTCACGGTGGAATGTGTTCTGTCTGATATTCACCTGAATCTGTAGGGCCATGTGTGCAGATTTAAGAAAGTGATTTAAATTTAAACAATGTAAATATTAATTCAATTCAAAGAATATATTCCCCATCTTAACTTTGCATTTTGGTGTAGCCAGATTTATGAGATTTGGCAATAATGTCCCTGTTACAAATAACAAAAAGTAACAGATGTTAAAGATAAAGAAAAAATAATATGATCTTTGAGTGAATAGCAAAGTGACTGAAAAGGGAGTATGGATGAGAAAATCAGGATGTTCAAGTACCTTTTAATGTTATGCTGAGAAACCACTACTCTTCTACCAGGGTTTATTGAGCACAGCAGCTGATTCCCCATGCAGAGGCCAACACAGAGCAGCGTCAGATAAAGATAGAATTGGCAGAACTGGGAAGAGTCTTTTGACTCTCATTCTGCAGGCACAGGAATGATGTGCCCCAGCAGAAATTCAGCAGAATGAAAAGCTAAATGTTTTCAGGAAGTTTTTTCCAGTGGGATCTCAGAGTGTGACCCTGTATTTACTCCTAAAAAATAAAGAATGCTTACCTCTTTTATTTCAGGAAGAAAGGAAAGACACGTGATTCCAGCTTGTAATACAGCTTGCCCTACAAGATGCCCTTCAACCTTCCCAAGTTTTCCCTAAGCTCCAGTGCTATTCTGTGGCATCTGTCAGTCTAGTATTTGTACAGTTGCTGTTTCAAAGTACCTGCACATTACAGCTTTGTGCAAAGCAATTTCAGAAATGTCTGCTTCGGTGGTTGAGGCTTGTCCTGTTGCATTTGCAGATTTTATTCCCTGAAGAATTTCCACAGGGCATTATTTTCTTATTTTACTTCCAGGATAGATCTCCTTGGCTGTTCCTCTTAAAACTTCAATCTTGGTGTTTTTAAAATATGTTTTTTTAATATATATCTATCCCCAGGTTTCCCTCTTTCTTGTGAGTGGATTTTTTTTTCTGCTTTCCTTTGATCTCAAATGATTCATGACAGCTGGTGGGCCTTTATTTCAGAGAAGACTTGTCTGCTTTCTGTACAGCAGCAAACATGACAATGGCAGATACAAGACAGAAATTGCTAGTCGGTGTGCTTTTGGTAGAGGGTTGTGGTTTTTTTTTTGCTAACCTTGAGCAATGAAAACTTGCTTGTCCAACTGCTTTGTGCTGTTCCTTCATTATTGAAATGCAGGATGATGCTTTCCACTGTGATTCTGACAAATAAAAAGTACAAAATACATTGGAAACACTGATGATGGAAGCGAATTTTCAGGAGAAGTAGGTATGAGAAGGGAGATAGCCCTTGGCTTCAGAGGAAACAATTTTTTTTTGCATTTTTTTTTTCCTTTTAAGGCAGCCTTAAAAGTGCAGAGATATGTTTGAATATGTTTGGCTAAAAAAAAGTTTTTATCAATAATGAAATTTCAACTTTACTAAGATTTGGGTAGTCATTCATGTAATGTGGGTAGAGTATGAAATCTCATTAACTTTTACTGGTGAAACTTAACTTATGTCATTCAGGTTGGATGATGTTTTATTCTTGTCAATTCTTGTTGAACAAGGTGATGCATTCAAGCTTGTGTTAACCACCACCCAATACAGATCCTGGAAGTAATATGTGCTTTGGGTGAATAGCAAAGTGACTGGAAGGGAGCACTTCTTCACTGAAGAAGTCCACAGGAAACACAGTATTCAAAGAACAAATTAAAACCACAGTGTTGGAAAACCACAATGATCCCACCTTGTCTTTAAAGAAATGATTTTTTTTTTAGTGTTTGCCAGGTAAAAGCCTGTAGAAGCTTGAAGTAGCCAAATAGTGATCAGATTGATTGCAAAACTGACAAAAGCAATCAAAACTCTGGTATTTATGTACTGTAAGACAAAACGACCAGGAAGTATTAGATTTCAAAAGAATCCAAAAACAAAAAAAAACCCTAAAACTTTGGACTAACAAAATTTTCTTGTATATGCTAATCTCTGTTTACAATTTGCTGTGGGAAAGACAGCAAGACATCTCAAAACATGTCCTAAGCTTTGTTCAGTCACCTTTTCCTAGGAAAGCAAGCTCTTGATTACATAAAAAATGAAGGAAAGCTTCATTCCACTGTAGGGTCTTAACAGTTTTGTTCCTAGTAATATTTTAATTTTTGTTCCTACTAATAATTTAATTAGTAGATATTACTATTTCAGATTTGAAACTCAGTCTAGCCTGTTAGGGGTGCATTGAACTGAGTCTAATTCTAAGGAATTAGACATTGTTATTACAACCAGAGAGTAGGTAATATCTATTTTCTCTTCAATAATTCTTTTGCTGTCAATATTGAACCTTTTTTGTAGGTCAAAAGAAAGCATGAAAAAGGCCTGATAAGAGAGGTTGGAGCATAGATGAACCTTCACTCCAGACTGTGACCTTAGGTGGAACTGTGGATCAAAGGGGTTTAGGAGACTGATAAAGACTGAGATGAATTAGACATGACTGTGTCAGCATTAGGATGATAGTGCTCATAAAACTTACCAGCATTGTATCATCCTTCTTCAGGATATTCTTTGAAAGATATTTAGAGCATAGAAATAAAGCATGGAGGACTAATATAGTGGAAGTATAAAGTGAAGAATGTCCCACCTCCTAACTTTGTACCTACAATTTTCCACTCTGCCTTTCTTGGAGAATTTTTTTTTACAATATTATTGCATTTTTATCAGAGATTATTCAGTTAAGATTTCCTGATTTTCACTGGACAGAGTTAATAGCTTTTGTCTTAGGTTTGTGATTTCATTGTCTTATGTGGTCTGATTTCATCATACTGTTAGCTTTCCAGTTTGTACTGCTTAAAGGAGAGCTTTTGCAGATCCTGGTTTCATTGGTTATATATCCAGATGTAAGTGGGGAAGAATCAGGCCTGTGATCAAAAGCACTATAAGGAAAGAATTATTAGAGTTATTTGGGTTTGGTGATATGTTAAGGCTCTAAGGAGCAGTTAAAGGTAATATTTTTTGTTAAAGGCAGATGTCCTCAGGCATTTTACTGTCAGGCAAACATGTTCTTTTTTCTGAAAAAGGTTATGAAATTTCAAGTAAAAACAAGCTAAAAGCAATTCCACTTGTTTTGTTCTAATTAGTTAAATAGTTTAATAGTTTTGTTCTAATTAGTTAAGTAGTTTAAGAAGAATTGGGCAGGTAGAGCATATGGTGCAGAAACAGTTATCTCTGCAGGTTTAATGAGAAAGAAAAATAGTAAAATGGGAAAAAGAAGATTGCAATGTACCATAAAGACCCTGTTTCTGCTGAGCTCAGGATCATTGATGTGTACTAGGTAAATGAATTCCCATGCTCATCTTGCATACGTCTGTTGTGTCTGCAGAGAGGATGCAGTGACAAGTGCTGGTACAGGACCAGTGGTGAAAATACCATCCAAGCAGGGAGAGTGCTGGGGACAGCCACTGGTGGTGGCACTGCTGCGTTGCAGTATTGTACACAGTTCTGTCAACTGCAGCTTGAGCTGGAAGAGTGCAGCCAAGGGATGTTGTTAGCGTTTAAAAAAACATAATCACATAAACGATTATATGCGGTGCTTTTTATTTAAGACCTCTGGGAGTTGGGGTAGTTTCCACCCAAATCTGATTCCGACCATACATTTGAGATGAACATGTTTTATACTATATCATTACATAACTTTCATGTTAATTATTAAACTTTTGTTCTATTGTATACACAGATTTCAGCTACACATAGCCCCCTTTAAATTTCCAACATAGTTTCTCACGATTCTTCTTATGGTTATGTAATAATTATATTTAATTACTAAACAATCACCACATCTAACAATTATATCTTTTATCATACTGCTTACTCAGGTGCAGTGATCTGAGAAAACACAAAGCCCAATATTTTCAAAGACTATTTTTAACATTTTCCAGGGCTCCACTATCATTCTCCCCCCTTTGAAAGCATTTTCACTTTACTATAGGTGTAAATGTTTTCACTTGATACAGTCCTTTATTCCTCAATTTATATTTGGTGTTCTTCAAATCCAGGGTTGATGTGGATGCTATCACAAACTGGAGAACCAGAAGATGGTGGGCGTGGATCTCGAGTCAGTGCCTTTATTATTTTCTGCTTCCAGGACGTTTTCTTCTGTATCTCTCCCTTTAAGATGCTGTAAACTAACCAAATTGCTAAGAATACAATTAGTAAGATTATCACACTCTCAATGATAGATTTAATCCATGAACTCACATTCCACCCTAACCCTTTAAAGATTTTTTCCTAACCAGCTTGTGGTCAAGTCCTTTTGCTCTTCTTGTGCTTCATGATTTATTTGTTTCAACTGATTGATGTCATATTCTACATCTGCAGTTACATTTGGGATATGAACGCAGCAATGATCAACTTGTCCCTTTAAAAATCCACATACTCCATGCTCTTTCAGGAGTAACAAATCTAAGGCTAATCGATTTTGTAAAGTCATTTTTTTGGTGGCTTGTATGTTTAATTCTTTAAATCCTTCCTGGGTGACTCTTGCCAATCTATCTACCTGACCTGTAAGTTTGTACAGCATCTCCCTACTCTGATAGTTTGCTCTAGGACCAAGTAATGACTCTAGGGCCCACCCAAATTTCACTCCACCAGAGGGTTCTTGCCAAGTGTCATCTGGATTTTCATTGTCTAGAACTTCTCGCCTTGCTCTTATCTGCAGAAGCTCATGTTTTCTGTTAAATGGGGACTTTTCCAAATTGGACAAGAGGTTGGAAGGCCTAAAGTAATCTCCTTTACTTCCCATCTACAGGCAGATGTGTTGTCCAGGTACCATCGCTTGCTGCCCATACAAATTGTCCTGGACCGCGTACTGTACTCCTGATACATCCTACAACTGCTTTATACTTCACTCTGCCTTGTTTATGTTTGATCCCTCTGCAAGCACAACCAATCTGTAGGGCTGTTGCCTGGGGTGGCATCTGTTTTATCTCTGCATCATCAGAAGTGCAGTCATACATTTTATTACATGCCCACCAACTTACTTTGTCTGCCCTCGTTCTGCTACTGGTGGCAGTGTTCATTATTGCTGGATCTGTTTCATTCTCAGAGCCTTCCCACTTGATACACCAAGGGGTGTTTGCCATATATTGGAATTTTTGAAAAATACTCACAGACCACGCACTGTCCCAAGGCTCTATCTGATCTTTCTGATCCTTGGCCTCACACTTCCATACCAGAGCGGTTTCTGTAACATTTTCTATAATCTTTTTATAGTGTGGTAAATAGCATTGCCATTGTGTGAGGCTTCCTGATTCTCCCATAGGGGTTCCTAGTATGCCATCACTTAGAATACAGTCTTTCTGGCTCATGGGTCTCATCCATGTTCCTATTTTCTCCCAAGTTTCCTTGATTACTTGCCTTGATTCGGGTACCTGTTTGCATGTAATTGTTTTGTTCTTTTGTATTTCAGGTCGTTTTGATGCTATGATTCTCCAATTTACTGGGTCTCCTGCTGCCTTTGGTATTGGCAGACAGGCAGTTATTCTACTGGTGTTTTGCATTTTGGCAGTCTTTACTAATCCAATCATTACATTCTCAGCCCAAGCTGCATTAGAAACCTTTATCACCTGTGTTTCTGTTTGTACCTCTCTCTTCATTCTAGAATGAAGAGTAGTTAGTTGATCACTAACATCCCAAAGACATTAGTGACCATAACGTTAGCACAATTACTGATAGTATTCTCAAAGTAATTAAACACATCTTATCTGCAGCCTTGTTGGTTCCACAGTTTACACAGTCCGTGATTCAGGATGGATTTTCTTCACTTGGGTGTAATGAATCCAGGGGTCCACGCCAGCTACTTTGACTGCCATAAAGGTGGTCAGTAGCACTTGATGGGGTCCACTCCACTTTTCTTTCAGTGGTTCTTCGTTCCAGTTCTTGATGTACACCTCGTCTCCTGGATGTATGTTATGAACTGGGTTCTCAAGAGTCAGTGGTCTATTCCACTCGAGGATGCTCCGGAGCCAAGCTAAAGTTTTCCCGAGAGACAGAACATAATTATACACTTCCTGCTTTCCTGTGATGTGTACATTAGGGTTAGGCTCAGGAGATTCATATGGCTTCCCATACAATATCTCATAAGGTCTGACTGACATCCCACTCCTAGGCTTTATCCGAATCCTCAACAGTGCTATTGGCAAAGCCTGGGGCCACTGCATTTTGGCTTCTTGGCATATTTTACTGATTTGCCTTTTTAGTGTCTGATTCATCCTCTCTACCTGTCCACTCGACTGGGCTCTCCATGGTGTGTGGAGGTCCCAAGTTATCCCCAGCAATCTACTTACCTCTCTTACTACTGTAGCTATGAAATGGGGCCCCCTATCTGATGATACCCCTAGGGGTACCCCGAACCTGGGAATAATCTCCTGTAGTAACCACTTAACTGGTTCCTTTGCTTGGTTCGTGCGACAGGGAAGGGCTTCTGGCCACCCAGAGAATGTGTCAACCCCCACCAACAGGTATTTGTATCCTCAAGTTCTTGGCAGTTCTACAAAATCTACCTGCCAATAGTCTCCTGGCTCTATTCCTATCCGAATTCTTCCTAGCTGTGCTTGTCGCCTAGCCACTGGGTTGTTTTTCAAGCAGATATCACATTTTGACAATACTGATTTTGCCATTGTTAACATCCGTACCGAAATTAAACTCTGCTTTACCAATTTTACCAATGCCTCTGCTCCCCAGTGACATTCGTTATGTTTAATTTGTAGAACTTCTCTCATTATCAAGGGGGGGACCACTATCTGTCTTGTGCAGTCACATACCATCCCTCTGAATTCTTTTGTGCATTTAGCAAACGTGCCAGTCTCTTCATCTTCTACTGAATATTTTGGTTCTGGAGGCAAATTGAATTGGGATTCATTAAGCTTTAAAGGCTTTAAAGGTATCAATGCCATTGTTGTTTGCACCCTTCGAGCAACCTGTCGGGCTGCCCAGTCTGCTTTTCGATTTCCCTCACAGATTTTGGAGTTTCCTGCTTTACAGTGTATAATTGCCACTTGTTCAGGTTTTTGTACTGCTTTTATCAATTGCAGGACTGCATCCTGATGTTTAATGTGCGTACCTCGAGAGGATAGTAATCCTCTTTCTTTCCACAGTGCTCCATGTACATGCACTTGTATCATGCACCACTCCAAAAGCATATTTTGAGTCAGTCCAGATATTTACCTTTTTCCCTTCACTTAATTCTAGTCCCCTGGTTAAAGCAACCAGTTCTGCCTTCTGGGCAGATGTATTTGGTGGTAATGCCTTTGCCTCCACTACTGTATTGACTGTTGTTACCGCATATCCGGCGTATCTGGTTCTGTTTTCCACGAAGCTGCTCCCATCTGTAAACAGCTCCCACTCTGGCTGCTCTAGTGGGACGTCCTTCAGGTCTTCTCTTGCTGAATAGGTGTACTCTATTACCTTTTCAAAGTCATGCTCTAATGGGCCTTCTTCAGTTGTGGTACCTAGGAACAAAGCTGGATTCAAAAGGTTACTTGTTTTTAATGTGACATCATCCTGCTCAGTCAGGACTACCTGGAATTTCATCATCCTGCTTGGCGATAGCCAATGGCCCCCCTTCTGCTCTAAGACAGTGGTTACCAGGTGTGGTACATAGATATCTATGTGCCTTCCCATAGTAAGCTTCCTGGCTTCTTGTATCAGCATCACAGTGGCTGCAACTGCCCGCAGACATGGAGGCCACCTGGCACTTATGTTGTCAGGTTGTTTGGAAAAGTAGCCCACCGGCCTTTTCCAGCTTCCCAGACGTTGGGTCAGGACTCCTCGTGCTAGGTGCAGCCTTTCATGTACAAACAGCTGAAAATCTTTAGACAGATCAGGTAACCCTAATGCTGAAGCAGTTGTCAGTGCTTCCTTTAATTTTAGGAAGGCTTTTTTCTGTGGTTTGCCTCAGGTGAATGGCTGCGTCTTCTGAGCTTCACACAGGGGCTTCGCATTCAGTCCATAGTCCATGATCCACAGGTGACACCACCCTGCCATCCCAAGGAAGACTCGCAGCTCATGTAAATTCTGGGGCTCTGGAATAGCACAAATAGCTTGGATACGGTTAGTACCTAGTTTTCGTTGCCCTTGTGAGATTTCACATCCCAGGTAGATCACAGTCTGTTGGGCAATTTGTGCCTTTCCTCTGGATACTTTATAACCTCCCAATCCCAGTGAATTTCAAAGCTCAATGGTTACCTTTATACAGGCTGCTTTTCTTCTGTAGCTATTAGTATATCATCAACATACTCCAACAACAGGTATTGGTCTCTTGGTACTTGCCCATTCTCGGTCCAAATCTCCAGCTCCTTTGCCAGTTGGTTTCCGAATAGGGTCGGCGAGTTCTTATATCGTGTCTAGGTGAGCTGGGTCTTTCTCCCATTCCCTGGGTTTTCCCACTCACAGGCAAACAGTTTCCTACTTTCTTTGTCAAGGGGTATGCAGAAAAAGGCATCTTTTAAATCAATTACAGTAAACCACTTATATTTCTCTTTTACGGATGTTAGCAATGTGTAAGGATTTGTTACCACTGAATAAATGTCCTTTGTTATCTTATTTATTGCTCTCAAATCCTGCACTAATCTATACTCACCATTTGGCTTCTTTACTGGAAATATTGGCGTATTAAATTCTGATTCACATTCTTCTAAAATTAGGTATTTCAAGAATTTCTCAATAATCTTTACTATTCCTTGCCATGCTTCTGGTTTTATGGGATACTGTTTGACTTGTACAGCCCTCGCCCCTTCCTTTAATTCTACATGCACTGGTTGTGCCAATTTAGATTTCCCTGGTGTATCTGTCTCCCATACAGAGGGAATCACTGCATCTTCTACCTCCATAGGGATAGAGGGAACAGGTTTTTCTTTGATCATTAATATCTGTCCCGTCTTTGATTCAGGTATTTTCATTATAAGCTCTCCATTTTCAAAGGTTATTACCGCATCAAGTTTCTCTAGCAAATCTCTCCCTAAAAGTGGAATTGGACACTCAGGTACGTATAGGAATTCATGTGTTATAACTTTGTTCCCAAAACACAAATCTAGGGGTTGCAAGAATGGCTGTTTTTCCTCTTTCCCTGTAGCGCCGACTACTGTTGTTTTCTTGTCCCCAATTTGTCCTTGCAAATCATTCAATACCAAGTAAGTAGCTCCTGTATCTATTAGAAATTTGACCTCTTTATGTCCTAATTGTATATTTATAATAGGTTCCTTAACTTGTTCTACCGGTTCTATGTCTAGTCAGCTGGTATACTCCCCCAAAACCATCCCCTTGGTAACCTGCTGGAACTGATTGCCCTGGTGAAACTGGTTATTCAAGTCTGGACATTGTCTTTTCTTGCCGAACTTCATATAGTTTAGACCAATTTATATTTTTGGGCACAGCATTCTGAAGCCCTATTTGGATCCACTCTTGCTATTTCTGTAGTCTCCCCATATCGCAAAATAAATTAGGGTCCCAATTTGGATCCTCAATTGGGAAATTCTCATCTAAATTCCCTGTTACGAGTCCGTTTCTGATGTCCTCTCTTACCCTTTCTTTGGCTGCCTTAAGTACCATCTCTTTCTCAGTAGAATCCATCAAAGTATCTAATATTACTTGTATGTCATCCCAGTCAGGATTTTGAGTTTTTATGACCATTTTTACTACTCATGCCATTTTATCAGGATTTTCTCTTTAAGTTCCGGCTGATTGTTTCCAAATAACTAAATCTGCAGGAGAGAAAGGCACTTTTACAAATACTGGCCCTTCCACTCCTACACCTTGTCGCAAGGGTGTAATTACAGTCCTTTTTTGTCTGCCTATGTCTTTTCTATCCATAACTGGGGCAAGGTTAGACTGACTCCTGGTTCTGTGGGCTACCGGGGTCGTTAATTCTCTCTCTCTCCTTTCTACCACAGTTAGGTTTTGCTCATCTTCCGAAGAAGAGGGATCAGTTGACGATGGGAGAGGAGGATAAAGAGGGAAAGGTGTACTAGACGAGACAGGTTCAGAACTAGGTGGGGTGTTGAGCAGGGAGTGAGATAGGGACAGATGGAACAGGTGGGATAGGGTTAGGTTCTCTTGTTCAAATGGAGCTACCTGTAAATCAATATCTGTAATAATTTTCCCTACTTAGGCTTTCTTTCAATGCCAAGTGTTCTAAACAATGTTCCTCACAAACCCCACACTTATTGCTTGCAGATGTTTTAACCATCATTAATCCACATTCATCCTGCCATTCTGGCTTTCCTGTAAATAGAAAAAGAAATCAACATATGGAACCTCATCCCATTTTCCTTCTTGTTTATAAAACGACATTAACTACAAAATAGTGTTATATTGCAAAGTACCCTATTTTTGCCATTTTTCACCATTCTCCAAGTCATATTCTGACCACCATGTATTACAATAATCAATCAACTTAGCTTTACGTAATTCTTCCCCAGAATTACTCTGTTTCCAATGTGCTAATAAGCACCCCAAAGGAGAACTTTGCGGGATAGAGGTGTTGCCGCCCAAAATCCCTTTAAGTTTCTGCACTCCAAATATACCACAAATTGCCGAACCCGCAACGCTTTCGTGATTGTCTTATGGAATGGCGCCTAGGCTTGTACCAGCAGGAATTCCTTTAGCCTAGCCAAGCGTAGCTTTCACTGTGTCTTATTGGCAGGCACCCAAACCAAAGTAAAAAGCACCTTACCTTTCTCCCGGGGATGTTGCGAGCGGCAGAAGCGGTTGCGGCCGATCGAGCTCCCCGAGAATCCCTTGGTGCCGGCTGGAGCATGGTCGAGTCGCGAAACTCGCTTCAGCAGCACCCGCAGGGTCCCATCTGGGTCGCCAAAATGTTAGCGTTCAAAAACACATAATCACATAAGCGATTATATGCGGTGCTTTTTATTCAAGAGCTCTGGGAGTCGGGGTAGTTTCCACCCAAATCTGATTCCAACCATACATTCGAGGTGAACGTGTTTTATACTCTATCATTACATAACTTTCATGTTAATTATTAAACTTTTGTTCTATTGTATACACAGATTTCAGCTACACATAGCCCCCTTTAAATTTCCAACATAGTTTCTCACGATTCTTCTTATGGTTATATAATAATTATATTTAATTACTAAACAATCACCACATCTAACAATTATATCTTTTATCATACTGCTTACTCAGGTGCAGTGATCTGAGAAAACACAAAGCCCAGTATTTTCAAAGACTATTTTTAACATTTTCCAAGGCTTCACTATCAATGTGACTAGAGACATGAGAGAAAGAAAATTTGCTTAAAATACTGAAACGTAGCTTTTAATCTGCTAGCATTACCCAAAATGAATCTGCTTCACACCAGCTTTGATGCCAGCTCTTGTTTATTTTAAATATCTTAATACTTCTATAAATAAGTACCCTTTATTGAGGATTCTATTCTTTATTAGGTTATACTGAAGTAAATACTACCCTGGAAAAATAAACAGAAGGCTTTGCACATGGAGAGATGAGGAGGAAGTTTGCAGGTATGCTGGTGAATTCGAGGATGGGTTGTTTTATTTTCTTAATTACTGAGAACACTTGCAAGATGATAGCATCTTCTGTTTGTGAATTAACATACTTCAGGCGCCCCATTTAACCTGGGATATAAAATAATTTGACAAGGTGGTAAAATTGGAAGTAGTTATGATCTATGAAATGCACATTTGAGTGTGACTTCCAGATCTGTTCTGAAGACTTTATTATCCTATATACGTATAGTTAATGCCACTTTTTGGAGTATCAAGTGAGTCTTCTTGCAGCCTATATTAAGCAAAGATCTGAGTCTTTGTGGGAGTGAGTTTTCTGACTTGTCTTATATTTATATCTTTATGGGATCTCACTGATTTATTTTGTTATGTCCAATCTTTATTTCAGATGTGTCCCAAGCTATACAGAATGCTAAGTGTAGTGAAATCTGTGAATGTACCAGTGGAAAAGAATAAATATTAGAGCAAAAGGATGCTTTGATTTTTATTTTGTGTGCATCTTTGAGTGTTTTTACAAATTGTTTTTTTTTTTTAAGGTGTTTCCTGAAGGAGTATTTCTGTTTCTGGCAGAAACACTAGTTTCCTGGGATTTTTTTTTGTTTTAGTTGAAGGAATTGAATAGGAATATGGTGTTTGCTTTAGTGAAAGTCAGTGAACGTGTTGGCTGAATTGGTTGGTACAAAGAAGAGTGTATAGCTAGACTATCATCTCTGCTTTTGCTGCTTTATGCTACTCAGGTAGTCATTAATCCTTACTCTGTTAGACTTTCCAGTTACTTACTTGTAGTAATCAGTCCAACATAATTGAAAGGGTGGGAAGCTATCATGCATGGGCTGTAAATTATTCCTCTTTGTACTTATCACCTTAAGGCACGGATTTCAATTCATTAAGAAAGCAAAGCTGTTTTAAAAAACAGTGTTCAGATTAAGCATTTTGCTTGGAAACTTCAGCAAGATAGAAAGACATTTCTGATTTCTGCCCAGACAGAAATTTTGCTCTGTCTGTCTGCATGTTTTTGGATGACAGGGTTATCATAATTTTAGTGAGTATGAGCAGGTGAAATTCCTTGTTGATGTACCTGGTTTATCACAAACTGCAGAGTAAGTTCAGTTACTTTTGCAAATTTTAATTTTTTTGAGTCTGTTGAACTCATGGGGTAGGTGTACTACCCCAGGGTAGTACAGGGTAAGGGTAAGGCATGGTTTTACCAGTGTTGGCTCTTAGACTCTTTGTTCATTTGGTATTGCTAAACTCCTGCTTTCTTCAAGATATATGTATACATACACACACACACACACACACATATGTATATATATATATATGTGTGTGTGTGTACATATATATATATACACATATATATATATACATATATATATATGTGTGTATATATATATGTACACACACACACACACACACACACACACACACACACACACACATGCACCCTTTAGTAATGGGGAATTTGACAACTGAAAACCCTTGCTGGACAAACAAAAAGAAACAAATATCAGTCTAAGAATGAGAGGAATTCAGAATTTAGGTTAAATGGGTTGCATGGACACTGTAAAATTATCTAAAATCTAGGAATACACTGTACTCATTAGCACTCAGAAAAGTACCTGTTAGGATTTCATGGAGTTCGTGAAAGTATTTGTAGAAGGTTTCAGCAGATCTATGGATGTTTTGATGCAAGTTCAGTAACAGCTAGTAGATACTTCTAGCTAGAAAGATAACTTCTACTGAGCACCTTGAAAACTCTAATTAGAGAAAAAGCTCTAATTAGAGAAACTGCCTTGGCATAAAAGATTCACCAGGATGACCTACTTAAAAGGATCATCATGCACCTAAAGTCAGGCTACAGTTTGCAGTCATAAATATTACATCAGGACCTTTTTAAGACTGCATTTCTCTTCCAGTAAATGCTTCAGTTCCCATTAATAGTTGAGTAGTGCCATCACATCTGATTTCTTTGAGAAACAGTCAAAGTATATGAAATTAATCCAGAGGAAGATACTAAAAGACTTTTTTTACTATAGGTGAATTTCTATTATTACAAAGCTAGGGAAATATCTTTTCTCTTCTAAAGTCATGTCAATGTGATTGTAGGCTTCATTTTCTTGTATCAGAAGTACATCACATCCT
Organism: Molothrus ater; assembly: GCF_012460135.2. Lineage (NCBI taxonomy): Eukaryota > Metazoa > Chordata > Aves > Passeriformes > Icteridae > Molothrus > Molothrus ater. Next base: position 24,064,655 of record NC_050511.2, on the reverse strand, counting down.
TAGTTTATTTAATGCAGTCTGTAGTTTTTTCCTATCCCTCAAAACACTATCAGCCCTAAAACTTATGTCTGGAGTATACTTCTGGAGACAGTTTATGCAATAGAATGAATAAAGGACAACTTCTTAAAGCCATTCCTTGGTCTCCTCCCATAAAGCTCTGAGGGCAGTTCACACTGCTTTAGAAAGGGTAATAAGATTAGCTTCAGAAATTTCCATCTATTTTTACTCCTGCATATCTCACTGCCTCCTTAGTTGCATTACTGCAGTTTTTCTGAGGTAATGCTGGAAAATAGATCATTAAAATGATCATGATTAAAAAGAATCTTTTCCCCAAGCTGGAAGCAGGCCATGTTTTCTTAGAAGCACTGCTAAAAACCTTGCTTGTTTTCTCCCAGGGGGGAGGCTTCTACAATCTGTTGCAGTGTCCAGATTCACTTATGTGCACATGCGCACACACGCACACATGCACTCACACACACACACACACACACTTTGGACACGTGAGTAATGGTGCAATTTTGTAATTGATTTTAGCTGTGCTAACTACAGACTGTTGCCAAAAAATGATTCTGCATTTCTTCCTTCTGTATGCTTGCATGCTGCTGTCATTTCTTTCTCCCACGCCTAGTGATAGTGCAGATGTGTGTTGAGCAAATGTCTTGTAGATATGCCTGAAAACCGCACAGAGGAGAAGGGAATGGTTAGTCTTAAGTCTAATAAGCAAACTGCTCTTGACTCATTGTGTCTGCAATTGGGGCTGCACAAGATTGAAAGACACAGCAGGGGAGCAGGGAGGAGAACTGGGGAAAATGTCTTGGTGCTTTCATGCAGCTTGGTTATTGGGAGCTCATGCTGGACTAACACTGGGAGATGCATTAGCTGATAATACACAGTTGCTCCACTCTGTCCCTACTGTGGGTATAGATAGCAAAGAAAGGAATGTGTCTGTCCATGACTTAGGTATTGGGAATCTCTAAAGTGTGAAAGTGCCCCCACTTCTGCCCACATAGCTCCCCACACTGAATTTTTTAGGGTGGAATTTCATATTGCTAAGACTTGGTGTGAATGCCCTGTAAATGCACTGGCCAAATTCAGTCAGCTTTGAGACACTGGTACAGATTGGAGGAATACTAACTTTCTACAGGATTTGTGTTAAATAGAAGGCTAGAGAGGTATTTCATGGTAGCTCACTGAGAGAAAGGTTAGTGTTTGTAGCCCTTTCCTACAAAACAGGGAGTTCAAATGAGAAAGGATATTGCAGACAGAGTCAATCTGATGTATGGAATTGCTTGATTTCTTTCAGAATAAAACCTGCTATCCAAGACTAGACAGTAAAAAATTGAATTCTGAAGATTCTCTGCTAGTGATATTAAATTTATCTTTTGCATATTTTCCTTGTAACCTGTGGTATTTGTATCTCTGAAGAAAATGCAGGCTTTTATATTCGAAGCCCTCTATTCTGAAATTCAGTGCTTAAATAAAGATTGGGATGATTCTGTATCAGTGTGAAGAGGCATCTAAAAATAGCAAAGTATAAACTTTTTTCTCTTGTATTTTACAGGTTGAATATTACAGCTTCACTTGTACCTGGGCTTTTTCCACTGATGTCCAATACCCAGTAGACATTCCAAACAATATTTGGCAGGTGCTTTTGCAGCCTAACAGCGGTCCTTCTCTGACACAGGATGGAGGACACCTACAAAGACAGGACTTCACTAGTGAAAGGGGCCAAAGATATTGCTAAAGAGGTGAAGAGGCAAGCAGTGAAAAAAGTTAATAAAGCAGTTGACAAAGCCCAGGATGGCTACACACAGAGGTCCTACAGTCGATTTCAGGATGAGGAAGATGATGATGATTACTATGGCCAAGGAGGAAGTTATGGTGTAGAAGCTAATGATGACGAAGGATCAAGTGAAGCAACCGAAGGACATGATGAAGATGATGAAATTTATGAAGGGGAGTATCAGGGAATCCCCAACATGGGGCAGGGTAAGGATGACATGGTGGCCTTAGGTCAGTCCATGCGTGATGAATACAAGGATCGTCATGAACTGGAAACAGAGAGGAAAGCTGATGAAGAAGAGCTGGCACAGCAATATGAATTGATAATACAAGAATGTGGCCATGGTCGTTTCCAGTGGGCCCTCTTCTTTGTGCTAGGAATGGCCCTAATGGCTGATGGGGTTGAAGTGTTTGTGGTTGGATTTGTGTTGCCCAGTGCTGAAACAGATATGTGCATACCCAATTCTGGATCAGGATGGCTTGGTAAGTAAAGTTCTTCATTCTATCTTTTTGCTATTAAAATATTCACTTATAGTAAGACTAAATATGTATTTGTCAACAGAGAAGCTTTTATAAAAAGCTTCTATAAGAATTTATATTCTGTCTTGAATATAAATACAATTATTTAAATTAAAATAAAATATATGTATTAAGAATTTAATTAATGTTGTAGTTTTATTTTTAGATTATTGTTTTCTTAGTCAGTCAGTAAATAAATCACTAAAGAGAAAGACCACACTGTAAAACTTAATAAGGAGAGGGACAAATTTTGTTCTCCTATACAAGAGTAGATGTCCAAATGAGCTAATCTAAAAAAAAGTAAAACCACAAAACCAGCCCACAGATGGAGAATTGGAGTCTTGTTGAAATTATAAAGGTGTAATAAAGAGCAGATGATACAGCTGTATAGCAACGTTTTCACACATGAACCTTTGAAATGGTGAGGTGAAATTAAAGCTAGAAAATGAAAAAATTCCAGTGAAAATGCTATCTATTACAGCCTTTCACTCTTTTTGTTTTTAGTCCTTTTATGCCAATGACTGCTCTCCAGCCATCCAAAGAGAATGCTGTTTACTTAGGGTCAGAGTGACAGAAGAATGAACAAGAGCCTGAGGTGTGCTTTTTGTGTCCATTCTGCGGATGGCGATAGGCTGTGTCCCACCCCCTTGCCTGCTCCCTCCTGTGGTGTGGAAAACAGGCAGTCTGGGCCAGTTTTGTGTGGCTTGGTAAGAGCAGCAGTGCTGCAAATCAGGTCCATGCTGTCTTCCCTGGACATGCTTGGGCACAGAAGGTAAAACAAGGCTCTCATGGGGCAGGGCTGGAGAAAAGTTGTAGAAATGGTTCCCCAAGGAAAAGGGGAGATAGGAGCCTAGGCAATTGGGACAAAGCAGGAAATGAAATGTATATGTGTAAATAAGTTACTTGGGCCTGAAGACTGGAAAAAAGGAGGATTTACAAGACATTTAAAAGCCTTTGTTTTGTAGCAGATGTTCTGCTTGCACCCTCCATCTTTGCAGCAGATGTTTATGTTCCAACAGATCTCATTTTAGCTTTGCTCAGTTTCCTGACATATTGATACCAGCACTGAGGGTCTGTGGGTTTCAATACTGTGGACTGCAGTCTCCCACAGTTACATCTCTAAGTCTCCCTCCAGGTGACAGGAGCATAAGTGGAAACAGATGAGGAGTTCTCACATAACTGTGTCCTTTGCATTATTCTTTGCTATTTGATCATTTGTTATTAGAACTACTTTGCCTGTAGTGCAGTGATTAAACTTAAAATGGAGGGAAATAAATTATTACAGTTTTAATGGTTAAAGAGATTATATGCTGAATACATATAATCTGTTTTTTATTGCTTGTTTACACTAAATGCCAACATTGTATGTGTCACGGTTGGACCTGTGAGCTTTCAAGTCTACTTCTTAAAGAAGGATGAGAAACAAAGACAATGCAAACCTGTATCACTAGATAAATGTCAATGAGTCAGTGCCGATACTAACATACAATGCATCTTAGAAAAGTAGTGAATACCCAATTTGCTTTTTTAACATGATTTTTTCATCTAGTCCTTGGCAGCTGACTTCAAAATCTACTTTAATATCTTTAAAATCTACACCTCAATTTTTATAATTTTTGTAATTTTTATAATTTTTATACTGGTAGAACAAAAATCCTTTCTCTCACTCCCATTTTTAATTACTGATAAACCTGCTTGTTTTACCACATACACCCTGCTCAACAAATGAAAGAGTCAAAATTTTCTTTGTTCTCCAGGGTGATAAAATATGAGGGTAACCCCCAAATCTCCAGTTAATTAATATTACATTGTATTTTCTACAAATAATATTCTTTCTAAACAACTGCATTAAATATTATGGAGGTATTTGGAATTGGCAGTGGGGAGTATTGTTCCCAGAGTAACAGGGGCCATGAGTATTCACATCCACCTGTTGGGGTCTGACCTATGTCAAGAAGGTTGAAGATTTCCCTGTCACTAGAGTTCTTATGATGCTGTCTTGAGATGTACTGGAATAAGTCTGTAAGTGTTTAACTAAATTCAGTACAGAAGCTGTTAAATACATCATAGTTACAAGTATTTGTATATTTGTGTGTGTGTGTGTGCGTGTGTGTGTGTGTGTAAATGATGCTTGTTGACAAAATTAAGGTAACAGCTCAGCTGTGCAAGCAATGTATTCTCATGCCTGAAATATAAAAATCATAATATATCTTCCTATTGCAATAATATAAAACTAGCCTCTCTGTTTTGGTATTAACAAATAATTGTGTACTAAACAATTAACACACAAAAGCAGGAAAGAACAGTGATAAGCAATTTCTTTCCCAGTGTGTATTGAGGACATTGCAACACGTGACTGCTTTAGCAATAATTTCACCAAAAATGTATTTCTTGCCCATTGTTACCAAAAATGTATCATAAGCTGCAAGTAATCAGTACACTAATTTACATATGGCTTATAAACAGAGTAGATATGCTGCTTGCAGACAGCATAACCTTAATTCCACTGATACAAAATATTCATTGTACCAGTGAATGCTTAGTGAAAGCTTTTTTATGTTTTCATAACTGAGCCCTCACAACCATGCATTTCAATTACTTTGCACTTGTGATTTCACATTATAATTACATCCTAACTGAGGTCTTCCAGACAAGCATAATTCTTTTTCTCATGATTAGAATTCCGTAATCCAGAGGATTCTGACATTGTTAGAATAATAGTGTCACAGGACTAATGTTAAGAGTTATAAGGTAAAATCAGTACACTTATACAGTATTTATTTTTCAGGCAATTTTCTAGACTGTCAAAAGGCACACTAAGAGCATCTTAATTTCTCTTTGAAAAAGCATTCATTGATTTAGTTGTAAAAACTAATTTCTCATATATCATGCCATGACAGTTTACTAGGGAACTTGAGCTAATTAAAAACATGTGACAATATTTATTGACCCTCCCTGTTGCATCTTTTATTTTTTCAAAATTCACTTTCACAAGGACAATTTCCCAAAATCCTTCCATATTGACCCTTACATGAGCTTGAAATCACTGTTTATTGATCACCAGCTATGTCTCAGAGACTATAAAGTCACATAACAAATGTGCTGGTGCCATGAACTAGCCTCAAGTTGTCTTTTGAATTCATTAATAAACCAATACTTTTTCATCTCAAGTAAGTGGTTTTCTTAAGAAGAGGGCAGTTGACTAGCTTAAATTATTCAACATTATAGTGACACGTCATAAAGCATGAGAGAAAGGTGTCCTTGATGTATATATAACTTGGCTGTACTTGCTAACTCCTGCATTTAAGTGGATTCACACTGGCCTCTTGGGTTCTGGCACCAATGGGATGAGACTGTACCTTCGTGAGACAGGTGGTGGGCTCAGGCGTAAAGATGTTATTTTAACACTTTTCCTGCTTGCATCTTACCTCTTTGGTTTGATCAGTCAGAAACAGACTGATCTTAGGTTAATTCTCTGGGCTCTGGTTTGGATATACTTTTCTATCCAATTTTTCTCTGTCTTTGCATTCAGATTGGTCTTTGCATTCAGATTGCTCTTAAGTTTCATTGCGGGGTTTTGGGGTTTTTTTTGTTTGTTTGTTTGGGTTTTTAGTGGTGGTGGTAGTTTTTGTTGTTGTTGTCATTGTTGTTGCTGCTGGTTTTGCTTTGTTTTAATGTAAAATTTTTATTATGGTTTTTTCTTTCCTCAGCATGTCTGCAGAAACAATGTTTTTCCTAAGCTAGGCAAAGCTAGTCTTTCCCAGGTGTATCTGTTCAGGCTGCCTGAATGCTCCTTCTGACTGTCCTGTCTCTGGTTCTCCCATGGGACCTGTAAGGGCTCACCCTTTTGTGTAGGACCCCTGACAGCTGCACTGCTGTCACCATTGTTGGCAGCACATACAGGCTGACTCCTGCTCAGCTGGTCTTAAGGCCACTCCTCGCAGCATCAGTTGGCACCTTTTTCAGATGGACACCTCCATTCCTTTTTTGTTCCTTTTCATGGAATCATAGAATAGTTTGAGTTGGAAGGGACCTTTAAAATGTCATGCAATATGCAGGGACAGCTTTAACTCAGTCAGGTTGCTCAGAGGCCCATCCATCTCAATAGTAGAAAAAATCTCAACATCTCAGGATTTAGTGATTATTTTTAAATCTTCTATTTTTATTTTTTGCATGTGTACCATTAGGACATCTTTTATAGAGGCCAATTGCTTCTCACTGATTTCTAATAGTCTCCCTGGTCTCTTTTGAATTCCTATATGATCCTCTGTATGAAATTTAGACTGAATGATCTCTGGAGGCTGAATAGTCTTCGACTCTGTCCTGTCTTACCATTGCGTTAACCTATGTGTTAGTCAAGACTTTGGTACAGATTCAAAGATAGTACTGTAACAAACTTAGAAATAATTTTTATATGTAAAAGACATTCTTAGCTGATGAGCCAGCCTACAGACATTTTCTTCCTTCTAAAAAACACAAGTATTGTGGTAAATCACTGGACTGATAATGCAGGTACTGTGAATATGAACAGCAACAAACAGCTTACTGTGGAAATAAAATTATTTTCTGAAACCTCACATTTAGTGTCACATAATACCTTGACCTAAGGGTTTTTTCTGTTATTTTCTGAACTTAATGATCAATTTTTTGTAGTATTTGTAGAAAGAAGAATATAATTGACATGACTAATTATTTTGGGCAAAAGCTGTTGTCTCAGCCTGGGACAACAGCCTACCCATTCTGCATTGATTACTAACTTGCATATTAGCTGCTTTAGTAACAGTGGTTCCCATGCCTACTCTGTCTTAAAACCTACCAAACATAACCAGCATAACTTTAATCCACACAGTTCTTTCTCTTTACATGAGAAGAAGTGCTCTCCAGAGGCTTGGTAGCTGATGTAATGTGCTTATAAGCTCTGCTAAGAATACCAAATGATCTCTGAATTTTTCCATTTCTTAGTTTAAAGAAGTACTGGATTGCCAGATCCTTGCTATTTAATTTGATTCTGGTTTTGCAATGATAATTTTTGCCAACTTTATATTCAACAAATACCTTCCTTCAAACTTAGCAAAGACGAATACAAGTCCTTCCATCATGACAGAATAACCCAAGGCACTTGTCGAAGCTAGTCACTAAAATGCTGGGGAGAAAACAGCTCTGCAGAAGGATCTGTGCCTTTTAGTAGGAAGCAAGTTGACATAGGAATAGGACAGCAGTGCCTTGCAGGTGCATTGGCAAAAGTGACCAGTAAGCAGAGGGGAGTGATTATTTTCTGTTCTGAACACAGTAAGCCCACATGGTGGATTCTCTGTCCTGTTGTGGAGTCACCTGAAAAGGAGAAATTAAGAAATGCAGGCAAATTTAGTAGAGAACCAGTAATGTCACAAGAGAAGTAGAGTACACAGATACAAGAAGCAAAAGGACCCGGTGTTTAGTAGCACAGAGGAAAGAGGTCTGAGGTGAATCTGTCTGTACTATTCGGCAACAAAATTGAGAGAAACTACTGTGAAGGTGAATTAAGATTTTTCTCAAAGGAGCACAAAGATCAGAAGTTGCAGTTGGAGATCATCTGGTACAATGAAGAAAGTTCGGAGTGAGGTGGTCAACCAGTGGGAATGTTGCATAGAGAAGCTCTGGGATGTTTGGGAGATTCTCAAAAGCTGACTGAAGGCCTGAAGCAAAGTTATCTTGATCTGAGGGCAACTGTGCTTTTAGCTGAGGTCAGAATAAAGCTCTTCAAAAGTCTCTCCTAGCCAAAATTTTTCCAATTATGCAAATATATGATACTTCCTCCTACCTATGACTAAAACACAAGCTGCAGCTGTTGCACTTCAATAAGCTTTTAAAGGAAATGAGAGTTAGAATTCATGGATTGTACATAGGCTTGCTGTTTCAAACACACACTAGGGTCTAAATTAATTTAGGCAAAATCATATAGCTTTCATTACTTGTTCTTCTCCTGAGATCCGGCAGAAGGTAGAAGCACGTCACCAAATGGTGGTGAATGAGGGGCTGCACAACCTGAGTTTGATGGGAGTATTTTTTAAATATTCATGTATCTACATGCCTAGTGGGATTATTTGCTGGTTAAGAGGTTTGAATTTTAATACATTGTCACAAAACTGTCTTTACACCACAGTAAGCCTACTGCTGAGATAAGCAGTTATCTGTGTATAAAATTGTTGTCTTGTTTTGTTGAATATTAGTATAGGTCACAGAGATGGATGAGACCTCTTCCATGTTACTGCATAAAATACAGTGGGAGAAGGGGAGTGTCTTCTGGTTATATTCCAGTTATTAGTATGGTACTGCCTTTGTTATGACACAATACACCACAAGTGGCATAAAATAAAGGAAATACTGTTTCTCTTTTTCTTACTATGTTATGTTGATGATGACCTAGTAGATGTACTCTTAGACATTTGAAATTTGTATAAATTTCAAAGTATGAATTTTATTCAAGAGAGCATAGACAGCAAAAAAGTTAGGTCCTTAAATATGATCTGGTATATATACACAATAAAAGCATCTAGGTAAAGACTATTTACTATTGGAGCCATATCAGATGTTTGCTAGTGAGGTATCTCACTGAAATAACAGTGACAGTCTGTTGCACTTACAGTTAATAGTAGTAATAAATCTTTAGCAGCAATAGAAATATTTAGAAATAGAGCTGCAGTCATTGAAATGCATCCTAAATATTCCAGAACAAGGTGAAAATTGGTCTGTAGGATTAATGTCTTACTCCTTCAGAAGGAGATGCCAGAAATTCAAATGCCATCATGCATGCTGTTCACCTTTGGTGCAGTTCAGCTCCCTTGCAAATGACATTAATAAAGTCCTCCTACTCAGTGCTTTTCTCACTTCCCTTCCAAACAGTTTTTTGAGGGTGAAAAATTAAGGGACAGATCCTTACAATTTCTAAGCTGTAACAAAATATGGACATGTGAAAATGGTGGTTATGTCTGGTTTTGTTTTCTATGGGGAAAAAGGGGACAGTGGAGGGAATAGGCAAAGGGATTTTGTTTGTTATGACCTGGACTAAGCCTGTATCACATGGAACATCATGGACTGTCACGAGACAGGATCGGGGAGCACAGATTTAAACCATTAATGAAACACAGTGTACTCAGTGCTCTGTGCTGGTGCAGCCTCCCAGTGTAAGCAACTATCTAAGGTGGGTCATAGCTACCCTCTTTTTCTGAGTATGATGTTGTTCCCCAACCACTTTGTTGAAGCCAGTATTAAGAGGGTGAACAGACCCATTTCAAATGTTTTTCCCCTTTCAGGTTGTTTCCACATGCAGCTTTACTGCAAAGATCGATAAGGATCATTGACCCCAACCCATCATCCTGGTCAGGACAGCCCCAAGAATCATACCTGAGAGCCTGAGAGCATTGTCCAAACAACTTTGGAATTCTGTCAGGCTGGTGCTGTGACCACTGTTCTGGGGAGCCTCTTCCAATACCCAGCCACCCGCTGGGGGAGGAACATTATCTTGTTCCTGCCTAGACTTCCCCTGGCACAGCTTCATGCCATGTCCTCAGCTCATGTCACTTGTCACCAGAGAGATCAGTGCCTGCTCCTCTGCTTCCCCTCATGAGGAAGATGTAGACTGCAATGAGGTCTTCCCTCAGACTCCTTCAGGCTGACCTCAGCCACTTCTCATAAGGCTTCCCCTCGAGACCCTTTATCATCTCCATTGCCCTGCTTTGGACACTTTCTAGTAGTTTAATGTCTTATTTTTATGCTGTGGCACCCAGAACTGCCCCCAGCACTGGAGGTGAGGCTGCCCCAGTGCAGAGCAGAGCAGGACAATCCCTCCCTTGTCTGGCTGGTGATGCTGTCCCTGATGCCCCCAGGACACAGGTGGCCCTCCTGGCTACTAGGACACTGCTGACCATGTTCAACTTCCATATCCCTTTCCAAAGTGCTACTCTCCAGTTTTTAGTATCACTTATTAGCATAGAAAATTGAATTTAAATAATTATTGCTTGTAGTTTTCTCCAAATCTGTCTCAGAGACTGAGTTTGTCTAAAATAATCTAAAATCTTTGGGCTGCTTTTTTGCTCTTGACAGGTTATTTTCTGGCTCTGCCTATCCCAGCACAGATCAGTAATTTTACCATTTATGTCACACAAATTTATAGTCCTACAAAAGTGGACAAAAGAAAGAAATGCTTCCCAAAGGAAAAGCCTGAGGGCAATGTTGATTTCACACATTTAATTTGGCTGTCGCCTTCACTTTTTCCTCCCTCTCTCAACTACCATGGGATCCCTGGTTGACAATACATCAATTCTTAAATCAATGTGTCAAATAAAGTTTTTTAGCCAAACTGAACATTTAAAAGAATATGGTGCAGTCTCTTACAAGTCTCAGTTTGGTTTATTCTGCAGCAGAGTTTAGTATAATCTGCAAGCTTTCAGATTTTTTGCATAGCTTTGAATTTTGCATCTTGCATCAAATGCTGATCTATGAAACGAAACAGAGAATGTATTTCCTTGTCAAGACAAAGAAATATTTTTACAGAGAAAGTGGTAATGAACTTTCTTAAGACATGGACCAAATATTATTTAATGGCTTGTTCGTCACAGCTGAGTAAATATCTTGCTATGCATTTAATTCTTGAATTTAATCTATCAAGGATTTTTGAGCCTGTCAAAGTTTGACTTGTCTTTTATCTTACACTCTGAGTATGTTGAAGAATTGAAAGAAAATTGTATGTTATTATAGCAACCATTTGAAATAGCTTCCTATTCCAGACCTTTGGCTTGTTTAAGGGAGTGTCAGTGCTAAAAAAGATGGAAAAAAGAATTTTAATCTGGTCTGGCTTCATTTTAATGCAGATGTAAATTTAATGCAGATGGGCACATCAATTCTCACTTTACACACTTGTTTCACTTGTTTGAGCTATCAGTTTATAGCTCAAAATGTATGAAATATTACTACTTTCATAACTGATGCAGAATCAAAGTTGTGGTTATACAATATTACACAAAAAATACTTACACAAAGGAATACATGAATAGGACATATGTAAGTTTTTTTAAATCTTCCCTTCATGCAAATGCTTTTTCAGCAACAGCTATAATTGTCGCTAAAAGTCTGTTTGATTTAACAACAAATCACAGGATACTGTGACATTTACTGACATTTATAATCAAGTCTCTTGCTTGCATTTAGTCTTACTCATTTATCAGTGCTTTGTCAGCCCTATACAGAATGAGAAGTATTGATGTAAGGGAACAATATAAATGTAAGATTTTGTAGTTTCACATGCTATTAACAGGCCACAGGAGTCTGGGGTGAGTTACTCACAGATTTATCATGTGAGCAGAACTATGGGTAACTTAGGGAAGTTCTGTTCATAATATTAATTTTTTTTACTAGGGAATCTCATATTTTACACTCAGATCAACTTTACTTACTACTCACACTGCTAGATGGGAACTTCCATACTGCTAACTGGAAAAATGTTGTTCCCTGGCTCTACTAAGCCTATGACATGTTTACACAACATCTGTCAATCTGCTTCAGCTAGAGGAAAAAAACCAAGAGATTTTGATGGCGTATTACATATATTGAGTTATTCTTGCTTAACAAGTAAACTTTACCCAGGATAAATATGTAATGACAAAGACTCACAGAAACCTGTTTAACTGGCAGAAAGGTGTTTTTACATAGTTTTTTGAGGGGATTGCAGAAAGTTGGGAGAGTACTAAAAGTAGAAAAATTAAGAAAATGGTGTAAAGTGAAACTGGATTTACATCCATTGTATTAAAGAAGATCTGCGTTTTCAGTGATAGGCAAAAGTGGCTATTTGCAAATTTCTTTGTGTCAGTCTATCTGGACTGAAATGATTTGCTTTATACTGGCAAGAAGTGGAGCATCTTATATCAATTTGAAGGAGTATAGATGAGTATAACCCATGTGATATGTGACTCTATTGCACTGCATATTGCTTTTGTCTGTTGTTCATCAGACCTGCTCATTTTCACAGAGAACAAGTATTTTCCTAATCCGTTAGAATTCAGGGCAATTTTCAAGGTTGGTTCTGAAGTTGCCACTAGCAAGTCATGTTCAATGGATATTATAAACTGATAGATGCACTAATCTAAAAAAAATTCCATTTAGACATTATAACAATGCCTCGTGGTACCATGGTAAATACATAATTAAAAAGCCTGTTTTGTTTCACCAGCACCTGCAGGTGTATTGTCATCACACAGAAGATTACTCTGATTCATTATTCCTAATTTTGAATTGGATTATTTAATCTGTTTCATTGACTGTAATTTGGAAAGCAGAACGAAGACATGGAATGGAAGATTTTTTTCACTCTCATGCAGCTCTATGCTAGGTGAGGTCGAGCAGGCATTTTCTCAGGCAAATATGTGTGTTTCAGACCCTTATTAATTTTGGTAATCTGTTTCTGAACGAGTTCAGCCTAATTCAATGTCTGTTTCTGAAAGCAAAAGGTTTGGTTAGGTTTTAGTGTTTTTTCTTTATTTTTCTTTGGGGTTTTTTTCTGCTTTGTTTTTTTTATTGTAATTTTTCTTCCCCCACCCTTCCAGTTCATTGGAATAATGATGGTAACAGCCACTGTATTGATGCAACAAAATAATAAGAAGATTTATGAGGAAAGGAGTTTACTTCTGCACTAGGATATACTTACAGAAAACAGACTTAATGGCTGATTGAAGAGATAACCAACAGTTTTCTTAAATATTGAACAGAAACAACTGAAATTGTAGTTTTGGTAATTAGTTCTTAGTATCATGTATTTTGATTTACTGCCTTGGATGAATCTTTTATTAATGTAGGTTTTTATGGTTTGGAATTTTTGTTTTAATTCAACACTAATTAAAAGTTAGTGGTATTCATGGGATGTGCTCTGTTTAGGGTCAGAAGCAGGACTAGTTGAATTAGAAATTAATATTCAGGCAATAAAACATGTGGCCAAAATGAACAGCTTTGATATGAAATGAGATGATTAATGTAGATGACTGCATGGGCAATTTAAAGCTTTAGTGAAATATATCTTCTGGCTTTCAAATTTAATTAATCCTAACTCATTGCACAGTGCTATGCACTGTTCAAGCATATGCAGCATTTATAATCATTCTGATTCTCAGGAGTGCCATGGAAGCGCTTTTCAAATTGCAAAGTCACAGCAATTTCTACCATGACAGGGTCAATTCAGAGATGGACAAAAGTGCAATGAATTTAGCATCTAAATCTGAGAGCAGAAAAATCCAGAGGAACCTCCCCAGTTGCAGGGGGATAAAACAGGAATTAGGGGGCCTAGGACAGCTTAACTAGGTGTGTTTTATCCAAAGCTTGTCTGTTAGGATTTTCTTGCTAGTGCCAGAGGGAATTGTTGGATCAAAGGAAAAGATAATGTGAAAATAGTATGTTCAATGATAGCACCTACGGAATCTGTCAACAGCTCCATGTCATCACCTGGGATTACCTGAGCTTATGTTAATGTCTGTGCTCTATATATTGCATATTGGTAGCTACCATCTTGTAAAATATTGTTTATATGGGAGGAAAAATACCATGTATTATTTGCTTTTTACAGTTCCACATTGTTAAATTTGAATGCTGATTGACTATTTGTGTTGGAAGTAGCAAGGAAATAGTGCTTTAATCTTTTTTTGTATAATGCACAGTTGATTTATCTATCCAAGTAATACCTGTATGAAATAGCAGTATGCTGCTGCTGGCTGAAATAGTGACTGTGAGTATCCAGTTTAGAAATTATTCCAATGAAGAAATGGAATAACTCTGATCAAATATTTATTCTGATAAGTCTGTTATGGAATAAATAAAAATTATGCTAGCATCTGGTAGGAGATAATACTTTTTTTAAAGACTTAAGTTCTTGGCATGATAGCATTTTAAAAGTAGAAGTGATGATGACAATGTACTGCTGCCTTATCAGAAAATGCAGCTGTGCAGAATATACCTCAGCCTAGCAAGTAATCTATTACCTGTCACAATCTCTGCAGCTACTGATCTTCTTCTATTAATTTATTAATATATCTAATTTGGATATGAGGATGAGCAGAAGCACTTATTCCTTTTGTCATTACAGTGTTTCAATTAAAATAATATCTGAGTACATAAGAATGTGTGTTACTAATGAAATAATAATCCAAAACTGAGTATTATTTCATTATTAAAACAAAAAGTATCAGCACACCTGCAGGTGTAAATTTTAAACATACACTATTAGGAAAGTGACTAGCATGCAGAAATGTAGGGCAAGAAAATATTATGTTTTCTTCCAAATGAACTGAGAATTTAAAGGTATCACCTTGGTCTGCACTAAATATTTAAAATAAAACTAGTTTCATTAGCCTAAGGAGGGGAAATACAGAAGCAAAATGCTTCATGATGGAATTTAATTGAGCCTTATGCCACAAGCACTGCAAGTTGTAAATCTCACAACTGAGGTACAGGAAACTAATCAAAATTAAGCATATTAGGCATATAAATACAATATAAGGATGCCAGAGGGAAAAAACAAACCATATTAATAACTGAATGAAATTTGTGTGAATGATTGTTGTGGTCTCATTCATTGTTGATGGACAGTATTTCTTTTATAGGACTAGAAGAGTTTCGATCAAACATTTCCAGCAATGAATTTTCATCTTTGTGATTTCTCTCAGGGTGGATCTATTGGAGTAGATTCCTGAGACATGCAAGTTTTGTTCCTTGGGAAAAAAAGAAATGGTTTTGTTTTGATTTGTTTTTTGGGGGCCTGGTTGTTGTTGTATGATTTTTCTTTTTTTTCCTTTTTATTCTTTTTCTTTCTTTTTCTTTCTTTTTCTTTCTTTTTCCTTTTTTTTTCTTTTTTTTCCTTTTTCTCTTTTTTTTCTCTTTTTTTTCTTTGTCTTTCTTTTTCTTTTTTTTCTTTTCTTTCTTTTTCTTTTTTTTTTCTTTGTTATCTTTTTTCTTTTTTTTTCATTTTTTTTCTTTTTTTCTATTTTTTTGTTGGGTTGTTGTCTTTCTTTTTGTTTTATTTTGTTTTCTTTATTTAATGGAGATGATAGAACAGTTCTTACTTCCTCTTTCCATCCAAGAAAAAGAAATTCTTGGCTCATCTTTGATCTTTTAACCTTTGGAAGAGCAAGCTGATCTGTTTGGGTAGCCATACCATCAGGTGATTTTTACTTAAGTCTTGGTGTTAAATTGAGGCAAATAAATGGTAGGTATTTATCAATCTAAAGTTTTGGTGACATAAAATTATGTATAGTCAAATTTTGTCTTGCATTACATTCTTTCTGCTCTCTAAATATGTCAGAAGCCCTATCTGCTTAGTTTCAGTTGGTTTTGGGTTCTGCATTTGTTTCACTTTTCGGGTTAAGTTGTCTCGAAAATTTGGACTTTGTTCTTTTGAAAAGGAAAAACTATGGGAGAAACCACCAGTTTTGTGTTCTTTTTACTTTTTATTTAATGTTTTGTATTTTTTTGGCTGTATATTTTGTTTTGTATTTGTGAAACTTCTTTTTAGAACTAGAGTACTGGGCTATCTCACAACAATTTTCTTTTACTAAATCACTCATCAAGTTATAATAGTCAGTCATAATATTACAAACCTGTATTTTTTAATTGTTTGTGCTGCTGATAATGTAGCACAAACAATTACATTTTAATTTAATTTAATTTTAAAAAATTAAAATTTTTTCTCATTATCTTTAAGATCATAAACAGGTTTGCATGAAGAAGTGTTGAGTTACTTGCTCTTTTCCCATCTTTGCTGGTCAGCTGAGTATGATATTACTTTTCCTTGTTTTTGCTTTAAGTTCCATTTTCTTGATTTTCATGGTTGAGATCCTGTATTGCAGCTCATCAGTAATGTTTGAGAACAGGATCATTTTGTGTGAACCCTGGACAGAATTAATTTGATTTTTATTTATATGGAATTGCTGGGTTGGTATTTGACTGAATGTCATCAGATGTTTGTAGGCATATTTGAAAGTGGTGCTTGGGTTTGGTGGGTTGTTGGGTTTTTTTGGGTTTTTTTTTTTCCTTTGTTTGTTTGGGATTTTTTTTCCTACTAATGAAGCAGACAGGCTATTTCTTGTATAGTTTTAAATTGATTGCCGTGAGCTATCAATTGTATGAGATTATTTTTTGCAGCTTGTACATCAGAGAATTTCCTTGAGTTGTTTTCTTATGTAAATACTAAAAAACCAGAATTTTACAAAAAAAGAATTTTAAAAATTTGTTTTGGCTTGAAACAATATTTTTAGATTTTTTGCCTTGATGAAAACACTAATGATTCTGTATTGCTCAACAAATTTAAGAGGTGAGGGTGTATTTTCATTTTCCAATAGTCTCACTGGAATTTAGTCTTTTCCTTTTTCTTGAATTTATATCTTTCTTTAGTTCTTATGGAGATAAAGTTTTCCCTTTTTATTGACTGTGAAGTATATCCAGAATGTTTTGTGAACTAAGCAGCTAAAAGATATGCAAAAGCAAAATGGTCTATCATGCAAAGGCTTGTCACTTTGGAATTATTATTATTAGAGAACTAAACACAGAGGTTACTCAGCTGAAAGTTTTCTTCTTGAAGGCCCAAGAATGACTGCAGCATGATAGATGCTGTAAAAACTTCTATATTGAGAATGGGGAGCTTCAACATTCATTTTAAAATATCTTTCATGCATTTAAACAGATAAACCCTATTACCCTGATTTCTAAAAGTAATTCCAATAATACAAGTGAACCTTAACTGTCTGTAAATGTATTTTAAGCCAAAGAGCAAAGAGCTTCAAAAAAAGTGTGTAATTAAGCATCTGTGCTAAAGAGTGTGAAATTTCATATCAAAGCCTGTCTGCAGTTGTCTTGACAGGGAAGGCAGGAGGAGTGGATTAGTCTGAAAAGTTGTAATAGAAAAAGAGCCTGACATGCTGTGGCATTTTGGGGATTTATATACATTTCATATTATTAGGTAAGATAAGTCATTTAACATCTGAAATTAAGACACTAAATGTTTACTATGAGAAACAGCTAAAGTTTAGATGAAGGAAATCCAAGGCTTGAGAAGTCTTGAACTTGCAAAGACTCATGCAAAAGTTTAGTTTTAGTTAATATGGTGTCTATCTCACATGCTTGCTGGAAAACAGCACCTATCAGCTTTTTCAGATGGCTGAACAATTTGTGGTTTACTTTAACCACTTAGATCCACACATTAAAATTTTACCATTCTGTGTATATAGAGCTTGCCGTTTCACCACTGCAAGAAATATTTAGAGAAACAAAGAAATAGTTATTACAGATAAATATTAGTTTGTGGCAGTTCTTAATGTAAGAATATTGCAGCCATGGTACGTCTGAGGGGATGAATGGCATAATAATAAAAATAAAAAGTGAAGATCAAATATATTAAGTACATAGGTTTTAGACGTCTAAATACATGGGCTAGAAAATTTGAGTTCTTTTGTCAATTTTGGAGTTATTACAGCTTTGTTATATTTGTTGTCTTAATGGGTAAGTGTTTGCCTTAATTACCTCCCATTGCAAATACTTAATTAGAGGTTATGTTTGACAGTTACTGCATAGGTTGCTCCAATTTTCCAAGTCTTTTCTGATCAAAGAAACTATTAACAGATTATAATTAAATACAGGTCTGAAAGATTATAGTCTTTAAACTCCAAATATACTGTATTATCAGGATTAAAACAAATTTAAATCTGGATATTCTTATTCTTATATTCATCATGCTACTTATAGGCATTGCAATACTTCACTATGAATTATTATATTCTAAACAATAGCATATGGGAAGATCCAAGTACAAGTAAGTAAAACACTGATTACATTATAATTCTTTAAAAAATTGTTTTGCTTGTTATGGAATGACGTTTATAATTGCTCTTTCCAGAATAGAAATGATATTTAAATCTTATTTTTAAAGTCTTTTTATAACGTGTGTTCTTTTTCTGGCTGTATGAAATGCTTTCCTCATTCAGACAAATTACCCAAACCACGTAACAGGAAACAAAAACTCCATGCTCATTTTATAACTGATTTACAATAGGTATGTTAATGCAAAAAGCTAATCAGGGAGTCCCATAGCCTCTGAGTCTCTCTATTGCAGCGAAATCTGACTTTTCTTTCATTGCTGTATTTTTTCCTGACTAAATACACTTACAAACTGATTTCTCAGAAGGTTTTGTCTATCTTTTAAATACTAGGCTATGAATTACAACTGATATCAGCAAGTAATAAAGTTATGGCAGTACAAGGAGTAAAATACTGCTTAACTGAAGTGACTAGTTATGCATTTATTGTTATGTCATTGTTTAAATTGTCCATAATTAGCATTTGGATACCAAGGGAGTTTTTGGTCAGCTGTTTGTTAGGCTAAACTCTTTCTAGCAGTATGAAAGATGCTGTGTACACATACCTGTAAAAATATCTAGCCATCTGGTAGCCAAAGTGTGTGTATAGTGTAAAGCAATCCCACACTAAGGTTCCCTTGTCTGAAGAGGATGTGTGTATTACATACATTTGTGCAGTGGGTGAAAATCATTTAAATATGTAAGAATTCTGTGATGGAAAGAAAATACAGGTTTGTTAAAACTTGTCAAAAGAACAATAAAAGAGATTATTTACTTTAGCATGTTTCTTTTCAGCTACCATCTGCCTCTTCTCAGTGCTCTTCCAAAAATTGACAGTTTTAGACAGTTTTGTTACCTTGTGGGGAAAATCCAAGACATATGATACAGATATCCTTCGAAGTCTTAATATATTTAAAATATGTTCTAAGGTCAGACTGGATATCAAACCAGTGAGTTCCTTCCACTGTATTAGCTGATTTCTTTAGGGAAAAGTGTACAAAAAGAAAGAGAAAAGTAGCCAGTCTTGTGGTTGGTAGTAGCTGTTCAAAAAAGGAGTACCGTCTCAGCATTACATGCTAGGTTGACATCTGTATACATCTATAGATTGACGAACAATGTGGTACTTAATTTTTACATATATGAATTTATGCAAAATGTAATGTGTGAATTATAAAAGATGTGCAAAAAATTTAGTGTTATCCACAAGACATTTATGTTCTGACCAGTGGTATAACATAATAAACAAGAACTACAAAGGTTAGAAGAGAAATGCTCTTGATAATCTGATGACAATAAAATTATCATCTTAGCTCATTGGCTACTTACATTTGTCGGGTGGTTGTTCAGCTATTTTACATGGTTAGAGTTCTCCTGTGCCGTTTTTCACTTTTGTGACTTATTGTGAATATTGCTGCAAGGTAAAATGATCTTAAGGAAAAATTCGGAAGTTGAGACAAAGAGCACTTTCTTTTTACATGATGCAGGAGGGGTTTAAACTAAGGTTTACTAAAGTAAACTAAAGTTTACTGAACTAAAGAAGGGAGAACTTCAATCTACCCCAATCCTAGCATTTTGGTGCCGGTGCCAGTGCCAACAAGAGACACCCAAAATCTAGAGAATTTTCAGAATCTGGCAGGTTTAGATAAGGAAGAAGTTCTTCATTATGGGACAGAATGTACAGAGAAGCTGAGAATGCACTGTCCCTGGAAGTTTGCAAGGCCAGGGGGAATGGGAGTCTGAAAAATCAGGTCTAATGAGGAGTGCCCATGGCAGGGGGGTTGGAAATAGATGGGCTTTAAGGTCCCTTACAACCCAAACCATTGTATGAATGTCTTACAATAAAGAGAGACCGAAAATACAGAATAGAAGGCAGAAAATGTACCAAAACGTGTACTGTTGGTAGCTGCAGTAGGTTCAGGATGGAAGGGTTATATATCTTTGGTCAAGGACAGGATGTGTGCAAAGACTACGAGGCAATTAGGAAAAAATTGGAAGTTAATATAATGGGAAAGAAAAAGATAATGCTGCTGCTCAGAGAGCAGCTTATTTATAGCAGTTTATTGACAGGATGAGAATATTATTTTTAGCAGCATCTTTCAGATGTTCTTTAGGAGTATTACATCAGTATAAGAGTCCAAAACACAGTACAATGACCAAAGGATTTTTCATCTAAAAGAAAGGGGTTTTTTTTTAAACTCAAGACTTGGAAACATTTTTCTTTCATTGTTCAAAATGTTTTGATATATTTGTGCATCACAAGGAATGTAAATTGGTAAAATTATGATTATTTGCATCGAAATATTTCAAAGTTATCTCTATAAAGAAATAAAAGGCTATTTAATTGGTCTTCTCTATTTCTTATATTAGAATGTTGACTGGGAAAACCCAATAATACTTATACGGAAAAGAATGTAATGAATTTCACTGTAAGAATAAAAATGAACTTTTTTTCTTTTTGAAATCTGTCTGCTGGCAATATAGCTATTTGATGATCTTCGCTATATTCTTTCCACTCCTACTGTCAAGCAAGCAGCAGATCTGTTGGATGGAGTTTCCAAACTGCTTATGGGCAGCGATCCACCTGCAGCATGGTGAAATAACCCACAGGAGAGATCTCAAAGCCGTTGAATGAATATGCTAAATTACCCATCAATCTTTGTCTCTTTAGGACCAGGAAATACATTAGCCATGTGCATTTACAGGAAAATCTCAACTAGTGGAATAAAATTTCTGATCAGAATGAAAAAGCTATCCAATAAATGTCTGCTCCTAAACACCTCTATACTGAAAAAGAATACTGTAATGTCTGTGTCCTTCCTGAGCTAAAGAAGGTAAAGAAAGATGTCTTAGTAATTCTGTGAATTCTGGATTTACTTGTATTATCATCAGTATTTTTTGATGAAAGTTTAAGAACCCAGCAAAATTTAGAAAATATTCATTGACAAATGCTGTTTTTTAGAAGACACTTAACTCTTTTTCTTACGGAGTTTGTTGCTTTAGCAATTCTGTGATGAGCAGCATGGGATCTGTTATCCTGAGATTAGATGCAGCTCTGAGAAATCAGAAGCATCTGATTTAAAGGAAGATGCCTCTACTCATGGCAGGGGATTGAAGTTTAAGGTGGTCTTTAAGGTCCCTTCCAACCCAAACCACTTTATATAATTCTGATTCTATAATCTTGTTAATATACAATATAACACACAATGGGTATCCTCTTTAAAAATATCCTATTTCAAATTATGTCTCATAAGGAAACAGCAGTGGAAACTACTTGCATGAAAGGGAACAGAGACACTTCAGGGTGTATAAGACCCTGCAGATGTCAGCACTTCAGATGTTATTGTCTGTAATTCCAAGTACAGAAATACTGATGAGTAAACTCTACACTGATATGCATTTAACCAAGCCCAGGAATTTAAATGGGTTTTCTTCAGCTTCCTTTACCATCCAACTACCTTCTGCAGGGCAAAGTTGATTCTTTTGGAGGCCAGAATTTCACAGCAATTACAGTCCATTAGAGATGCTGGAGAATTTGTCCATTCTTGAGATTAATCAAAAGGCGACACATAACAAAGATTTCTAGTATTTTAATTACTTCTAGCACCTTAGAGAGTAATTCCTGCTCTGTAGAAGATGGTAGAAATATGCAGAATATATAAAACCTAACCTGGGAAGTTCAACAAGAAACTAGATGGAAAAAGAATTCCATGTATTAAACAAAATACAAAGTTAATGGTTCTGTCCAAAACTTGGGAATTACTTTTTCCTTCTGACAGTCTGCTCAATATGTTATACATATTTGTCAGATGTTCCACAGGGTGTTTGGAAAGGAAATTATGTACAATGTGTTAAGATGTGAGCAATTAAAATGTTAAATATTTCAACTTATCTTTCTGTGAGAAAGTACATGTGGAAACACAATTTATGCTAAAAAAATATCACCCCAATATTCTTTTTTGCTATACCATTTTAAGAAATGTAACGGTATCTGTTACATTTATTATAATTATTGAGAGGGGGAAACACAACAAAAAAACCCCAAAACAACAAGTCAAGAACATTACAGTGTTTTTGCTTTGAAAGGACATTGACAAATACACTGATGTAGGAGGGAGAAAAAACCAATCAAGATGGACGTTTTTGATTCTATAGATCTCAGGTGAAAAGTGTTTGTTTTATAATTAGCACATAATACTCCCAGCGATCCTGATGTTTAATGTCCTGCAGGAGATGTTCAGACAAATTGTATCTGTAGGGGAAGTAATATTTTTTCACAATATTTAACATGAATTCATTTTAATTCTGAGGAAATAGTGGCATTTTCTCCTCCTATTCAGACTTATTTGCCTGCATGTTCATTGTTTTAGCTAGATGCACCTTTAGTATCTATACTAAGCTTCAGTTTTATGTTTATATTAAGTGTGTCTGGTAACAGATGAAAAAAACAGTAGGAAATCTGTTCTCTCTAGATACATTTACAAAACTGTGCATGTAATTTCTATTCAGTGAGAAAGGATAAAATCATCAGTATACTAATCTTTTTGTAAGGTTAGGAGGTTAACTGATTTTTGGTGTGGTCAATTATGTAGCTGACAAAATATCTCTTTTTGTATTTTTGTGTATTACAGGGAGTATCGTGTACCTTGGGATGATGGTGGGGGCATTCTTCTGGGGAGGCTTGGCAGACAAGGTGGGAAGGAGACAATCACTCCTGATATGTATGTCTGTCAATGGATTCTTCGCCTTCCTTTCATCCTTTGTCCAGGGCTATGGCTTCTTCCTCTTCTGTCGCTTGTTTTCTGGATTTGGGTAAGCTCCTCTGGTTTTGTTAATTTTCACAATTCTGTGTGTTAATAAAACTTTTCTGTTTGCATGAGCGCATTATTTAGTGTAGAAATACAGTCTGTATCAGTGGTGAGAGAACTAAGCAAGGCAGCTACTACACTCCTAAATAGCAACCTGAAGGGGAAGAATAATTTTGGGGGAAAGACACAGACTGAAAACTGTGAGATTGAGTTTGTTCTTATATTGCAAAGGATTTGTTTTGTGAAGTTGATCAACTTGCTTAACTCTTTTAAGCCTCAGCTTCTTTATGTACAGTATCTTGTTCAGTCAGCAAAGTAATACTCTCAATACAGGTGTACACTAAGTTTTTGGTAATATTTGTAAAGTTTCTAATGTCTTTATGTGCACAATATTGTGCACATGGCATCATAATAAATTTACAATGGGGTCCTAAACTGTGTCAAATGTTCTCCCTGAAACATTTGGAGTTTATGAACTGTGTTTTCTTTACTTTTCATTTAAATAACTTCTCAGTGATTAAATTTATAAATATAAACTTTTATGAGCAGAGAAGGACTTAGATAAGTAAACTACTATGAGAAAACCTATACCTTTACTGCACACTTGGATAAACAAGAGCTCTGTTCTGCTGACTGCTTGGTTTAGCACTTCTGGTCATTGCTTGACTCAGATTAAGACTCCTAATTACAGTTCCAGTTCAGACCACTATCAGTCTTTGGTATGCTGAATAGGCAGGATCAGATGAGAGCACAGCAGCTGTGCTGTAAAGCCACACACATGAACTCCATTTCTTTAATGGTTTGTTGTCTTTATGTTATGGAGCTATGGTTCAGCAATGCAGTTGTATGATATTTGTGCTCTGAGAAATCCTTTCAATTGGTCTGAAGTAGGCTAGGGCTCAACATGAATGCCAAAAAGAAATTACCATAGCACTCAGTAGTTTTAAACTGATTTAGGAAGAGGAATAGAAGGACAAGAGGAGAGAGAAAAATGTGAGGAATCATCTAGCTAGAAGAATCTCTTAGTTTGTCACCAGATTGTCAGATACGGCTTTATAAGACAAGAAGGAAAAATGGCAATATTCTACTTCCTGAAAACCCCAAATCCCATAGAAAAACAAAATTTAAAAAATCCCTTATCATAAATTACCATCAGTTCCAGAAGCTATGTTTTTTCACTCCATGCACAAACACTGCAGATCATGTAGCATGACACTTTCACTCTTCTGTGATCCTGCAAAGTTGAGAAGCTTGTTGTATTACTGCTTAGCCTGGTCCTGGGGCAGGTCTGGACCCTTATGCTACAAAGGTTTGGTCTTTTGCAGACACAAAATGGCTTTAACTGAAATTGTCCCTTTTGGGATATACTGCAAAATATGTATTTATTATGCTTCATGAGAAACCTGCCTACACCATTTCCTCCTCACCTGTCTAGGAGCTTTTACAGTAAGAGTCAGTGCCTGTAGCTTTCCTTGTGATACATGTTTGTCCTTGATTGGGAACCACATTCTCTTGTGTACCCAGCATATTATTAAAGGTCCTTGAAGGAGCAGGCCCTTCAAATCTTTATCTTACACTTTCCCCACTCTGTTCAAAGTCCTCCTACCTCATCTTTGAGAGCTACATGAATAGATCATAGATAATTTGTCACCATGTACTATATTTTAAATGGAGTCTCCAAAACAAAACAAACCCCAAACCAATCCAACAACAACAACAACAGAAGACAGCATGAACTGTAGAGTTGTTCCTCATAGCAATTACTGCAGAGAGAGATTCATGGCTGGCTCATATTTGCTGTTTTCTTCAAAGATTGGATTTTTCCCCTGAATAATCCCTTTCAGATTATATCAGGGTAGGAGTGTGATAGCCATGAGGTTTCTAGAAATCTGTTTGTCAGACCCTCAAGATGAGGAAAATCCCATCTTGATAGGTGTTTCCTCTTCCAGTCAATGGGCACATCACAAAACTTGCCCCTCTTCCAGTCAATGGGCACCTCACAAAACTGCCTCAGTTTCTCAGATATGGAGGATAGTGGCTTAGAAACTTTGTCTTTCAATTTCATCAGGACCCACCAGTGTATCTTATCAGGTCCTATCAGCCTGTGCATCTTCAGGCTACTTAGATGTTCTCGAACCTGATCTTCTCCTGCAGTGGAATGTTGTCATTCTTCAAGTTCCCCTGCCTTGTCTCCTGCAGCCGATGTGAGTGGAGCTCTTCATGATGAAGACTGAGGGGAAAAAAAGTTAAGTGCCCCAGCCTTCTCCATATTCAGGTAACCAGATCGCTGGTTTCCTTTCGGAAAAGGCACACGTTTTCTCTAGGCTTCTCGATGACCTTCCACTGTACCTCCGTTTTTGAGTGAGGATACTTTGTTCCAGTAATTTTGTGTGATTCAAATAGCCCAACTATGGAACTTGAATGATTTTAAGGAAAGAACTGAATTATATGTTTTAAAGGCAAAATGGTATTGTTACTCAGACTGGAGAGGAGTGGGAGTTTTCTGAAGGGGCAGAGAGTTATTGGGATAATTTCTTTTAATTAAAGATCACTCAATTGAATCCAGAAGTCTGATAAAGGTCTAGGAGGGCTTTAGACATGGTTTCCTACAAAGTGAAAAGACATAGAAGAGAAACTGTGCATGGTATTCATCATTAGCCATTGTGGGAAGGTACAAATATTTATCATCAAAAAGCACCTTGTTGTATCTGTTTGAAAATGTCTAAAGAATGTTTTTCTGATACAGAGCATGACTCACAACATAGCTGCTAATTTGAATGAAGCTGGAGTTTATTCTTTCTTCTGAGCAAAAAAAAAAGATGCTAAATAAATGTGGCCTCTTTTAAAAGCACACAGTATGTCCAGAATGCAAAATTTCTTCAATTTGCCAGAATTGCCAATTTGGCCAAATTTTTTTCCAAACCCACAGAAATATTAGGAAATACAGGTTAGATATTTTTAACTGATGTAACTAAAAGCTATTAAGAAGCTTTTCTCCTGCCTGTTATCCCTTGTGAAAAAAAGTCTTTCTCAAGACATATTAACATAATATTCCTTTTTGAGACTGCTTTAGACTATACTTCATTACATCTGAGACTTACCTACAGACAACTTTCTTCATCCTTCCTTAGACAATCTCTAAACCTTCCTGCAGTACTCCTTCTATATTATTGGAATCTATCAGAGAGTGCTGGTGTCACTATGGTAGAACAAACCTTGTAATTCAGGTATTTTCTCAAATTCTTCACTTTTTCATGGGGAATCAAAAGTTAGCAAAAATCCAAAACTGTGAATGTAGTTTCTTGTAACTTGCAGTTCTGAGGGGTTCCCTGAGTAAGTCCACACACCCTGACTTTTACCAGCAGTTTTGTATACTACGTCTAGTGGCAAAAAACACTTTAGGATTGCATATCCACCCCTTGGAGACTGTGACATGAAGGGTGTACAAGCAGTCTATATACATAACAACTGCAAAAATGTTCCAACAGAGATGGAGACTGTGTGGAACGAGGACAAGATTGTTGACCTACCCAAGCAGTTCCTTCAGGAACTTCAGACCTAGACCAACCTCCAGCTTTTATAATTCTATATCATCACTATTTAGTATCATGTTGTATTTATCTTTTACTTCCTCAGATCCACTTGTTCCACTGCTTTTTTTTGTGAAGAACCTTGTATTCTCTCACTCTCAAAATGTTGCAATCTTCTGCCTCTGATTCCTCTTCAGCATCCAGCTGTGTCCTACCCAGGGCTATCAGTGTTTTTACACTGTGAGCTAATGAACAGCTCTGCAGGTGACTGGCTTCAAAGCTGATAGGCTATGCCAAAAGGGATATACACTTCTCAGTGAAGCCAAGTGAGCAGTTGGAAATGTCTGAGCTTCACAAATTGCTTTGCTTCAGTCCTTGCAGCTTCAGATGTGGGTAAAGGTTGATGAGAGGTTCTGAGAGAGAAAGGGGTCTTCTCTAAACCTTCTCTTCCCTTCTGTAAGAGAAGACAGCATTCTTATGAGGAAAGGAAGATTATATAAAGGGGAGAAAAGGAAGGAAAAGACCAGACAAGGGTAAATAAAGAGAGATTACACAACAGAAAAAAAATCAAAATAAAAATTATAGAATCGTAGAATTATTTAGGTTGGAAAGGATCTTTAAAATCATTGAGGTCAACCATCAAACTAATACTGCCAAGTCCACCACTAAGCCTTATTCCTAAGCATCTCATCTACATATTTTAACACCCTCCAGGGATGGACATTCCATACTTCCCTGAGCAGCCTGTTGGAATGTTTTGAAAACCTTTCCATGAAGAATTTTTTCCATGAAGGAATTTTTCCTACTATGCCATTCCTATGGTACAGCTGAGGCTATTTCCTCTCATTCTATTTTTTGTCCCTGGGAAAAGGGGAGACCAACCTTTCTACACCTCTTTTCAGGTAGATGTAGGAGTGATAAAGGGTTTTTTTTCTGATATTCTCTAGCTGAAAGTCCCCCAGTTCCCTCAGCCACTCCTCTTAGGACTTTGCTCCAAATGTTTTGCCATCCTTGTTATCCTCTCTGAACATGTTCCAGCATCAAAATGACCTTCCTGTGGTAGGGGCTGAAAATTAAACACAGGATTGGAGGTGTTGGCCTCACCAGTGCCCAGCACAGGGGGCCAATCCCTGCCCTGGCCCTGCTGGCCACAGCATTGCTGATCCAGGCCAGGATGCCATTGGCCTTCTTGGCCACCTGGGCACAGCCTGGCTCATGTTCAGCTGCTGTCACCAGCACCCCCAGGTCCTTTCCAGCCACTCTGCCCCAGCCTGTGGAGCTGCCTGGGCTTGCTGTGACCCAAGGGCAGGACCCAGCACTGGGCCTTGTTGAACCTCACACCATTGGCCTCAGCCATGATCCAGCCTGTCCAGATCCCTCTGCAGAGCCTTCCTGCCCTCCAGCAGATCAGCGCTCCCACCCAGCTTGGTGTCACCTGCAAACTGATTGAGAGTGCACTTGATCCCCTTGTCCAGGTCATCAAGGAGGGCATTTAACAGGACTGGCACCAGTACTGAGCCCTGGGGAGCAGCACTGGTGACAGCCACCAGGTGGGTGTAACTCCACTCACTGCTGCTTTCTGGGCTCAGCCAGCCTGACAGTCCTTTACCCAGGGAACAGGGCAACTGTCCAAGTCATAGGCTGCCAGTTTCTCCAGGGCAGTGCTTTGGGAAATGGTGTCAAAGGCTTTACTAAAGTCCAGTTGGGCAACATCCACATTCTTTCCCTCCTCCATAGTGTATGGTTTGTGAAAAGCAGGTCCTACTTGATCTCCTTCTATTTTAGGATCGCCCACTTTGGATGGGCAATCCTATAATAGAAGGAGATCAAGTAGGACCTGCTTTTCACAAGCCATACCCATGATGGCTGGGCTTGATCCCCTGGTTCTCCTATATGTGCCATGTGATGGTGCAGGCTTATCTGCTCCATGACCTTCCTGGACACTGCAGTCAGGCCTGTAGTTTCCCAGATCTTCCTTCCGACCCTCCTTGTAGATGTGCATCATATATCCCAACCTCCAGTCTACTGACACCTCCCCAGTTAGTCAGGACTGCTGGTAAATGATGGAAAGTGGCTCAGTGGGCACTTCCACCAGCACCTCTAGGGCTCCTGTGTGGATCCTACCCAGGCCCAAACGTTTGAGCGTGTCTAAGTGATGTAGTGGGTCTCTGAACATTTCCCTTTGGATTATGTGGGCTTCATTCTGCCTCTGCTCTCTGTCTCACAGATCAGGAGGTTGGGTGCCCTGGGAGCAGCTGGTCTGACTGTTAAAAATTGAAACAAAGAAGACCCCAGTCTTTTCTTCATGCTTTGTCACTGTGTTTCCTCCTTCATGTGAAAATGGCTGGGTTCTCTCCTTAGCCTGCCTTTGTTGTTAATATATTTACTGAAACCTTTTTTTGTCTTTACAGCAATAGATAGGTTAAGAATCATTTGGGCTTTGGCCCTTCTGATTTTCTCCCTGCATAATCTCATGACATCCCTGTATTCTTCCTGAGCAGCCTGCCTACTCTTTCTTAGATCATAAACTCTCTTATGTTTTTTCTGGAGTTCAGCTCTCTCTTCAGTCAGGCTGGTCTTCTTCCCTGTAGTCCAACTTTCAGCATATGGTGACAGCCTGGTCCTGCACTTCTAGGATTTCATTCCTGAAGAATGTCCAGTGGTCCTGGGCTCATTTGGCAACCACAACTGCCTCCCAAGGGACTTTCTCAACCAGGCTTCTAAACAGGCCCAAGTCTGCCCTCCACAAGTTCAAGGTACATGTTCTCCTTGCCAACTTCCCTTACTTCTCTGACAATGAAAGCTTATCACAGTGGCCCAGAGAGCCTCCAGCCATCATATCCCATCACCCACCAATCCTCCTCTGCTCAAAAACAACAGTTCCAGTAGGGTGCCCTACCTTGTTGACATCCTGACCAGCTGTGTCAGGGAATTATCTTCCAGGAACCTCCTGGGCTGGTTCCTCTCCACTCTGTTGCTTTTCCAGTAGGCATCTGGTAGGTTGAAATCCCCCACAAGAACAGTGGGGGGATTGTGCCAGTGATTGTGAGAGCTCTCCCAATTGCTTCTAGACTATTTCACCTGCCTTTTCTTCCTGTTGGTGGTCTATAGCAGACACTGACCTTGGTATTTGCCTTTCAAGTAAAAACTTGAAGAGTGAAAAAGAAGAAGAAAATCTACAAAAGATAGAATTAATTAGCATATGTGAAAGCAATTTATCTGACATATCTGACACATTTTTTGCTATTATATGCTTGAATGTAAATTAAACTTGATTTTTTAAATAGTATTGGGTAAATAGGGGGAATGAGTTATTTATTTGTCAATTCATTTTTTGTCAGAACTGACTATTGTAGAGTTCAGTAAATTATCATGCGAATCATTTTTACAAGGACTCTCTTGCTATTAATAGCATACAGGCCACTTATGTACCTGCAAGAAAACTTCCTTATTCATAGTCCAAAGAAACACTTGTATTTAAAAATGGGTACAGTGATCAACAAAGCTTAGTCTTTAGTGTAATGCAGTTTTCTAGGTCTTTATCCAGCAGTTCTCAAGGAAAATGTTGATCTGTTGGCTCGCCATTAAATACTTTGCCAGTCTAATGGCAGTTCTGAAAGGAAAACCACAGTGATATTTTTCAATGAGACTTGTGGTACTGGGGTAGAAAACTGTTCAAGAAAACTGTTATGTGCAATTGGATGGTAGGACAAGGAGTGATGGGCTGTTTCTAAATCTCTGAATCTGTGTTTTGAGCTCTATCACTTTTTAACAAATAATGAATAACAAGGTGACAACTTGCAAATGCAGTCTCACACAGACACTATCTATTTTTAGTCTGGATGTTGTTCAAGTTTGAAAGAGAAGACAAGGTATTTCAGAAGAACACCATCCTACCGTGTATGTTTAGTATTCTGTAAGGGCTTTTTGTCCTAATTATCTCTATTCCTTTTATGCTTTTACATTTCAAGCCCTTTCGGCTAGTGAATCTGCAAATAAACAATAGCTTCTATCTGAAGCCAGAGGTTTCTGAATGCCTCACAGACGTGTTTTCATCCCAGCTGTCACACTGTGCAGTTGCCAAAATCTGTTGTGACAAATCACAGCTCTGAAGGTAGATTAGCAGACATTTATCATCTTTGTTTGTAACAGAGAAAATGCAAATGTATCTTAGCTTATTGTTTGTTTCACTGAATCCCACTCTCCTAAGGTGCACCCCTTAAATCTCCTTTTGGTTTCACCTTTCTCACAATTGCACAGAACAAACCTGAACTGAGAGTGTACATAAATATGCATTCTCTCTTGCTTTGCCTACTTCTGATGGGGTTTATTACATAAGATGAAGAATAACTGAAAAAGATCATTATTTATTGTTCTTTTCATTGACATTTATGGTATTCTCCCACATATAAGCAATACGTGCAGTAGCAAAAGGCTCCTGCTATTTTATTAGTGTTGTTCTTTAATATATTCCTACATATTTACCAAAAAAAAAATCAAGGCTGAAGGCATGTGTCCTTTTATTTCACATGAAAAGTCTGATTTTTATTGAGTGAGAGAACTTATTTCATGATTTTGGGCCAAGCTCAATGAAGTTTTGCCTCCTGTTGGTATTAGATTTTGCCTCATTACAGAATGTGTTATTCAGGAGACAGATATCACTCATGATCATCATCCCAGAGGCTTAGATCTGTGGGTTTTTAATCCTCTAAAAAAATGTTCAGACTTCACATAATTTATCTGTGAAGTAAGATAGGAAAAAAAGTACTTAGTTTTTGTACATACTAACAAGATACATACTATTCATGACCCAGAAGGAAGTAGTGCATGGACTTCTCTCTGTTATCTGTGGGTAACATGTTTACATCCACTGCTTTGGTTAGGATAACTGAAGAAATAACAGAAATGAATAAGAGATGAGATATTAAAGCTTCAGCTTGTTTGAATAATTTGTGTTTAGGAAAGTTAAACTCCTTCCCATTTTTAGAATGAATAGTCTTCTCAAGTCAACCCACAATTTTCATGGGCTTTTTATCTGCACAGGGAGACATATCAAGAGAAGAATATAGTTTCACATATCAAATTATTTTCTGCAAGTGACAATGAGCCATATAATTTACAAACACATTAACAGTAAAGAGCCCACTGTATAATACCAATTCTTTGCCAGAAGCAGACTTAACACTGTAACCTGTGGGAAAATAGCATTGCATTTTCCTTAAAACAAAAGATGAAGTCTTCCTACTGAGGCAGTTCTGCTTTTAATTTTACTTGAAATTCACTCCTGTACATGCCACCATGCATTTCACAAAATGTTGGCGGGCAACAAGAAGACAGTTGCTTTCAAACTTACAATACAAAAATGTTGAGAATCAAATTTTATTCCTTCCCTAAAAATATGGAAGGGCTCACCTGGACGCACTGAATTATTAAGGGTTTGTATGAGTGCAATTGAAGATGGGATCTAGCCAAAGTTTTCTTTTTTAAAACTGTTACAATTGTGTTCTTCTTTGCACCTGTTGCATGATTTATTGGTGGATTTCTTTAAATATGAACTTTTGATAAGTTAATTCATAAATAGCAGTAGTGGCTGAAAGATCTGAAAAATCCTCACAAGAAAGTGATGGAAGAAGTTGGAGATACTCTGATCTTCTCTTGTCCCAGTCTTGGAGAGGTAGTTTATGCTTCTGCTAGCAATGTTCAGTATACCAAACACCATGTTAGTTCCATGATAGAAAATTACTGTAGTACCAAGCACAAGTTAAAACTTCTGCAAGTTGGGAAGAAATTTCTTTGCTCCTTAGAAGAGTTCTCAAGGTCCATTGAGTTTTTAAGACAATTTCTCATTGTTGTTTGGTGTGAGAACAATTGTAGCTGTTCCTACTCTCCCTTCCTGCTGTCACTTCCTCTGCATTTAGGAGCAAGTTTTAGGGAATGGAGACATGGCTACTGCTAGTTTGAGATTGTCCAGCATTAAGAGAAAAAGAACAGTCTTCTGCAGGAGGATGCTTCCTCTCCATCTTCCTCCTTGTTCCTCCAGTTTTGCAGTTGATTAGCCTTTCTAAGATTTTCATAATCAATTTTTAGTCCTTGTAGTAGCTTTATGATATAAGAAGGGTTTCATATGTACCAGCATCCTAAAATACTCTGTACTTATATGAGGCTAGAAGGACGAGTTTAACCAGCTGAGAAGCAAATTTTCCATTCACAGGTTTAAGGTGCAGAAAAGCACATAACTCACTTTACTACACCATTGCTGTGAAACAAACACCTACAACTCTCCATAGCAGCAGTTTTCTGAATGATGAAAGTACATCTGTATTTCTCCTTTAAACTCTAGACTGGTTATTTTCACTGTTTAGTAAATACAAACACACTATCTGGACTTTAAAGAATTTCTTAGCCTGTTTATGTACTCACTGGAAGCGCCAAATAAACCAATCAGTTGAAACGGAAGAATTGTGAGTTTTCAATGCTGATTATTTTTTTCTTGCTTATTTGCATATCCTAAGTAAACATTTTTATTTTCTGGCTCCAGAATTCCTTTTACATGTATAAAGGGTCTATTTGCTAGCCAAGTTGCCCTATTGATTTGGACAGGGCTTCTTCTGTAGCTTTGGAGAACCTTTAGGATGTAGCATATATGTCAACCCACCTGGATCAGTTTTAATGGCTAAAGCAGCATTTACCTCTCATCATCCATAATATAGTTGATTCATGCTAAGAGGTGGGAGGTGCCTTTTTAGCTACTTTTGGTCAGGTTCTCTTCATTTTGTGGCATTAAGACAAGGTAGATTTTCTCAACTTGAAACATCCACCCAATGGATGCCATGAGCAACCTATTAAATTAGGTCTCCTTGAAAGCAGACACCTGTAACTCCTTATCAGCACTTTTCATCTTTGTCAGGAAAGAGGAAGATCTTGTTTCTGGTTCTACTGGTAAATTTTTGACCTTAGAAAAGAAACTCTAATTAGAACCATGAGTACTCTATTTGGAACAATGTGGGAGTGCAATTCAAAGCCATCTCTGCACCCTGGAGGGTTTATATCATAGCAGTAATCCTTATATATTTATGAAACTGGAGAGCATTGAATCCATATAAGCACGGAGACAGCAGGGTTTCCCCATCACAGGAAAATGAGTTGTGGTTCTACTCTTGGCCATGCCCCCTCAATTTTTCCTCAGCCTAGGGGAAGCTCCAAGGACATTGTCCCTTGTTGCCTGTGACAGGGCAGTTTCCTAGTGAAGGCTTTAAGTATTTCCGCCCATGAGAAGAAATGGGATACACCTTGTTAGCTGTGTATGTAACAGGAATTCCTAGAGGTGTAAACCTTTGCATTACCAGAAGAGCCTTTAATAGCTAGCAGGTTCAACTATGCAAAAGATTCATTGTAAAGCTAAATATTGACCAGCAGTATTTCAGAAAAGACAATGCTTCAGGATGTCCTAATTGGATCCTCCAGTACCTGAAGGGATCCTGTAAGAAAAATTGAGAGAGACTTTTTACAATCGTGTGTGGTGATAGAACAATGTGGAATGGCTTCAAACTGAAAGAGGGCAGGTTTAGGTTAGATGCTAAGAAGAAATTCTTTCTTGTGAAGATGGTGAGGCATTGGAATGGGGTATTGAGGAATGTCGTGCCATCCATGGCAATGTTCAAGGCCAGATTGGATGGAGCTGTGTCTAGTGAAGGTGTCTCAGGTGTCCCTGCTCATATGCAGGGGTTGGAATCAGCTGCTCTTTCAGGTTCTTTCCAACCTAAAGCATTCTATGACTCTGTGAAGACCTGTACAAAGGAAAAGAGAAAACAGCAATCCCCTGTATAAGCTCAACCCAATACTTCATAACAGTACATGAAGATATATTAAAATAAACTGTATGGCTGTGGCACTGAACTTTCTTAGTGGTGAAATACCATTTCTGTATTCATGTTTCCCTTGTTAATATCTATTTAAAACTGTTTTGAGGTTTGCTGTTTGCTTCCAGTTTGGCAGCTGCCAGATGATACATAAATATGCATTTATCTTTAAAATTCACTTACAAATTCAAACTATGCCATATGATGTATGTAATCTGAAGGTATTTTCTACATTGGAAAAAATAAAATCCACAAGCACTTGTTGTGATGTAGAACATTAGGCAGCTTGCATACGTAGTGAGCAGATAAAGATAGTAAAAGATGACTTGGAAACTGGTACCAAAAGTGATACATATTTTGAGTTACTTTAATTTTTGTAAAACCAAGTTGAATCTTCTCTTTTTTTTTTTTTGTGCAACTGACCTTCAGACAATGATTATTTTACCATAAGAAAAAAATGAATATTATATTAATGCAAATGCTTTTCATAAAAAATGAAGTAAAAAGCCAGCATGGACTTAGCTATTCATGTAGTCCAATTGAGTAGAATATGTTTTGAATTTTGTGTAAAAAAAATCCTAATGACATTTCGTTATTTCTTGGTTACCTAAATCATGGGAGGTAAGACTTAGAAAAATACCCATTACACTTTGGGAAAATGAGTAATATTTTTCCATTAGAAGCAATGTATTTTGGCATTTGTCAGTAGACTGCCATGATTTTGTAACGGTGAAAGTCAAGACTTCACACTGGTTTCTGTTCCAGTGACTGACACATTGACAATTCCCTTGAAACACTGAATGTAATAAATAGTACATAGAATTTTCAAGGAAATATTTGACAAAAAATTGCATCCAAACTTATGAAAGTTTTCTCTAGAGTTCTCCAATATATGGTGCAATTTAAAAAAAAACACTTGCCAGAGAAGGTGCTTGTATTTGAGGTTTTTGATGACTGCTGCTACAGGCTTGTTCAAACTTTATCTAGCTGTAACTCTCTTGCTTAATCCATTATCTGTACCTCCTTTTAGGATTGGTGGAGCTATGCCAACAGTCTTCTCCTATTTTTCGGAAGTGCTTGCTCGGGAAAAACGAGGTGAACACCTGAGCTGGCTCTGCATGTTTTGGATGATTGGTGGCATCTACGCTTCCGCAATGGCTTGGGCAATAATTCCTCATTATGGTAAGAAAAGCCATAGAAGAAAGAAAAATCTCCTTGTGATTTGGAGGTATTCTAGTATGAAATTAAAGATCTTGAAGCTTGATAGCTTAAAGAAGAGACTTCCTATCTGTTTTTGAACTAGTGACCTAACTGATAAAAATAATATTAATTATTATATTATATTATATTATATTATATTATATTATATTATATTATATTATATTATATTATATATTATATATTTTATATTATATTTTTATATTATATTTATTAATAATATTATTATTTAATAATTCCTTTTGGAGGGTATAGTGGGAATAGATTGTATGCCAAATAATAAATAATTTATTACAAGATGCAAAACTTCAGCAATATCCATATTCAGTCAGATTTTTTAAATTACTGAAAATCTGTAAACATTAAAATTTAATTGGGGTCATTGTTAAATCTGGAGAAAATAGATGATGTGGAGATTTCCATCAGAGAAATTTTAAATTGCAGGAATGTCTAAGTAGTGATACTTTGATACAGTGATAGATTGTGAATTGAACATTCTTGAGAAGAAGAGTAAGAAGTTTCTTAATGTTTGCAGTGCTGAAACCTGAAATTAGTCTGAAAATAAAGCTGTATTGAATGTTTCTTAGTAGATATTTTTAGTGGTGTAAAAACTGATAAATGAAACATAGTATATTTAAATGCTGTGGGGAAGTGTGAGCGCAATGGCTGAAGCTATACCCATGTAAAATACAAGCTACTTTGTCAAAGAGCTCTTTAATTTCTCTGACATAGTTAAACACAATATGGAGGTATAGATTCAATTCTTTGTCTCTTGTGCTTGCCTTTTACAAGAGCTAAGTGCTCAGAGGTCTCCAGGGTTGCTCTGACTGCTCAGGCGTTCTTAAAAATCAGCTTCTTAAGCAGTTCTCTCTGGCAGGCCTCAAGTGAAGTAAAGCAGCGCTGTGAGCTGGCATCCAAAGCAGCTTCTTTTAGCCAAGTGATGAGGTTTATCAAAGCATTATTGTGAAGGTTTGCTTGAAGTGATGGGAATATTTAGCGAGTGATAATGTCCAGAAATAAATTATGATAGTGCAGACTAATCAAATACCTAGACTGTTGCATTAAAATTATTTTAGGGTTCAGTACACTAAATCTGAATCTCTATCTTCAACCTTGCCTTTTGACTTTGAACTTCTGGAAGCAAAGAGAGGAATTTGTGCTGACAAGGCACAATATGGATTTTTTTTCCAAAGTAGTAAATTGCTCTGGATGCCAAGTATTTTTTGCTTTCCTATGGACTTTTATTTTCTTTATCTTTCCATGGAAAATGCAAACATTATGACAGAGTAATTTACATAGGTTGTCTAATTTAATGTAGATTTTATAAATAACTTTATATCCTTTACTGAGGTGCTTTTAGAACATCACGTGACAGTATATTTTAATATAGTGCACTTATACCAAAGCAGTGTCACTACAGGGAAAACATTTCTCTTTCTTTAGCAGAGGAAGAATATCAGCAACAAAAAGGGGTGCTGCACTGAGTTTTTTTTGTTGTTCTTGTTTTTGTTGTTGCTTTTTCCACCTACAAAAATATTTGTTAAATAATATAAGACAAGAGAAAGTAAAAAACAATTTGAAAACATAGTATGCTTTAGTGCTAGACATACAAATCACTACTTGCAGTTTATTAAGGTAAGTTACAATGAACAAAAAAAGGCCAAAAAAATCAAGCTATCAGAAGAATCCTTTTTCATAGTAAAAGAAGTAAGTTTGTATATCATTTTGGCAAAAATTGCTCCCAGGGCAAGCCCTGCTCCAGCATTTGGGGAGTGTGGTCACACATTGCTGTCCCCTCACAGAAACATTCCAGGTCAAGGAAACGCCCATTCAGATGTCTACACCATTTGTATTACATGCATTTACAAGGAGGCTCTTATGGTATTTTCTCTTTTACTATTTCTGAATTATTTCTACGTAGATTTATTTTGCCAGAATTAAACAGATAGAGATTTTCCTCCAAATCCCTTTCTGTACTCCTCATCATTCACATCTTCAGTGAAGCAAAACATAATTATTATAAACTACACACCCACTTTTAAACTGCATTTATATTTGTGAATGGGCATTTCTGTGTTCTCTGCTTCTCACTTGAGGACCTGACAATGTTTGGTTTTCTCAGCTGGACTCAGACGTTATTCAATAGCAATGAATGAAGCTCCATCTGTAAAAAAAGCAATAAACTGTCATTGAGCACAGTGGAATTATTCTTCTATTAATAGAAAGATACCAGGTCAACAGAGTAGAATACTTCTGAATGTTCTTTTCTTCCCTCATTTACCAATGTATTCCTTTCATTTGTAGTTCTTCTTATACAAGCTACTTTTAAAAAGTCCTGGGTTCATAAGCATACCTTATCTAGCCCAAGGCGGACTGTGAAGCTATATATGTATGTTTGCCCATTGAACATTTAGACACATCTTTCTGGGAGAAAGCACAGATTACTCTGTATATGTAACAGTTTATCGCTGTTGCTGTTCAAGCAGCATAGCAGTCTGAAACAGGAGATGCCCTGGAACACAAAATAAAATGTTGATAACTGTTGTTTTGACATCAACATGTTATTAACTGAAGGATAAGTGTGATGCAGTGCTGCAGTCACCACATACGGAAAGGCTAATATCATCTGGAAGACAAGCATCTCTTTAGCAAGGCTTTTTGACTTAAATATCTGTTGGCCATTGTTTAAAAACTGAAAGTTTGTGTAGACCTGTTCAAGGTCTCCTAAACTGGAGCTCAGGCTGTGGAGAAGAAACATCTGCAGAGAAATGCTTCGAATTGCAACTAATTTTAAAAGTCTCAGATTAGACTGCTAAAAAGAAATTCCTCTCTACAGTGCTTACATCAGTCTGGAGAGGAGAATTAACAATTATTTTGTAAATACTTCTGCAAGTGCAGTTTTAATTTCAGCATCCTGTTTCAAAGTAGAGTAGTTCAAAGATGTCAGAGACTTCAACAGTGTATTACAATAGTCTTCAAAAATGTTTGTTTTTCAAATTATGAAGAATCCCAAGAAAGAGAAATTTTAGTTTAAAATCCAGATATTTATATTGTACAAAATTTTTTACACCAAGTTTATTATTTAGTCTGAGAATGGGAATTAAAAAGAATTTTGAAAGTTGTTTTATCAGTTATTAAAAAAGAAAAAAATTCTGTACCATGATTGTAAAAATCAGTCTCAATTTTTATTGTAACATATCTCCAAACTAAACATCAAGGGAAGCTAGATAAGGATTTCGGCATCCTTAGCCTATCAGTTCTGATATTCTGTCTGATTTTATGCACTTTGCCTGTAAGAGTCATACAAGCCTTTTCTGACTTTATGGACTATAGGGAAATCTTTTGAAATTTGCAACAATTCCCTACAGTATTTTACTTAGTCATAAAACATATTGACTTCGCTGGTTCTTAAATCTTATTCTTGAACAAGAGGAGTGCTTGATCAAAAAGAAATCAGATTGCAAGGAAGAGAATAGGATGGTGCAGATATCCAGGCTGTTACAGCATAAACTGCAGGGGGAACCTGAAGCTTTTTCCAGACTCTCACACCCCACTTCTGGTATTAACCAGAGAAGAGAAGAGATAGCCATGTCAAATGACATTAGTGAACAAGTCTCCACTGTATGGCCAGAGAAGAGACATTACCTCCATAAATATGCAAAAGATTCCAGTTAAATTAGGCTCCATTATTCCCTAAACCACTTCAAATTTAATAATACAGAATAAAGAAAATAGTAAAAACACTTCTTTCTAACACTTTCAGTACAATCAGACGTAAGTTTAAACATTCTTTCAGACAAGGGTAATCACATTATAAGACAGATCTTCATCTAAGGTATTCATTTTTCATCACTAGCGCCTTTTGTCCTACTCAATTGAGGTCCACTTACTTGTGTTCATAAGACAGGTATTTAGCACTATTCAGGAAACAAACTTGGAGTAAAAAAGTGTGGAATAAGAAATCTACAGAAATGGCATTCCATTTCAGAAGTGAAGATTTCTTGCCCAGGTGTAGTGTGTCTCTCTGGCTGTAAGTGGGAATGTATTAACATGTTCTCTATTACAGCAGAGTTTTCTATTGCATCAGCAAACAATTGATGTTTTATGCTGTGACTAAAAGTCACAGTTACAAATTATAAACTTGTCACTTGTCACAAATGATATTTCTACTTCAGTCATTAGAGCTTTACTAGAGAAGGCCATTTTTTCCTGAATGTATTTTTTTTTGAGAGGAAGTTCTTTACAGTAACAGAACTTAAAAATACAGACATAGAAGTGTCGAAATAATGCACTCACTCTTGTCTTACAAAGCACTATATTTAAAATACTAACTTCTATTTTAAAAAATTTTAATTATGTCTCCTACTGGAAATTTTTGTATTCATTTCCTGGTCAGTAAAATATATTAAATATATTCACTTCTATTCTCTCTGAAAGTTTTTCCTTTTTCTTTTTTCTCATGTCAATATGATTAAATGAATTTAAAGGGCAGAAAAAGGGACTTAATTTAGACAGGATAGAAGTTAAATTTCAAATGCAGTTGTTATATAGTACTAATATGAACTGCCAAATATATTTACAGATTCTTCATTCACTGGATGTTGTCAAGGGCACATGAAACAACAGATTGTCCTTAACAGTTTAGAACTATGCTAAATTCACTAGACCTACTAATGGCCACCTGTTGACTGTTCTTATTCTACTTTCCATAATTAGATAAGTCTTTTTTTAGGCCCAGGAGTATATAATGGCGTCTGACTGCAAATGTGAGGAGAATGGACCAATCTGTTTTTCTTTTGAGTAAGAACTGGTTTGCAAAGTGGCCTGAAAAATATTTCTTGGTTTGTAGCAGAAGATTGTTGTGGTAAAGCAATTAAATTAATCTGAAGAAATTTGCTCTGTTGGCAATGAAAGTGATCCTTTTATCACCCTTTACCATGATGGCTTGAAAACATTTTTGTTGTACTTTCCATGTCATGTGTGCTCTATTTTTGTGTCATCCAACTGAAGATAAAAAAGATAAACCTATCTTCAAAACAGCAATGAAATCCCCTTCTGCATGAAAGCGTCATGAACTGTATAGTAGTAAAACAGGCAAGGCAGCAGGCCTGCACGCAGCAGCTATGCAGATGAGGAGGTAGATATTGGCTCACTGTGCAATTCACAGCATGCAAAGCACCAGGCAGTGTTAATGGAGGAATTAACCTCTCAGG
The DNA here is from genome assembly GCF_012460135.2 of Molothrus ater. Taxonomy (NCBI): domain Eukaryota; kingdom Metazoa; phylum Chordata; class Aves; order Passeriformes; family Icteridae; genus Molothrus; species Molothrus ater. The sequence goes on along the minus strand of NC_050511.2, from coordinate 24,023,866 downwards.
CTGCTGCAGATTTAACTGAGAACATGATGGACTAAAATTGTGGAGCAGCAATGAAAAAAGAAAACCTTTTAACTCCCTTATTCTGTCTGGGTTTTTGTTGGGCTAAAGAGTTTCTCAGTGTCACACAGCAGCGGTGGTATTGGGTTAAAAATTCCCACACTAATGCTACATACTATCAGTGGGTTAGAGACTTAGGGCATAGCAAGTACTAGTGCTTGATGAGCAGTAAAAGTAGAAGGATCTTAGGAGTCATTCATCTTTCAGCACTTCTGGTGAGCAGACCTGGATCCTTTTAAATGGTAGGAGCTGTTTAGTGTGGATTTACAGACTCATCTGATATTTCTGTCAAGAGCTGGTAGTACAGATAATGAAAAAGATTTTATAATGGTGTGTTTGTTAAGCATCTGAATGAAACTGCCACGAAAGAAGTAAAAGCTCAGCCTGAGGCTGCAGGGACCATTATGGACTCTGGTTTGAAGCAAGTTGATGCAACAGATGCCCCTCAAAGTTCCCACACCCCCATTCTATTAAACCCTTACTGTTCCTTCACTTGTGTTGGGGTAGACTAGAAAACAGCAAATAAAGAAAAAATATTAGAATTTTTTAAAAAATAGAAAAACAAGGAACACTGAATAGTCCCAGCACATATAGGAAAATACATGTCTATCAAATTATCCTGGCTGGTAGCTCCAAATGGAAGACAGAAAGCTTCTTGGCCAAATAACCCTGCACTGGTAGAAAAAGTATGTTGGTCCTCATTTAATTGCTAAAATTCTGGACTATAAATTTTTAAAAATTCCAATTCCTTAATATTACTTTTCTTTTCTATTGTTTTTCTCAAACATGTCTTTAAAAATTTTCCTTTTCAAGGTAGTTTAGAACAAATTCATGCCATAGCAACAGCTGTTGGGGAAAAAGTTGAACCCAAGGCATGATTTTCTGTTATATGGTAGTTTGGTATTTTTGCAGAACGTGTCTGAATTTCATCAGTTGTCCAGTACAAAGAGAAATGCCAAAGAAGATGGCCTGGGTAAGAGATCCGTGGGTTTTTTTCTCAGATGTAAAAAGCCCACAAATGCGCCAAGAAATTTGCAGAATTTGAAATCAATATATTGTCCTTTTTCTTAAGACTTGGAGGAAACATGTGAACCAAAATTTAAAACCAAGAACAAATTTTCAAATTTGCCTCATACAATTTCCTTTCTGATATATCTTCTCTCTTCAGAATCAGCCTTCACAAATGAAAAATACCATTTAAGGTTTAAATAAGTTAGAGCTTTGTTACGGTTGAATCTGCATTTGCTATGAGACTGTGTCATGCTGTATAAATGGAATAGATCAGACATAAAGGCATCTACTATGTCACACAACATCTGTTGATCTGTTTTACATTACTCTAAGAGGCAAAGTGATTGATCCCCAATGTGCTATTCTTCCCCCTGCAAATACTTAATGCACTTACATTTATCAGGTATTCTGCAAATGAAGCTTTATCTATACTTTTTCAAATCTGAGTTAATTAAAGTGTGTACAAGGCAGTTTCAATGTTAACTTGAGTTATCAACTTCTATTTGTGAATTGTTCCTCATTTGAAATAATCCTATTAAATTAGATTACACTGAATGTGTACTTTTAAAACATCTTCATCTTTAGGAGCAACAATAATGACAGAGTACAGCAGAGTTTAGAAGTGCTGCTTATGCAAATCTAGCTAGGAGAGCAAATAAACCCCACTTTATCAGGTTTTTTTTTATTTTCTGTGCTCTAATGCACAGTTTGAAATGGTCATTTCAATGTTTATATTTGCAAGCCCTAGAAGTTTAAGTAGCTTTTAGCACATCTACTTAATGAGCACTAAAGATGCTCATTAATGAGCTTCAAATATAACTTTTTCCTTGGCACTTCAGGCTGAAGGTGAAAGAGAAAATTTGTTTAGGGAAAGGTTCAGTAAAAATCTAGCACATTGTTTTGTGAGCAAAGAAGGTATGAGGCTCAGTTTCCTAGGGCTTTCTGTGAATCACCTTTTGATCCTGGTGAACTCCCTTCTGCTCTCTCTTCCCCTATCTTGCTTACAAGGCACCACAGCAGTCCTTTTAGTTTGTCCTTGCTTTTTCTAGGTCCCTTTCTGCTATACTCTCTACCGTTCCCCCTTCTTTCCCCCAGAACTCTGGAATAAGAAACATTCAGATATCCACACTCACACCATGCTCCCCGGTGCAATACAGCCCTGGCCTAGCTGCTCTCAGGTAGAAAGCAACTCATTTTGACCTAGGTCAGACCAGTGCCAAAGCCAATGGACTGAGTGGCTATGCTGCATTCCCCATACCCAGGTAGGCTTCAGCATCCATGAGGGACCACTGATATCTCCTGCCTTTTCCTTCATCTTCCACTGGACTCTCTCTTCTCTGCCTGGGCAGCATATTTCACAAGGCTTTGGAGAATGTGACTGTCTTTGGGACTATTACTTCCTGTGACATTTGATTGAAGCATCTTAATGGCTTTAAAGAATGCTGGTGGAGGAACTGACAGACAGGTGAACAGACTGTTGTCGTAAACATCATTGTTCAATGCCGTAAACACAATTTTCCACAAAAACTGTAGTAATAGTCAATCATTCTTATGACAATAAAATAGTCAACTTCTCAGCCTCACTGTTAATGAAAAATAAGTTTCCCACAATAAATTGGTCTTCAGTATAATTTAAGGAAATTTAAATCCAGGTTAATAAAGCTGCCTTACAAACCTGTTCAGATTGACCAGCAGAAGTACCTGCAGTGTCAGACATTAACCTTGCTTTTCATGTCTAGAAACAAGGAAGATGCTAATCAGATAAGATTTCTTTGTTAATATTTTTAATGTTAAGTCACAAAAAACCTATGTTTGATTTTTTGACTGTTCTACAACAGATGAAAAAATCATGAGATAAAGCATATACAAAAATACATTAATTTCCTCTGGAACATAATATGGCATTATAAATTTGCCAACAATACTTTCATATTATTTCTGTGGCTTGCAGAGCTATCTGCTTTGAAGAACTTGGTGATTTTCCTTTTAGTAATAGTTTCTTTTCACTTTAATAATATATTCTTTCTAAGAATTGCATATACAATTGTAATATAATTTTTCAGTTTGCAGTCCAGTTGCCTTTAAAATAAAATTAACAAAATCAATTGCAAATGACATTGGATTTTTTTTTTCAAGAAGTTTGTTCATACTTTTTCTCAGAGGAAAATATTTTGTGTTACTTTTGAAAATCATGCCTACTTTAGTGAAAGTAATTCCACTGAGGTCTATTCAAATATCCATGCTTACCAGTGTATGTGACTATCACACTTTTAGGAGAGGAACTTGTTCAAAAATATGGCAAAACCATATCTACCTCCCTTACAGTGTTTGTGCACTACATATTTCCAAGACAGCTCTGTTTTTTATACCTTACAAAGATGTTAGCAGAAAACAGTATAAAATGAGCAGTGATAAGCATTAAGATTTCATAGTGAGGGCTCTAGGCTGAGGTTTCCATTCCCAATTTCCTCAGCTTTGCTGCTGGGCAAGGTGAAGAAATACTGCTTTCTACTACTCACTATTCCTCCCTTGCTGTTTGAATTGCTATTGCTTTCTTTTTAGTACTGGGGCAACTTGATTTTAGGCATTGAAAGTTTTGGTCGCCCTCTTAGTTGTTTCAAGAAAGTGGCACTGCCATATAATAAAAAAGTAAGGAAATACAGATAAAGATGCAATAAAGGTAAGGCTTTTATGTAGTTTTATTTTCCCACAGAAACATTATTTAGTTCAGTCTGATACAAACATTTGATTCCTTTATGATTCTAGGCTCTCAAGGAAGCCATGAAGCTGTATAAAAGAAAGAATGTAAAATAATTATCTGTTTTCTTAATGTATTGTGTTTTCATTGTTTCCTTCATAATTGCATTTCAAACACTGTGACTGACTGCTCACAGGCACAATCCACCTCCTGCTGCCACTATGATAGACTAACAGTTATTAGTACTGATTTGAGCGTGCAAAAAATATTTTCTTGGAAGTTTGACCAAGGCTTGAATTCAAGACTTCTGACCCATTGTTCACACAGAACAGAAAGGCCTTACAGTCTGTACAGTAAGGCCAGAAATGTGGCCAGACTTGTTCAATTGTCTGCTGTTAGATTAGAAGATAATTCCTAGAATGCACATTGGCTCTAATAATTTGATCACATAAACTACCTGCTTCGTCTATATGTCTCTCTTACAGGGATAAGATATTACTCCTTTTCATTTTTTTTAAGAGAAAACAAGAGGCAAGTGAAATAGCAAAAAAGGAAATAATACTTTAATCACAGCACTGATATGCTCATTGAAAATAAGCTATTTTCTTGCAACACTGTTCAAACAAATAAATATAATGGTTAAATTTTGAAAGAGTTTCTTGAATTACGGAGATATTCTGTTGTTACACTGCAGCAGCACACAAAAGGTAGAATGTGTATCACTGACAAAAGACATGTCCTCTTGGTATTCTTCAAATATTGTTCCAGCATTTCAATTAATGTTTTGTTTCTATGTTAAGCTAGATAAGGAGGCCCCATTTTCTTTTCATAAGCTACAGTGTTTCATTGTGCCTTTTACTGATTGTCCTTTTTGATTAATTGCTTCTCTTTCCTTCTTTTCCATGAGCCCATTATTTAAATATCCTTAGTCCAGATGCACATAAATCACTGGGAGTCCTGGAGCAGGACAGGAACACTTACATTTTCAATTAGTTTCCACATCTAACTGCTGATTTTAGCAGTGTCTGCAACAACTCATTACTTCAAATATAGCACCATTTGTGATCTCATGGCCGTGGATAGATGGTGGAGGGTGCCACACAAGAATACACAGATATTATTGTATCTGTATTTTCACACAAGAATACATAGATATCATTGTATCTGTATTTTGTGTATGGGTAGGTCAACAATATGAATGGATTCTATTGAAGACAAGTGTTTCCTTATATACTTTGTTCATGGCTACTGCGCAGGGCATTTGACAATTTTATATTGTCTTCTTATAGAAGTGGATTCTGTTTGCTCTCAATGATTTACTCTTTTTGTACTCTTTGGCACTGTCCAAACAGATGCCTCAAAATTAATACAAAGCCATTTTTCAATTCTTAAATAAAGTAGTGGAGAACTGCTAACTACACGTTGGAGAATGGAGGTAAAAAACTTAATACAAATTTAAAGCTACATACAAATGAAGTTCATACAACTTTTGAAGCACATTTTAGTGATATTTGGTTGCAGAGTCTTGGTGCCAGCATTGGCCATATTATTTTGAAGCCCTGACAGCAGCCTCTCTTAACATTCTGTCTCCCCCACTTCTGACATTAATTGCATCTCTTTGAACCATCATCTCTGGAAAGCTTGACATAACCTTTTCTTAGACTGACAAGCCTCCAAGTTGTGATGTTGTCAGTGTTGTGGCTGGCAGATTTTACTCTTTGTTTTCCAGATTGTGAAGCGCCTTCATTGAACAGCTGCACAGAGCCAGACCCAAGCCAGGACTTTGTAGAAATGCCTGAATACATAAATCTCTGGGGCCACTGACTCAGTCAGCCAAACAGTCAGATCAATTATGTGCCACAGTCCTTGTAATGAGATTTTCAGCTACATATTAACCCTTGGTGGCTTATTCTTTTTTATTTATTTATTTATATCTGAGTACTTAAAACATCATCTTTACAGTTTTAAGTCTCTATTGTAAACTTAATGTAATTATTGAATAGATCTTGTTCATACTTGAAAAATACATTTCAATATTTATGCTTACTTTTATCTGGTTGTCAAGCTAAGAAAGTTCAGCTACTGCTGGTTTTTGATAGCTGGTTTTCATAAAATGCTTCTAGGCCATATGGGCACAAAAAAATTAAATCTTTCTTACATAGTTAGCCTTAGTCAGCTAGGTAGTATTCCATAAATCCAGTTGAAAAATGTCTGGTGGTCATTAAATTCAGGAAAGATATAAACCACTGAACTATAACCATCCCAGCACTAATATTTTTCCCCTAAGTCAATGGGATTACAAAGACATTAGGAAGATTCAAAATGTATATATAAAAGACCATCAGAGCAGTAACAGAAGTATTTGCTTCCGTAGGACTGCGAATGGTGCCATATAATGTAGCTTTATATTAGGTCTTTAACTAAAATGAGAAAATTTTCTAAATCGTATTTGCATGCAGAAATGTGACAAAAGCAGACATTTAAAGTAAAATAAAACTTTTGAGCTTTTGATTACATACCACAGCTCTTTTCATCTGAACCCTGGACAAAAGTTGACCTGTGTTCTTCTACACTAATTTCTAGCAGACTTGTGCAGTTTACTCTGAGCAATGCCTTAAGTTTTAGCTTTCATATTTCAGATTTCAGTACTGCCTTAGTGTGTGACTCTGAACTTCATATAAAGTGTTAGCAAGTTCTCTTCACAGGGCAGTTAGACAAACAATCCTTTTCCAGCCTGAGAACCAAGAACACTGTTGCAGCTTCAGGCCCAAAAAGGTATAAACAACAGGAAACTGGGGAGAGCAGCCTGGGAGGATGGGACTTCCTAACCTGGAGCTGTAATTGGACAATTAACCCCAATATGTTAATTGACCAAAACTTCTAAAAGTGTGAAAACTCATGACCAGTTGTCCATCTTGGGTGTGTCTTGGGCAGAGCCCCAGCTGGGATTTTGTACTTCCCAAGGTGTATCCTTTGAAGGCCTTTTCATAAATACCTACTTCATTCCTTTAAGTCTGCCTAGCCTCTGTTCCAGGTCAGCCTCTTCAGCCATCAGGACCATGAGTGCACAGAAGGGAAGTTCAGAACCTTCTAGCCTTCTATAATGTGCATATTTGCTTAATTTAAATAGCTACATAGTATTTCTTAATTTAAATTTCAGGAGTGTGCAATCCACTTAAGTTTCTGGAGAGATTTTGCACTGATTTGTATTTTATAAACTATGGGGTAGAGCAGAATAAAATTATTTTGAGAATGCACAAAGTAGATTATTTTAGAAACACTAACATCTAAGCAGAAAATGAGAGATTTGCCATAGCAAGCTTTCAAAATCTGTGCTTGTTAACCAATTAACCAAAAACTCTAACAAGCGGGCATATACGCACTTCTCAAGGACTATAATGGTATTTGCATTCAGAATAAAGCCATGTTGAAGTTACTCAGGCTCAATTCTGGTAATGGGTGTCTGAGGTCTGATTAAATAATGGGACAGAGACAAAACTCTTAATGGTGATCATTAAAGCCAAGATGTTGCAATGTTGTATTGAAGTGCTTTTTTGGCAGGTTTCCAGTCCTATAGGATAGTTGCATTGCATTGTGTTCAGAATTCCTAAGGTGCAAAATTGTGTCCTGTGTGATGCTAGAGATATTACACCACCAGCATGACATCTTAGCAAAGTGCATTTCCACTATTTCTCCCTTGCTTGAGAATGGAAACTTCTCGGTGACCAAGGTTACAGAAGTACAGAATTGCAGACCTGTTTCCACTCCTCATCAGTGGCATCCTTTGTTCCTTTCCTCTAAGTGGAATGCTCTAGTCTTAGCCCTTATTTTCATGAAGAGTCATGTCGTTGGGTGCAATGAATAGTTGAAGTTGGGATCAACCTAAGAAAGGCTCACAAAATTCTGTATGGTAATCACACATCAGCCAAACATATGTCCTGGGTCAAAATGTATTGGGTAACAACCCTAAGTCTCCTAGGAAGGAGGTGCAGGTATATGAAGAAACCATGCAGAAGCTTTGGACAAATTTGATGTGTCTCAGTTTGGAGACAAATTTAGGAGAAAACACTCTGAAATGAGAGTTCCCTCTGAAGACGAGAGCTCCTGTAAAGCCTTTTGCCAATGAAAATTGAATACCAGTGGGTGAAAGTGAAAAAAAAAAGCAAACTATTGCTTAACAAAAAGCAAACAAACAAACAACAAACAAACAAACAAAAAACCCACAACAGGGTGCCTGCAAGGCACAGAAAAGGATTGAATAAATGCAAGACAATGAAATTTCAAAACCTTAACTCCAGTCCCGACCAGACTGTGTGGCGAGGAGGGAAAGATGGTGGCTGCCCTCCTTGTCTCAGGGAAGGGAAGGAACAGGAGTTTGCACAGCAGACTAGATGGGAACTTTTCTGGTGTTAGTCTCTTCCTTGCAGCAGGCAAAACTGGTGCATTTTAGTGTCCTTTCTCATGTTGGTTCAGCTTCTCTGAGGTCTGGGATTCATGGCACCCCTCACTGGCTCCTCTAAGGGACTGAAAAAACCCACAAAACCCAAATCAAAGCCAAAACAGTTCAAGGAACAAAACAAAACAAAACAAAACAAAACAAAACAAAACCCCAAAACAACATTAAAAAAACACAAAAAAGCTGCCAAGAGGATTCCCAGTACAGCGTCCGGGTGAAGGGGAAAAAAACACCCCAAACCTCCTTGCTTCAAGCTAGTAAAAAACTAATCCAACAAAAGGACCAATGTAGCATTCCAGTCCACTCTGCCCACAGCACGTAAAAGGTGAAGGTTTGAACCAAACCCAGCAGGAGCTAAAGGCTCCCAGCCCTACTCCTGGAGCCATGTTAAAGCTACAGCAGCCATTTCTGGGCATAAATCAGATGATTAGGGGGAAAAGTATCATCATCAAACCACCCCAAGACATGATGTCTATATTTTCTTGTTCCTCTTATGGGATAATGGCTTTGCATTTCATGTCAATGTCTTTCTTTATGGATTTTAACAGTACAGTCTCTTCCAAAACTCTCTGTATTTTGGCACTGATTAATATCTTATTTTTACACCTCTTCAGTGTTACTGAGGTCTTACAGCATTGAGTTAAGATTTAACCTGGGCGAGTATTACTATTTGCATCATATAAATATACAGAAAACCACAATAAAACATTACATCTTGCCAAAAACTTGACATATAATTGGGTGATGTCATGAAGGGTGGTGGCTTGGACACAAACTAAAAGGCATAAACATGGATGCGTCTGTGCAAGATAACATAAGAGGCAGAGAAATCTTCCTCTTCTGTCAATTGTTTTGATGTCAGATAATTCCTACAGCTACCATTCAAGACAGAATGTTTCCTGCAAACAGTACTAAGTCAAAGGCTTGTTGTTGTTTTTAATCTGCTGTTTATCTATAGAGGTGATAATTTGTTTCAGTGTTCCTTTACATTAGTTAAAATGGAATTTTTCCAGCTCTGTGAACTGTAGGTGAATGCTCTCGCTATCATACTTTCTCAGTCATATAGAAAGGGCTGAAGAGGCAAAAAAAATTCTGAAAATACCATAAGCTGCTTCTTGCGAATGCTCTTTACTCTTTTGCCATTGTTTGTCATAGCTATTGGAACAGCTATACCTTCTGAATTATTGGGATAGTCCCCTGAAGGAGGCTGTATAGGGTGAATATGTAGAAAATTTATAATGGTCAAATTAGTTTGCAAGTCCTTGCTCTCTGGTTCGGTATAGCTTCTCTTCTGCCTTGTTAGACTTCATAACATGAATGGATAATGAGTGATTTTGTCATATTCATATTTCTGTTTGGTTGGCCCAGTATCCTTCCCAGTAAAGAAAATTGAAGTGCAAGAATAGCTTCCTTTGTTCAACTCAAGATACAGGCATTACATTCCCATCAGGCCCATTACTGGCAACAGCCTGCTTCAAGACCCTACAGGTTTTAATATTTATCACTAGGGAGGCAAGAGAGATTTTGATTTCATACCCATAAATAGACCAGTTATTAGACACCTCTTACCACTTCCAGCTTCTGCCAAGATTAGATAGATAACATGACCAGACTATTGGGTAGCTGCAGTTCTCTTATTAGGGATACGGCTTTAATTCTCTTATATGATTAGGTTCATCTCTTCTTCTTGCCTGCACTGTGAGTCACAGCATCTTAATAGCCATACTTCAAGGCCAAATGAAAGTCAGATTTCAGACAGACCATTTCAAACCATGCGCAACTTACACATCTCCCTTACCTTTCCCGCACATCTACCTCTACCCTAGCAATTTTAAATATTGATTTGAAACGAATTTTTCTGAGTTCTTTTTTTCCTGTCAGGCCTCATACATTAGTATATTTATTATTACATTTCTGTGTAAGTGAAAGCCTTACTTGTCATTACTGAACCTTAGATTTTGGGCACATAATCATACCATATTATTGTTTGAGGTATGAGGATACACAAACATCCTCCTTAATGGAAAGTAAAATTTTCAGGGCAGTTCTACAGCAGGTATTAGAGAAATTTAAAAAGTGGACTATTGATATGGCTGATCAGAGGTACTACACCTGGGTTACAGTACTATGCAGGCATGGGTTTAATAGTATTTGAGAGCAAATTATTTTCTATGCAAGATCAGTTCTTCTTGCAGCTGTCCTGGAGATTGTTGGAATACAAAATACTGCCACTGGAGTGGCTGGAGACTTGATTTTTGTACGTCTTCAGATAAATGTCAGTGCCAGCACAGAGGAGTGACTTGGGTCCGTGCTTACAAACCCCTTCCTCTGTGACAGAGGAAATGTGTCTTTAGAAAATGCTTTGTTCCTTCTCATCATGCTTTAAGTGTCAGCTCCCTCCATCATGGCCTGCCACACTTCAGCTATTTCATTTCCAAATTCCTTCTTCAGAAATTACCAGTAGCTGACCTGCTGAGACTAGGTTTGTAGAGTATCTAACTCTCTATACATGCTAAAAATAAAACTGCTTTTCCCATGTGATATTAATAATTTAATCACAGAAAAGACAAGTGTTCTACTTTGCGCTACTGGAATACCACAGTAATACAACACTGAAGAATTCTGAAAACATCATTTCTGCAGTTGTTTAAAATCATGGTTTTCATCCAGTTTTGTAAAAATGTGTAGCAGATTTTCCTCAGCTACAAAATTTATCTGAATTTTTCTCTTTTTCAGTTTCTTTTATTCTAATGAGTAGCACTACAATAAATGGTCTCAAAATGACACTGACAGTTAAACTTGGTAATGCCAGGGAAGAAAAAATATAAGTGCAATAATAAGGTACTTAAATGATGCAGGCTTCAAAATATTTCCAATCCTCATAATTTTGCTTTAGCTTAGGGTTGGGAAATGCTCAACAAAACAGCAGCATTTGATAGTAAAAAATCCTGCAATAGTTTTAAGCTTTATTTGTATTGAGTACGGTAACAGTGCCACCAAGTGACAATTTAGAGCAATCATGCTTCTTAGTTCCCGTAAATATTTCAAACAAAAACTTTGAGAATGAGGGCTAGAAAGCTGACTTCTGACCAAAGGTTGTGGGGTAAAACAGAAATAAGGAAAGCTATAAAATAATGTAAATTTATTCCTTGGAAGAATCTGTGAAGTCTATGAATTAATGTAACTTCATTGGTACTCTTTCTCTCCCATCTGTAATTTTTAAATATGGTTCTGCATCTACTCCCTCCTTTGATCTACTAAAAGACAGAAATCTATGAAAAATCAGGTTTTGGCAATTTATGACACTGCCATGAAATTAGTTCCTCTTATTCATACTGAACAAAAATTGTCAATATGCTCAGTCTTTAGCATGCCATAAAATCACAGTATTTGATTTGATTATATTTGTCAGCTTTAGTGTCATAGAAAGGTGTTCACAGCTTCATTCCTCTGGTGTATATAAACTGCCTCCTTGCCAGCCAGTATTTATACAGAGCTTGTGGCCACCCATGTTTTTCATTGCCCACTTTACAATTTAGTGTAACGTATGTGAGTTTGTAGAGATCTATGGTGTTCCTAGTGTGGAAAGTTAAGCAAATCATCCCCATAAACCTGCTCTCTAGTAACATGTCTACTGTAGGAGAGGATCCTTGTGCTTGAATGTACTTACTGTTTATCAAGTGTTATATATTCATAAAATTCATCTTAATGTGGACAGGTTTCCCTCTGTATATATTCAGAAAGTCTGTGAAAAATTATCTTTCCTTTGGAGCAAGAATTTTATAATATCTGTTTGATATATTATAATTATGGAGCTGATAGTATGCTGTTCTGTGGAACAAGACTTTGTTGACATTGTGCTCAACTCATAAATTGGTGATCGGCTACAAATTAGCATCTTGTACATTTTGATTTTGCTCCACTGTGTGCTCCTGTGTTTCTGTAATCAGTAATTGCCATGTCTGTGATTCACTTGGCCTTTTCCAGCAGCCAGGAAAGCAGGAGGGTAGTATTTAGCACAAAGATTCCTGCAGCAGCTTCAGATTCGGCCATCACAGGTTTTGGGTTGCTCTACAGTGCATTACTGCCAAGATGCATTTGGTACAAATGTTTTGCAATGCATAAAACATTGTGACTTGCCCCTGTTCTTAAGATTAATGACTCTTGAGTACAGCATAGCCAGGGAGCAAGGGTGAAGGTCGGCTCCAGTTTTGAGCAGTGCACTGAATGCAGCAATGTAGTGCTGCTGTGCCTTTGCTATTTTGCCATGAATCAGGGGAGAAGGAGATTGACTTACAGCCAAGAACACAATTTCATTTACTTCCAAGACTCGCGTACAAAGGGAATGAAAGCCACTTTGTGAGCTAAATTCAGAGCTGCTCTAATGGCTCCATTATCCAGATTAGCTCATGACCTAGGGAAAAAGGATGTGTTAAATATAAAAATAAATCCAAACTTGCTGTGCATTTGAAATACATGTTTGTTTTGCTCATCTAGTGCTGGTGCTGGAGTAGATGGGACGAAAACCTCTGGAAAGCTCTGTGCAGCTCCAGCTTTTTTTCTTAAAATTGTTTTTTATAATAATGACATTCCTCTTTATCATTAATTTGGCAGATACATTAAATCACAAGATAAATTGCAGCAGCTAATACAGTACATAGTGAAAAAGATGGAACAAAAGCAATAAAAACTATAATGAACATTTCACTTGACATGTCCCTCGGGTATTTTGAGGAGTAAAAAAGATGTTTTGTAGGTTGTCACAATGACAGCAGAATGAACAGTGCATTTATTGCTTTTAATTAAGTGTAGTATGGTTCACTTATATTAATAAATGACAACTAAAAATAAATTACCAAGAGCATTTTCCAGGACTGGCTACAGAGCACAAGATGTTGCTGTTGCTTTGTAACAGGTATAAAGTCAGGTTGGTTTCATTTACTGCAGAATTGCCCTTTGTACAGCTCAATCTCATAAAACATGAACTGGAGCTGTGAAAGGCAGATTGCTTGACTATTCCAGTGGCTTCGTGTATTTCTGGAACAGTTTTTAGTAACAACAAAAGCCAGTACCTTGACTGATTCTGAACATTCTGAAAGAATGAAACTCCTACCCTGTACTGCCTTCCCTGCAGCACTAGCAATTGCACAGCTGCTCAGAGATTCAGATCAGCTCACTGTCGGACCAAAAAATAACTTCACCAAATAATTCTGCATTAGATGATTTTGTTCTATACTTTAAATTACGTAATGAAGTATATTATTCTAATTATTAGAATAAAATGTGTACACAATATTCAAAACACAGCTGTGATCTCTAATTGCTTCATTAACACACGGTAAACCTTTCTTTACTTCCCTTCACAATTTAGATGTAAAATAAACCCACATTATTTAAGTCTTGAAATTCCATAAGATCAAATGTTAACATTTTCCAAAAATCAATAAATAATGAATTCTAATACACTTTCATGTCTTTGTTTTTGTTTTGTTTACAATTTTATTTGTCAATTTTAATTCCAGTTATATTTTTGAATAAAATTTAACATTAATTTTTAGACATGCTAGTTCAGTTGGAAGGATATTTTGAGCAGTAAAGTATGTCCATATTACTTGAAAAAAATTACATGGGATTCCAAGATCATTGTCAATACTCTTATAGATTTTATGCCTTTCTCCCTGAGGTAAAGGTGGCAGTGCTAAATGGCTGCAGAGCAAAGTAATATAATTTCTGAAACATAGGAAATTTGTAGGAGACCAGAAAAACACACATTCCCACATCTGTTCATCAAGATTTTTCACCAAAACACTGATAAAGAATAAAAATAAATCTGTATTTTTCATGTAGTAGTATGTAAGTACATTAATATGAGAAAGAAATCTTTCCCAATAATGTGTTTATGATCCACAGCATAGAATCTTTACACTCCAAAACACGCTTTACATTTCTCACATAAATACCTCCTTTGGAGAACTATTTAATAGGCCTTTTGTTACTATGTCCTACGGGTTGTTTACTGACATCCCAATGGATTTAACTAACTATGTCTTTTGCCTAGAATAATCAGGTAGCAAATAATAGATTAATCCAGTGTATCAGTTCTTTCATTACCCAAGTCTTCATTTTCTTTCGGTAACCTCTTCTGTCCTTTACCATTGTTCTTATCTTCAGTCACCTTCTAATAAGTTATCCTTGAAAATTTTACTTGAAAATTCCTGCTGTGCTGAAGCCAGACTAAAGGCCAGGTAGTTACCAAATAATAATTTTCTCTTTATTAAGATAAATTCTTAGTTTTCTTATAACTATAACATTTCAATAGTCCAGTCATAATATACCAATCAACCAAATATTTTATTAAAAAGCTGAACTACCAGTCCTCCAGTTTCACATAGGTGATTCTTATTAAGAGTAAAGAAATCAATTTTGTAGAAAAAGTAATGTTAAGGAGAGCTATACAATTCCATAAAATATATAATTTGTGTGTAGTTTTTTAAGTCTCTTCACTTCCATTGTTCATAGAAAACTATTTTTTTGTATATATATTCCTATGCATGGTGATGATGTTCCTGTTTGGTTCACATAACTACCTTAATAGAGATTTTGTCAAGAGAACTTAAAGAAGCTTCTTCATCTCTAAACAAGAAAGTTTTTCATCCATAATACAACCACTTTCCAGTATGACTTGTCACATGCAAGAGGCAAAAAGTCATAGTGTAAAACTACTTTTTAGGTGGCCAATATTTCTGGAAATATATCAGTCAGGCTTCATTTAAATACAGGTATCATTTTGCATGTACAAGAAGCAACATATATAGGATAACACTTATAATACTCCTTGTACATTTTGTGAATTTCTGCTTCCACAGGATGGAGTTTCAGCATGGGCTCTGCCTACCAGTTCCACAGCTGGCGAGTATTTGTGATTGTCTGTGCACTGCCTTGTGTCTCTTCAGTGGTTGCCCTCACCTTTATGCCGGAAAGCCCACGGTTCCTGCTGGAGGTATAACTTCCGAAATGGTTTCTAGATTCCAGTGAAAATTATTTCTGTTTTATATCATGACTTCTACCAAACAGGCATTTAGATCATTCAGGGACTGTAAGTAGTAACTCAATTTGTATGTATGTTGCACTTTAACGTTTTGTTCTAACATTTAGGTCGGAAAACACGATGAAGCTTGGATGATACTCAAGCAAATTCATGACACAAACATGCGTGCTCGTGGTCAGCCCGAGAAAGTCTTCACTGTGAGTATGGCTTTTAAAGCTAATCACCTATCACATTAGCAGGCCTCCTGACTGGTGAGGTCTGGACAGCTTAAGCAATCAATATTAATTCTCTAAATGGCTAAGCCAATTTTTGGCACTCTAAATTTCTAAATAAAAGGTATTGTGAATTCCTACTGAAATTGTTATATATACAACGTCTGCTCAAAAATCAGCCTTTGGCCAGGATACTCATGGATGTATAAAGCCACAGCATGATAATTTTATCTGGTGTACCAAGATAGTTAATAGATTCTACCTGTGTTTTATTTATTAAATTTTGACCCTTAGTACTAACAGCAGGCACATAGTCCAAATTAGTTAGCTGTTGTGCCATTAGGATTTGGAATTTTTCCCTATTCTTATCAGGTAACACAATGGTTTTAAAAACTACATGTTCATTTCTATGAAATAGTAATTTCGAACATTTACTATTCTCAAAACATCTGGAAGGGCTCAAATTAATTTTGTTGAGGCTTAATTATAAAACCCTATTTAAAGTATTGATGGGTTGTTTCTATTGGAGGAGAAATTGCCAATTCAGAAATAGAATTTTTTATAGCATTTTTGTTGTTTATGATGACAATACAAAACAATATTGTCTTCTTGGATACAGGGAAGTATCAAACAGCACTTTCTTGCTTTGAAATACAGTTGGCCTCTCCAGCTTGTGCAGTGCTGTGGCAGTACGTGCACCCTCAGAGCCGTGTGTGGGATGTTTTTCCTCTTCCAGAAGCTCTCTTCTTATTTTAACACACATGTAACTCAATTAAGAAATCCTCTTAAAGGTTCTGTATTTGCAGGCAGTCTTGAGGAACAACCATCTGACCACATAACTTATATTCCACTGAGATTTGTGTTTGATGCCTTGAATGTAGTTTCCATTGCTTCCATTTAAACCTTTCCACAAAGAAGCTCAAGAGTTCCTGTATTTAACTTGAAAGAAAGCTGGTTAGCACATTTACCATGTTAAATCCACATTTGTTGGTACACAGGTGACCTACCCCTAATCCCACCTAATCTAATATTTTATCTTCTGATTTAATTTATGAGTAAAGGGATTTGCCTATCACCATACAGCTATGGTGTAATTTCACAATTGGCTCTTGCTGATCTGAGCAGCTTTCAGACTGAATATGCCTGCTCCTGGTGACTCCAGGGTTTTTTTTTTCTGCTACTGTTGATATTCATTGACTGATTTCACAGTCAGCCATAGTGCTGATCCTGTCCCCCTTTAGTATTGGTTTAAGCACAAGGAAGAAGAACAGAAATGTGCTAGGAGAAAATGTGGGCAAAAGGATAAACCTCTCACGTCACTTTGACGTAATTGTAATCACGTCCCAAAGCAGCTGTCAAGAACAAAGCAAAGCACATACTTGTTGTTTCCAGCTCTTGTGATCTAACAAGCCTTTGTCTCTATGGTTGTTAAAATGTGATGCTCAGACACTTCATCTACAGTCACTTTTGTAAATTGGTCAGCCATTAATTTTTCCAATTTCTGCCTTGAGCATTAGGAAAACTCTACTCCATATATCAAGTTGAGACTAGAAATACTGGCTCTGTGTGTCAAGGTTAGACATATATAGAAGTCCCTATTTTTAGCTTGCATTAAATTGATTAGAAAATGCATCATTCTCTTCTTTTTGTACAACATCAGCACTTCATCTCATAAAACCCAGAAAGCAAAGATCTTGTGCATAATTTTTTTGACATATCCTTTTAGGGGTTTTTTTCTGTTAGTCCTCAATATTGTGACATTTTGTCTTACTAATTTATTCACATATTTTCTGTTCTCCTCATTTGCTTATCCAATGCCATTCTATGATTTATGCTTTACTATTTTCCTCCACTTAATGTTGTTAGTTACATCAGACACACTTTGATAGTAGGTTTTCTGACTCTACAGACAATGTAACTTTTTCTCCATTACACCTATACTTTTAGTGTAATTTTCTTTTATGCGTTTTCCTGTATTATATTGGTTTAATCTTTTTCTTGAAGCTTTTTCCCCCCTCAGGTTACATTTTTTCTTGTTACTCACATTATTGAGGGGATTATCTTCAAGTCTTTGAAAGAGATGGCATCAAATGACAAGTAGTTGGGTTTAGAGTTAATCCAAAATGGAATATTCTGGTTCCTGAATTAATTTAGAGGGTAGATCTTCATACCACGAAGAATTTGTCCTGAAAGCAGTAACACTAACGGAAATCAATAATTTGATAGTATCTTCAATCATGGAACTACCAAAGTTAGACGTTTATGTACATGCTTTATTATCTTCCTGGGTTTTTAAAATACCTATTCATTAAATCTCTTGGTTTAAATACTTAAGTTTAAAAAAAAATTCAAAATGCATCCTAAAATCAAATTTTTATCCACTCCTCAATTGCCATGTATTGATTCCTTTTCCTGCAAATATTTCTCTTGCAACAAGTCTTGATTTTTTAAAATGTAAAACATTGCATATTTCTAACCATTGCTTTTAAACAGAAGCATCATTTTCATTAAAATAGGTTTTCTTTTCTGGGTTTGGGTGTTTTTTCATTCTTCATACACTGACATGCTGAATTTGCATGTTCCAGATGGACTATTATCCTGACCCAATAGGACTTTTCATATGTTAAAGAGCCACCAAGGCCAGGGAACTTTTGTCCCCAACCACATACAGTGGTCACAGGACACATATGTTTCCCTCAATCTCCACAGCTCCAACTGAGTCAGGTGCCCAGTACAGTGAAAATGCTGTCCCTGAACCCACAAGCGTGAAATTCAAAAGGCATTTCTTTTCTGCCCAGAGGAGAGGTATGTAAGGATTTCTGTATGTAGGAGATACCACATGATTTTTGAGGACTTGACTCAGTCTTTTGCATAACATATTTCCTGAATGCAGTTTAAGAAAAGCTTGAGATGAGTGCAATGATGTGGACATGATTATTGGAAGAGTCATTAACAAGAACTTTACAGGCTTTTGATAAAGTCATGATCTGGCAAAACAGTGAGCTATAGTACTTCAGAAATGAGGGTAGTTATACCTCAAACTGCTTAGTGGGCTTTTCTGTGTTCTTGTTCATGGGATGAGGCTGCTGTTGCATCTCAAACAGCATACATCTGTAAAAGCAGTGGGCTCAAAACTTGACCTTTATCATCAATATTGCTATTCCCTGATGTCCTGTAATCCACTGTGATACATTAGAGGTGGGGGCAGGGGTTGTCCTCATTCTGTTAAGAAGAAACAGAAACTATGTCTAACTTCTGAAACTGCAGCCAAACACCAAATATGCAGTCTCTTGCTCTCTCCTTCCTTCTGTGTAAGTCCCTTTTCCTACTTTATTAATTTTCTTTCTGTTCTTGACTCATCTTTTAAAATAAATTGTGGATGAATACACTGCCTTTTGTGATATCATTATGAAGCTGGGACCAGACCAGAAACTAAAACAAAAACCATACATTACTATATGTTTGTCAGGTCCTGTGTCTGGAAAGACCATGGTTCTGCCTTTTAATTTTCCTTTTTCCTTTAATTCTTTTTTATCTTTAGCTTCTTTTTTTTCCCACTTTTACTCTCTTGTGTAGCAGAACCACATCCTCATTCTGCTACACAAAAGAGTAAAATTAAAAATTAGCTTTGCAGGATGCATTACATTCTCCATCACTGGGTCATTTTCAGTATTTTTCCCCTGATGTCTGTTTATCTCATTTCACTTTAGATAAGTAGATGATTTTTCATAACAGCAATAATATGCATGGTTCCAGATAATTTTACCTAACTTTTCTCTTCATTAAATTCTCTGTTTAACACTAGAAAAACTAACAAAATAATAAAAGGTTGTCCAACTACTAATTCTTGACATTTTGAATTCTTCTGTTTTCATGGTTGTGTCTTTAATCAAATCAATTCCAACAATGTTGTGATAGCAAATCAGAAACAGTTTGAAGGCAAATTCTGGGCATGGCTAACTGGAGGATGAAATTAATGTTTTATCCTTTGTGGCATTGGGGGTATATGCAACAACTCTCTAGAAAAATATGATAGCAACAGCTTATTGTAGCCAGAGGAAATGTATTTCCTGCATGCCTTGAACATAGTTTTCTGAAACTGTTACCTCCATAAAGACTTCAGCAGTACAATGTGTTAATATTCCTTTATAAATCTAAAACATGTCTAGTGTAGACACAGGTTGAGTATCTGCTCATTTTAGTAGTTGGGGTGTAATAAACCCCAGCAATACTTCTCTGTAGGCAGTTCATGATTTTTGTTCTGTTTTTATTTCTAGGTTACCAGAATCAAAACACCTAAACAGATAGATGAGCTCATAGAAATTGAGAGTGATACTGGAACTTGGTACAGGAGGTGTTTTGTAAGAATCCGCACAGAGCTGTATGGTGTAAGTAACAACATCTCTGTTCATTCTGTAATTACCTTTTTAATTAACTTTCAGAAATTAGATGGATTTGCTGAGTCCTGCTGTTGATAGCTGCAATGCTACATTTTCCATGCAACTGAGGGAATAAGGAACCAGTGTAAGGTTTTGGTTTCCTGACCCAGGAAAAATGCAGGTGAATCATAGAGCTTTATCCCAGCTTCAGAGGAGGAAAATGCTGCATTGGTCCTCACAGAAGTGATGGCTAATAATTACATGGTGATATTCATAAAGAGCACAAAATAACTATGTATTGAGAATGTGGATCAATATATATGTATGAAGGAGGTGACACACAAGTAGATGAAAAATAATCAGGAGGAAAACAAGGCAGCTACATTAGTTAAAAATTATAAATTCATTAATAAACTGTCTACATTAATGCCTTTGTAAGGCATTGTATCTGCATGTATTTTTTAGGTATTTCAGATGTTTTACCAGAAAAATATTTTAGAGCTATTTCAGATTTTAATACAAGCTTGCTGGGACTGTGCTTCTTATCCTTTTGTTAATTTTTCTGTAAAACCAAAATTACATCTTTTGATGTATCTTTTGAGCCTTGCAACAAAAATTGAAACAGTCCTCATTAATTAATCTTTTAAAAGTTCAAAACTGTCTTTTCACAGCTATTAAAAATCTGTCATTTCAAGCTCTCTAGAACTATGATGAAGTGCTGTTAAGCGAGGTTTGTCACAAATTACTTTGTTAGGAAAAGTCACATTTTCCCCAGGGAAAAGAAAAAATTCCAAAACCTGCCTACTTTTACAATTACTGACCAAAAATGGAGCACTTGAAGACTAAAATATTATTATTTGGCCGTTATATTACTAAACCAGCTTTCAAGGAACTGCAGCTTGGTTGGCTCACATCCTTTCTTATATCACTAGACTAGATCCTGGGTCAGAGTCATCACTGCATGATATATATTGGGGCCTCTGAGAACAGATTTCCTCCTCTCCTCTCCTCTCCTCTCCTCTCCTCTCCTCTCCTCTCCTCTCCTCTCCTCTCCTCTCCTCTCCTCTCCTCTCCTCTCCTCTCCTCTCCTCTCCTCTCCTCTCCTCTCCTCTCCTCTCCTCTCCTCTCCTCTCCTCTCCTCTCCTCTCCTCTCCTCTCCTCTCCTCTCCTCTCCTCTCCTCTCCTCTCCTCTCCTCTCCTCTCCTCTCCTCTCCTCTCCTCTCCTCTCCTCTCCTCTCCTCTCCTCTCCTCTCCTCTCCTCTCCTCACCTCTCCTCTCCTCTCCTCAAGAAGAGAGGGAGAGAGATGAGAACACCATTCTCAATCAGTTCCACTACACTGTCTCTGACCCTGTGGTACTCCCACATTTTCCTCATATAGTGCAGGCATCAATTTCTAGCCATAGTAGGTTACAATATATCAAACTGTGATTGTATCCTTAATTATGGAATATAGTTTGTCTAATACTGGGAAGTGAGAAGAAAACATTTCTGAGACAATCCCTGGTTTATTTGAAAAAGTAAAATGAAGCTGTCTAGAGATGAAGAAAGTTTGGGGTGATCAGAATAAGGTTGAATTTTTGTACATAGTCCACCCTGGTTGCAAAAAAAAAATTTATATGAGACTACAGTATGTGCTTGCAGCTGAGAAAGCAAATCACATCCTGGCCTGCGTTAAAAGAAGTGTGGCCAGAGAGCTGATTTGCTCTCTCTCATGCCCTGAAGAAGCAAGTAAATAAGAATCAAATATCTTCTAGCCTTTAAGAAAACTGTTCAAAATAAATGAAGATATGTAAATAAATGTGTTTCATAATGATTTACAGATTTGGTTGACATTTATGAGATGCTTCAACTACCCAGTGAAGGATAATACAATCAAACTTACAGCTGTGTGGTTCACCCTGTCTTTTGGGTAAGAGTGGTTGAGATTTAACCATTTTTTGTAGTCTTGACAGACAGAAAAATCATCTGCATGTAAATTTCTGACACCATAATCATCTGTTTTATTCAGGATCTTTCCACAAAAGGCTGTGTTTGTCAGTTAGTCTGTTCTTGGTTGCAAACCTGACTCATCAGGAATACCTTCTTTGAAAAACTGACATCTTCTGGTGTCAGCATCTATCAATAATTCTATATTATGGAGGATTTTGTTCTGATGGAGCAACAGCTCAGTCACATAAGTGTCCAAGGGAGCTGCTCATTCACACCTCGCACAGATTTCTGAATGAGTGAGATTGGTGCCTGAAGTTTTTCTGGTTTTCCACAGCTACTATGGCTTATCTGTCTGGTTTCCTGATGTCATTAAACATCTGCAGTCAGATGAGTATGCATCCCGAGTGAAACATTTCCGCAACGAGGAAGTCTCACATTTCGTCTTCAACTTCACACTGGAAAATCAGATTCACAGCAATGGAGAATACATCAATGACAGGTCTAGAGGTTTCCTAATATCTTGACTTAGTTGGAATAAACAGATGCATGTTTTAGAGCTCATCCTAATAACCTGTTTTTTTCCATGAAGTAATGATAGATGGTTTTGTTACCTTTTAGTGAATATTTATTTCTGTTCTTAATTTCTTATGACTCATGAGCATGGGAAGAAATGTACATGCCCTTGTGATTCCTGTGTGAGGATCCACCATGCAAACCCAGCTTCCTCATCTTCCTGCAAAACAGACCAAAAAGCCTACGTCAATTTTACTTCCTTTCACAGTGGGATTCAAAGGTTTTCAGATCCAACATATGCAGTATATTGTAGGGGGCTGGGAAAAGATGTACTTTCATCTCTGTTGCTGCTTCTTTTTTTTTTTTTTTTATGAAAGACACTTCTGTGAACAGACTGAACATTGGGAGGTTAGGATCTTATCACAGAAAAATGAAAGCTAAACGTTACTGTAAACCAATGAAAAGCATGAACAGCTCTGAAACGGGAAACACCACCCTGGCAATGCCTTTTGTGATTATTTAGCCAAAGGCAAATATATTAAGGCTATATCTGGACTTCACAAATAACTAGATAACTTAGGGGAAAATTAAACACAGCTGGTTTAGATATCTGGTTTCTATTAAGAAATGTACACACCAACCATGTGAATAGTCTGCTGGAAGGCATGATAATAAGTAATTATTATTTCCATACGAAAATCTATATGTAAGTGAATAAAATTGATTTTGTGATGATTTAGTAGTAGTGCTTGAGTTTTGACATAGTTAAAGGTTTATGTATAGAAGAAAAAAATGGCTGTTATGTAATTTTCAACCTAGCCATAGCTTCCAAGTCCCACTTCTTTCCAGAATGTAGATGTTCTCCTAAAATCAGAGAACTGTCTGTAACTGAGGTTGTATCAATTTAAACAGAATATTCTTGTAAAACACTAAATCTAACATTAATTTATAGTAAATCAGTAATGTACTCTTTCTAATGTGCAAATTTAATATGCCTCTGAGACTTATTTGGGATTCACAAAACATTTTCCAGGAGATATGAACCTATTTAATATCCTTGCTTCATAAATGTTTCAATACCCTACTCACCTTCAATCTCACTGTTTCCTTCATGTTCTTTCTTAATGAGAAGATCCATCAATACTTGACTTTTTAATACATTGCTTTTCTGTTGGGTTTTAATTCAAATCATTGTGACACCAATTTTAATGTAGTCACATACTTCCTGTATGAAGGTAAAAAGTGCATCAGAAGAATGTAGAACATGTAGTTCCGTCATTTTTGTTTTAACTGACTAATCTAGTCACTGTATTTTCTTTGTTCTCTTCTGGAACTAGTCTACATTTTAGAGTGGAAAGTGCTGTATGAAAAATGATAATGAGTAACTCCAGCCTGATTTTAATCAGTCTGTCACAAATGAGAAATTATATAGTAACTAAAACTAATGGGCTGAAAACACAATTCTTCTGACCAATACAAAAAAAGAATTCATTGGTTAGTAAGTCACTTAGTGTGATAAATACTAGCTTTTTCTCTCCTTTCTCATAAAGATGTGGTTCCAACAAATTTATTCGTGAGAGAATTTAATTCCTGCTCCTTTGTAGATAGCATATTTTTTGTGTTCCTATTCCTACTATTACTCTTCTTAGAAGAATCATACTTAGCTAGTGACACTAGGTTTGATTAGAATAAGGTTGGATCTGTGTTTGGAAGCAAAAACTGCCCTTTTTTTCCACACCTTCGTGTGAAATAAAAGACATCACAAAAATAATTATGCCATTCCACATATTTGTTATGGTTGCTGATGTTAGCATAATCATGTTATTTGGTAGAATTTTACTAAAAAAGTCTTACTCAAAAAAGCATTGTTTTAGTCTAATGACATGGGGGTAGAAAGTCACTGTAAGTAATATAATTTGTCTCTGATTTTTCTAATTTTATTTTGATAAAATCTAGGTTAAATGAGAGTCAGTAGGAAGGAGGATGTTCATAAATAAAGCTGACAGCAAATTTTTTATGTTTTATGTACATAGTAATTATCACTATAATTGCATCCATAGGCACAGAATTAATGAGGGCATACTTACAGTTAGATGTCTAGCTGTGTAACTGGCAATGTAACTTTTTATTCATGTTATAGCCATTTGTGAAAACAATGCTTAACACCTGTATGTTTTGCATTTGAGCCTAACCCAGTAACCAGTGTGCTCTTCTGACAAATCAAGATTCTTTTAAAAATTCTTTATTTTCAGCTTGTTGGTATTAGCTAGTGTTTGTTTATTCCCAGGGACTCAATATCTGAAGCATGATCTCCCTGTTTCCAGGTGTAATGTCAAATTACTAGCAATTGTGATTTCACAAGGCTGTCTCATGAATTTCATTACATTGGTTTTGATTGATGATTAAGGACAAGTAACAACAGAAATATTATCAAATAAATTATATTACCAAATTGGGCCAGTAACTACGTGGTGTTATTTGTCTTACTAATTCTTCTGAGCAATAGTATTCTAGAACTAGTTAATCATTAATCACATCTGCAAAATGCATCAAAGGAACCATTGTTACTGGGATTGAGATTTTTTTAGATATAAACAGCTGCATCTGTTGCTATTTCAAAACTATGAAGGTAAATTGACAGCAATTCTTTGCATTGGGCAGGTTTATTATGATGAAGTTTAAATCAGTAACCTTTGAAGATTCACTTTTTAAGAACTGTGTTTTTGAAGACATCACTTCACTGAACACATACTTCAGGAACTGTACTTTCGTGAATACCACCTTCTACAACACAGGTATGAGAAACAGCCTCAAATGCCCATTGGTCAGCTGCATGTTTTCATCTTACATTTCTAATTTCTGGATTTCCAATAAGACATACAAGAAGTCCTCTTGTAGTATAATCATAATCATAATCATAATCATAATCATAATAATTTATAAAAAGCAGCTAGCTTGTTACAACAGAGAAGTGAATGGATCTCACTACACAAGAGATACTGCAGGCCTAATAGTGCCTCAGAAAATGAATTATTTATTTTATTCACATAATAAGTGATTTATTTTTCATCTTTGATTTCAACTGTCTCCAAAGAGATTCAGTCTGGACAGAAGAAAATGCATTTACCATTTTACTGGTAGCTTTAACTACTGTATTTTTATGTAGTGCAAAAGGGTCTGGTGAAATACTTTGTTCATTCTGCTTGCTGTGGCAGGGGAATCTGAGTATAGGATTCAAATTACCTGGTCTATATTCGTTCCAAATCTCCTAAGTATTGTGACAAAAATATGAATCCATATTTTCGTATGTTTAAACAGAAGACTTACTTTTTTCCAGTTTAATAAAACATAACTCAAAGTAGAACATGGACAACCAAGCTTGTTGAAAAGATGGGGCACTTCTTCCCACTTTCCTGTAACTACAGCAGACATAACAGTAACAGACCTGGGTTTCAGAGCAAGCAATGACTTTAATGTGGAAGGAAGGTGTTCTTGGTTCAGGTTTATAAGGCTGACAAAAGGAATGGGAAAATAAAAGGAATACAGGGGTAGTTCTCTGGAATGGTATTGGCAGAAGAATCAACTACATAGAGTAACTCATCTATGGACAAGCTGAAGACCATGAGGCCTTCTCAGGAACTAAAATCAGTTTAAACTAAATTCCACGGGAATATTTCCCTTAAAGGAAGTCAAACCAAACTGACCACAGTTGACAGTCTCATCAGGAAATAGCAGGCCAGATACTGAGAAAGACTGAGTAATAGAAACTTGCAGATACCTAGCACATTTTATGGAAGACCAGCTGGTGCTGAAAGGCCTTAACCAAATACAGTCCAGCCAGGGTAACATATAGTACTAAAACTTCCTAATTCCAGGCTTTAGTTGGTCCTTTTCAAGAGCTTTGCAAATTTTTCTAGTAAGGTAAAAACTATCAAAATTACCAGCAGTAACTAGTGCCCTTTTTGCAAAGCTGTGAAAGCTCCAAGTTGTCATTACATTTGCTTGAATTTGAAATGTTTTTAATCAAAAGTTGCACATAGAGTTGGCTGTTAGCTGAAATTATTCTTTTTCTTCTTTCCACAGATCTCGAGCAGTATAAATTTGTTGACAGTGAATTGATAAATTGCACATTTTTTCACATCAGGACAGGATGCCAGATTTCTTTTGATGATGACTACAGTGCCTACTGGATCTACTTTGTTAATTTCCTGGGAACTTTGGCAGTGTTACCAGGAAATATTGTGTCTGCTCTCCTGATGGATAGAATAGGACGGTTAACGATGCTAGGTAGGGGCTTCACTTTGGTACAGGGAACATCAAAAGTAACATGTCCTCTTTTCAAGGAATTTGGCTAGAGAAATGAAAAACATTATTTCTGCAGATATGTCATTTGTGTGCCATCATAAATACTATTTTTAAAAGCCCCCAGTTTTGAAACTCTAGGGAAAAAAGGGATCTGTAGCCACCTGTAGTTGCTCTTCCACAGATATTACAAGACCATGGTCTAAATTCTAAATTCTAGGCATTTAGAATGAGATTTTGGAGGCTGATGACCATTGGTTTATCTTTGCTCAAGCTGAAAGGAAGGAAAGGTGTGCACAGGTGACCCTCAGCTAGTGGAGCAGCTCCTGGAAAGTATCAGCTGTTCTTTGTCTGTTATCTATTTTGCATAGGAACACAGTTGAAAGGTATCTCCTGTGGATTGTCTACAATGAGAAATCTGTTTTCAATTTGCTTAAATAACTATGTGGTAGTTCATTGTCATTATTTTCTAGGACAATATCCCTATATAAATACATGAAAATAAATACAGCATTTTTATTATAATATATGAACACGTTTCATGTAATTGCAAAAGATGATCAACTAAGAATAATGGGAGTAGTTTTGCTCAGGCATCTTGCTTTGGGAATTCAAAGAGGCTTCCGACCTAATACTTTGTGATGTATTTTGATATGTGAGAAGTCATATCTTTTTCTGTGACCTCCTTTCTTCAACATTTGTCTTTCTGTCTGGCCTTACCAGTGGAGGAGGTCTCTTTGGTTTTTAACTCAAATATTTGGGTCACTTATTTAGCTACACTGTGTGCATAGAAATATAAGGCAAAACAAAGGTTATTCTTTATATACAACTCCACTACATGTTTGTTTCACCTGCCTTGTACCTAGGTGGTTCCATGGTTCTTTCTGGCATCAGCTGTTTTTTCCTGTGGTTTGGGACCAGCGAATCCATGATGATAGGTATGCTGTGCCTCTACAATGGCCTCACCATCTCAGCATGGAACTCTCTAGATGTTATTACTGTGGAGCTGTATCCTACAGACAGAAGGTATGTGCAGTTACATCTCCCATACACTCACTGAAACTATGTACCAGCAGAAATGGCAAATAGAAATTATTTTATATGGGCCTTACTGAGTTAGTGATGTTTTGAGAGGGCCAAATTAATAATTTGTCCTATGAAAAACAAAGGGAATCAATGAGGGGTTTTTAGTAACTTAGTATGTATTTGCATGAAATATCTCCTAATCAGGAAAATACCATACATGTAGTGTCATTTGAAAGCAGAAGGTCTAACAGCTACTCCCATTTAAAACACAGCTAGTATTTCTGAAAACAATAATGGAGTATCTTTGAGTTTCCTGTAGTTTAACTGTATAAAAGGGCAGTAGTTGGTCCAAACCAGAAATACAGCTGCATTTGTCTGTTGACTGTGAAATGGTGGGAATCTTGATAAAAATCACTGTCTGAACCATGCTGTGCTGCTGATCAGTCTGCTGTGAATTTGTATGCAGTGTAAACTAAGTGGGTAAAAATTATCTTGGGCACTGCTCTTGACTCTTCAGGGCTCTTGCAGGAAATCTCAGGACAATTTTCAAATCCTGCATTGCTGCTAGATAACATAGGTTGGGGGTTTTTTTGGGTACAGGACACTTTTTAATCCTGACCTTACACCACTTAATGGACTGAAGGAAGAACTGTTGAATCATATTCTCGTATGGGGAGTGCAAAAATGTAAAAGCTGTGCTATCTTGAAATGACTTGAATACTTTTCCCCTCTCAAATCCCTAAAAATATTTAAGTAAAATTTCCCAGATTCCTAAAAAAGGACGTTGTGTCCTTTCTCCTGTTGCAGTGATAATTATTATGTCATCCACTGGATATTTGAAATGCAGTGAAAAATATTTCCAGTTTATAAATGAATGATGCCTTACTGGCAAATTTAATTTTTTTTGAAAAGAGTTATCTTGTCTTTAACACTGTCCATGAAGAGATTTAGAAAAGTGCAGACTAGCTTCCCTGTTTTCCTTTCATTGTCATTTTAAAATTATGTGCTTCTTCAGACAAGAAATTGATGCCCACAGCTGTAATTATATCAAGTAACGATACCAATCTATTTATGAATCCCAGGCAATGAGCTTCAAAATTAAGTGCTAGTATTTTTAATACACCTCAGGAAATTGCTCTTCTGGCAAAAACTCTTCCACAATCCAAATGCTATGAAATAATTTTAATAAATATTCTGTAGAAATTACCATCTTCTGGGTATTCCTGAATGTAATAGCCACATACATTTTCCTAAAGTGAAATAAAGAAAAATTATTTGGAAAAGTCATTGCTGTTAATTGAAAAAAAAATAATGACTAGGAATGATAAAAAGAATCTAACTGATATTTATCTGTATATATCTATACAGATGTTAAGGCATCTGTAGTTGTATCTACAAGTGGTTGTTTTTCATAGATTCTTCTAGCTTTGGGATTATAGCAATTTCTTACTCAACTTTTCTCAATTTAAAAATCTTTTGTATGCAGGAATTACTGTCCAGAAACAGAAACTTAATTGAAGCTGAGTTGTTTTTTACAACAAATCAGAGAAAAAACTTGTCCCCTTGAATTATCAGTGCAAAAAAGCCGATAGGTAAAGGTACCTGTGCCTGGAAAGACATAGTTGACATAGGCTTTTGATGAGACTTTTTCCCAGAAGTTCTGATAGTGATGGAATCATGACTGCTAGTTTTTGCCAGCTTGGTTATGAGTAAACAACCAATTCGAGATTTTTTTTTTAGACGGGCAAAGCTACTTCTTATTTTGTAGAACTTTTTGAAAATTAATTCCTTCAGGGACTCAAATAACTTACTTACAAGAATGTTTGTCTGATTTTTTTTTTTATCCAGACTAGCTGCAGTTTAACAACCAGCATTGCTCACCTCTCATAGTCCTGGGTTTCCTTCTCAGACTCCTGTGATCTCCATAACCAGGCACAGCTTGCCACAGTTTGCTGGGAATTTCCAGCTTCTGCAAGTAACTGTAGAGCTGAACAGCCTTTCTCAGCATATGTGGAACATGAAGCTTCCTGATCTGTTTTTTCATATAAAATCCTTCGTACTTAAGATGACATTCTCTTTTGCTACAAAGCAAAAGCAAAACAAATTCCAGAGTGAATCTGGTCCTGAAACTGGCTTCCAGATTCTCCTGTAAAGGGAATCTAAGCACAAAATCCTTCCTCACTCTGTCAGTGTTTAATACTATTTTCTTACAGCCTATCAGTGAAATGACCACAAATGTGCAGCAAAGGGTAGCTGGAGGTTGGGCTCAAAGATAGATGGGTGGAAGGAGGCCAGTTCATGCTACCATGCACAGGAGGCTGGACTGGGTAGCCTCTCCTTTTCCTCCTCTTGGAGACCAGCCAATTGCTGAACTGCAGGGGCTTTGCTGGTGTCATGCAGTATAATATGAAAGGTGTTTCATAAATCGTACTCTAGCTATTTAGGGATCATACTGGCTTTTAGCCAGGTAGGAGTGTGGTAAACAGTTTGGCAATGTGCAGTCTATGTGATACAGGGTACACATTTCAGTTTATTCTTCATCAGCTATAGTTGCTTCAAAATCTTGACAGATTTGGATTCTGTATAAATTCACACTCATCAATATATTTACATTTTAGTTTACTAATCCCTGGAATTGAAGTAACTACATAGTTTGTCCTACTTTCTTGATGAGTACTGCCAAATTTTATACTATTTTAGGGTAGCTTTTGCTTTCACGTTCTTCATAAAACATCTGCTGGTTTGTACAACTGCTGTAATAGATATTAGAGGATGTATAAATTTCAAATGGTTCTCAGGTAAATGAGGAAGTTGTGTTCAAATAGAAAATAATGTTACTAATGTTGGTCATAAGTGTGTTTCTGTCTTCTAGATGATATATATGAAGTTGTTAATAATATTTTGATAATATTCTACCATTTTTTAAACTTTTAAATACACAAACTTTAAAAGACGCTCATGATAGCTAGATATAAACTAGCTAGTGATTTCCAACAAGCAAGTAAATTAATATAGCTCAAGAATATAAAGAACTTCTATTTTCTCTTGTCTCTTCTCTTGTCCTTTACCTTATATTCTTAATGGACTCTGCTATCCATCAGGAGAAGAAATCTGTAGGCTGGAGTGCGTGACACCAAAAATTCCAGTCACTGAGCATTTTAGAAGGAGGAATGGGCTGAAAGTGTAACTTCAATACAGCCATAGGTGCCTAGCACTCCAGCAACATAAACCTGAAGGTGCTAAGCTGAGCACCTAGAAAATATGAAATGCCTGCTTAAAGATAATTTTGTTAGCTTTTTGGGACTTGGTTGCATCATATGCAAATTCTGCAACAGGAGTAGGGATTTTATCCTTTCTTCTGACAGCACTCCACTCTCTTAACCATGAAACTGTTTTCTCACTGTGCAGTTCCCAATCTTATTCACAGTGCATCTTCCAACTTCTCTAGTAGATGAGGGAAACTAAGTTTTCTTCACTACCTCTATATTTTACCCTCAAGCCCTCTTTGTTCTCTACATTGGCAGAGTGATGTGGAAAAAAATTTTATGTGATGAGGTAATTACAGCTTGTGCTGTAATATGTGTGCCCAAGGGGCCTGCAATCACACTGCACAGTTCCTCAGCTCTGCCTGTAATATAAATACGGATGGAAGAAAGCTTAAGTTCTCTGAAGGAGGAAGCTTAGGACATTTTTATTACTTTAAAAAGCAATTTTTACTTTCACATAAATGGTAAGTATCTTCTTGTGAACTTGGGAAGCACCAGCATTATAAGCCAAGATTCTCATCAGAAAGACGATACAACAAATAACTAAAACCTATATAGAAAGTGGAATAGAAATAGATCGTCTCCCACATAGAGAATTAATCATATTGCATCAGATAACCAACAATTCATCATTTTTCTATGGCTGTCATAGATCTGGGTTTGAATCTTGTCCAGGAATACTTAGAATTCAAGGTGATCTATAAAATTAAGTCATCCTGTTTTCCCTTTTTTAAATGCCTCTGAAAAAAAGTTCATAAGGGTTTGGCCATAATTAAGAAATAAGTCTATCTTCAGTTCATGATTTTTAATTTTTTCACTTCTTGAACCCTTAGGATATATGCCCAGAGCAATAAATATTATTCTCACAGTATCTTATCTCCAGGTTTGTATTGGTGTGGACAAAGAGAAGAAAAAGAAGAGAAACTTTATATTCTTTTGAGTCATAATAGCAGTAATTGACTTACAGTAGATTTTACAGCTATTTTCTACTCTCATCCTGTGGATATAGTTCAACTACATTTTGCTGAAATTTTAAAGTTCTTAAGGCGTGACCTGCCACACCTATGCCTTTTGCAGTAGTCCAAGGAAGGAAGGCAAATTCCACAGTTTTACTTGCACGCTAAGCACTATAATTGATCAAGCCATGAACTACATGATATGTAGTTCTGTACTAATTTTTTAAGAGAACATAAAAATATCTGGGCATGGAAACTTGTCCATAGAACATTTGGATACTCTGTTTAATTCTTTACATATTATCAATTCTAACAACATTTTGTTGTACCTTGCTGTTTTTGTAAATTGCTCTGGCAAGATAGATAACAAATATTTGTGCTGCACATTTAGTAGCACTCTGCCACAGGACAATGAAGTTTTTAGATACTTTATCAGCAGTGGAAAAGTGGATCTGAAATATTTTATGTAGGAATACAAGCACCTGGTCTAAGAAAGAACATATGTGGCAATCAGGAAACAAGCTCTTTTAATCTAAAGGCTTGGATAATCCCTCTATTTTTAACTGTTTGGGCTCTTGCCATTTTTATGTGGACCTTGGATGAAGGGAAGCTAAACATTTTTCTTTGTCACAGCTTTCTCAACAGCAGAAGTAAAATACATTGGGGAAAATTCCTTTTCAGTAACATCCAGCTTTCTCTTCATGCTGACATTTTTATTAAAGACATTTGCATTTTTCTCCTATCAATACTAAATTCTGTATCTGGGGTTTTTTTTAAGACAATGCTAAATTGATTAACCAGCATTTTCTTACTGATGTGCCTGAAAGACTTATATGAACTCTCTAGCTGGACAAAGAATTCTTGCTACTTATGACTGGTCTCCCTTGACCAGTAATGAGGATTACTCATGAGGTCAACATGACATTTTTGTGCAAATGTTTGTCCAATAATGGATCAACACAAAGAAAATGGGTGCATATATAAATGGTGCTATTCCCTTGGAATTTTTCACTTAATTTGTTCATCATGCTAAGATGATACATAACTTTAATCATTTGCTGACACTCTTGGACTTTCCTCAAACATTGTAACAGAGACTACTGTACTAATGCTGCAAGAGACTGTAGTCATACATGTGTGATTCGCAGCATACTTATTTCCTGGCTATTTTTATTTCCCTGGATTCAGAAGAATTAATTATAAAAGCATGGATTAATACAGATTTTAAAGAGTTTTAAACACAAACACTGTTCTAAGAAGGATGTTCTAAAAAAGCAAGCAGTCTGAATTTGCTACACCTAGAGCTCCATAATGGTTTGACACCTTGTTCTGACTGTAAGTACAAACACATTCAAACACAGTATTAAAATTGAAGGGTATGAAGGTATAAGATTAAACAGTGACAATGCTTTTCAGGTACAGGTCATAACAGCAATTTACTCTAAGCTTGTTAAAATCTTATTGTTCATGCCAATTATGTGCTTATTTTAGGCAAAAGGACATGACTGAAATCTGCTTAAAGATTAAAAGATTCAACTTCTTCTGGGTTGTTAATTTTTTAATTATCAGGACGGCTAAGAGCAATAAAATGAGCTTACTTTTTCTTACTTTTTTGTTTATATTTTGATAATACTAATGGGATTAGACTAATAAAAACCCCTTACAATCAGCAAAATTCTGTAAGTCAATTTTACAAACAGAATTGGTTTTTAAGTGCAATAAAAATATTTTTATTTTGTTCAGACAGAAGAAGTATTGTATGTATTACAAAATTGCCTTAGAACCTGATATAGTAATGTTGGGTATATAATCAATAGTAGGTCTAAAGAACAGTGGCATCTGTAGAAATCAGAACATGAAAAGAAATGGTTCAAATTGCTCAGAAAATTGTATTCAGACCACTGTCATAACTAGTTGATATAAGCAGCTAACATCTGTGAAACAGCTTACCTTTCTTTATAAGGTAGTATAAAACAACATTAAACATAAGTAAAACATCCCCATATGTTCTGTGGTATTGTTTTTCCAAAGATTTCCTGCCTGTATCTATCCGAATTTGTTTTAGCTGGATCTGTGTATTCTTTGGGGAGTTCTGGTATCTCTGAATATACTGAGGCTGTTGATGACTAGGTGTCTAGTTTTTCTGTGGGTTTTTTTTCCTGTTACTGTTACTTGGAGTTAAGTTTGATTTTACATCAGCATTGACAACCAAGAAAATCATATTTATGTGCAGACTGATCACAACCAGTCACCACCATAACTTTAGAAGTACTTTCTGTGCCTAAATGAGGCTGACATTACAACCATTCTGACTCTTTTCCTTTCCTTCTTCCCTTGAGTTCTTCAGAATAGTTGCAATCTCGTGTTATCCTATCACATAAACTTGGTTTTCCAGTCTAGCTGTGTTATCTTTAACCTCTTTCCACCTGCTTGTCTATTTTAACAAAGCCCTTTCCTCAAGAATCTCCTGCCTACCTGCATGCTTTGTGCAGCTCTTCAGAAGGACCTTGACAGGCTGGAGATAGGGGCAGAGAAGAGCCATCTGAAAGTGCAGCAAAGGCAAATGCAGGGTCCTGCACCTCAGGAAGAATAACCAGTGCAGGCTGGGGACAGACCTGCTGGTCTAAAATGACCCTGTTTGAGCTTTGAGGTTGGACCAGGCGACTCACTGTGCCCCCTTTCAACCTTACCCTCTCTGTGATTTGTGAACACTACAAGATCCACCAGTCTGGGCTCCTTCCCTCTCAGTAGCTACACCCCATCCTGGGTCATATTCTTCCAGATATTTTGGGCTTTATATGTCCCTGGAGCACAAATGTTGCCATGCTAGACATTTGCTTATTTTCTCCTAGGCTTTGGAAATTCACTCCAGTAGGATGCTCTTCTCTGCTTCCTTCAGTGTATCTCATGCTCCCCCTTCAGACCCATTCCTCCAAAGGGTGTACTTAGAATGGGAATGTTTTACCTTGCTCATTTCTCCTTTGAAAAAGGTATTTTCAAGGAGCTGCTACAAATGTTTCTCTGTCAGAAATTTCCAAACACAACA
Source organism: Molothrus ater (assembly GCF_012460135.2). NCBI lineage: Eukaryota > Metazoa > Chordata > Aves > Passeriformes > Icteridae > Molothrus > Molothrus ater. The sequence goes on along the minus strand of NC_050511.2, from coordinate 23,988,966 downwards.
CTTCCCCCAGGTTTCCTCATCTGCTGCTCTCAGCAATGTGCTCTCTGGCAGCCCTTGGAGGTCCTGGCTGCCAGAGGGCAGAACCTGTCATTTTCAAAATTGTTATGTCCCGGATGTGCATGTTTAGTTTTCCCTGGCACTATGTATTTTGTAAAAGTACTGCAGGTTCAACCAAATATATATAAAACAAGTAAATAAGGACTTTGAACATGTAAGAGACATATCTAGGTCTCTTCTACTTGTTTATTCCCACAGATTTTTTGGATAGTTTCTACTCTGCTGTAGAAATGACCTCTCTCTTTTTCCTTTGATACTGCCAATACTTAGTGTCATGCACTGTCTGGATGGATGCTGTGCTTTACACAAAGAGGAATTGTGCTTATTTCAGAAAAAAACAGTGATTTCTTTGCTAAATATTACACATTTCAGAGATTAAAATACTGCTAGGGGGTGCAAGAGACATATTGCCAGATTAATAGTACATAAATGTGTAATCATCCAGAAAAAAAAAGTAATTTGTGTTTTGTTCCAGATTCAGAAAAGACATATAATACACAAAGCTGACACTAGAGCACTATCAACTCTTCTAAATTTACTTTTATAACATTTTATGTAAGGGAACTGACTTTGGTCTGCAACAATAGAAAATAAATATTTAATGTAATGGGAAAAAAACTATTTGAAGGTGTATTAATTAGTACATTACATGTCTTAAGACATGCAGACATTATTTTAAATTATTTAAGAATTCAAAAGGAAAGGCTCCATTATTTCAAAAGGGAACACTCCAGATGTTGTTCAGATTGTGGAGCTGACTTTTTGGGTTAACTAGAATGATGGAATTATGTTTCTTAGAGCGAACCACAGTATTTTAGGAATATACAAGACGGATCTAGACCTAGTCATCATTCTTTTGATGAAGGGTCCTCAAATATACCAGGACTGTTATTGTTCTAAAGCACAGTATCCCGGACAGGGCATGAACAGTGCTGAAAGCCCCTGTATCCTGGTCATCTCTCCCAGACTGAAGCCTTTACCACTCCCCAAGCAGACAGCCTGGAAGCAGGACACAAAAAGGCTTAACTGATCTACGCTATTGAGGTACAGATTTGCCAAAGAGCAGAGGAGGTGGACTCTGACACTCTGGGCTGTGGCCAGGTCAATCAGTTGCTTCAGACAGAGGATATCTCATGCCGTGATATAATTGTTTGCAGTTTTCAAAACCAAAAATCTGCTCTGCAAAGAGCATTGATACACTGTATCCTTGCTCTCAGCTGGAGTCAAGTATTTGTACTTCAAGTTGATTCTCTTGGCTCCTCTTTAGTAGCTCCAGTAGAAGCTTTTCAAACTTCCCAGGATTTCAGTCTACATCTGAGCATAAGAGTTCTTCCTTTCGCTCACAGGTGCTTCAGTAGAATAAGCAGAGCCTTTTAAGTCACTTAGAAAACTAGCTTTTCTCTTAATTCCTGTTGTTTAGACTAGGGCTTTTAATTGCAGTACAAGCAAGAAATATTTTATTCTGAAAATTAGAACAACTATTTTCCTGAATTTCTAAGAGAGCTGACAAATGTTACACATTCTACCATTACACAGATATCTTTGTTAGGAAACTTTTGGTAGGGCAAGCTTATTCCTGCATCAATGAATCATACAGTCATGTCAAAACACAATTTAAATTATGGCAGTTTGCATAAGACATATATGCAAGAATTACAAAATATAAAAATACTTCAGACTACTAAAATCACATCACTGTAATGCAAGACTCCACCTGAATTACAGGTGTCATACTTTCTCTTGGCAGTCTATTTCCTTTTTCTTTTGTCCAAAGTTTCTCAGATACTTCTTTCACCCAACAGATTTTTTTATACCTTATCTTCTTTACCTCTAAGAGATGAACATTCATTTTAATACTGGAAGTCCCATTAGCCTTTGAAAAAGCACTGTTTCAACATCTGTACACCTGTAAGAAACTCAATTTTAATTCAGTACCCTAAAATGATCATCCTTTAATTCTCATTAATAATCATCACACAGATGACAAAGCAGTTCTCCTTTGGGAGCTACTTGACATGTCTGCTCTCCTAATGTAGTCTTACTGAATTTCCATTTGCAAGTTCCATGTCCAATTCTAGAGGTGCAAACTCACCTGTTCAGTCATTCATTTTGCATTTTGATCCCTGAGGCAGAAAAATTAATTGCCTCAATGAAATACTGTAGCAGCTGAGCTTTAACTTCTCATTTCAAATAAGAGCACTGAATATGAGCACAGAATCCTTATTGGCATAAATTTTCTTTAAGCTATTGGGACTGTACTGATATATTCGCACTGAGGATGTGTCTCAAAGGTGTTACTCTTTCACCTGTATTTTAACTTTCTTCTGTTTTCTCTTCTAGGGCAACAGGCTTTGGCTTTCTGAATGCACTATGCAAAGCTGCAGCTGTACTTGGAAACCTAATATTCGGTTCCCTTGTTGGTATCACCAAAGCAATCCCTATTCTCCTTGCTTCTACTGTTCTAGTATGTGGAGGTCTGGTAGGACTTCGGCTTCCTGATACAAGAACCCAGGTTTTGATGTAACTGGAAAAAACATTCACTATTTATTTCCTTCTTTGTACAAATACCATTCTCCTGACTGATGGTGCAAAGGCTTCAGATTCTCAACACACAGTAGAGTGCTCAAATGTCAGAAATCAAACCCAAAAGATATTTTGGAGTAGCAGAGATTTAGCAACCTCTGTATGAAAGTTTTAAATTTCACTTTTGTTTGCTTGCATACTTTGTTATTCAAGCCCATTTCACTTTGAAGTGCAAAGCTACCTCTTACAGCAGTTTTGGTGACATATCCAGGAAGGTAAAAACCATACTGATAATTAGATATTTAAAATGCAAGCAGTCAGATTATTTCAAAAACACATGCTAAATTTGGCCTTGGCATTGTGAGCTTTAGTAACAGTACAGACATGCAAATCTATTACTTAGCAGTATTGGTGCAGGGAATGTTAATGTATCAATGCATGCAGCATTTACCAGGAAACTCTACTGATTGCATCAATACTGGGAACAGTGACCTTCTGCAGCTGTGCTTCGGTGATAAAAACTCGTGGCAGTGACTCTTCCTTGGGAAACATTTTTAGGCAGATTCAATCTCAGCAAAGATTACCAACCAAACCCCATACTGACTGAGGAGAAGGCAACAGCTGTTGCAGGGAATTTAAAAGTCCATATAGGTATGCAGCAGAGAGAATAACAAAGTTAACATTTTCACTTTTTGCTGCTGATGCTCCAGGAAACTTTTGTTTATTGTCACTTGTGGCATCTGGATTTTTTTTTCATTTAAAACAGTGAATTTGTCTTCTTCCAGGAATGATTGAATGCAAATAATTTTGCTGTTGCTAGGAAGAATAAAGGAAGAATCAGGCCATTGAACTATAAGGATGATACTTTCAGAGGTTTATTTAGAATTTATATATATAAAGACCTTAATTACTTTCATAGTTTCTATACTTCTCAATATAACCATTTTCTTGGCTATTTTTAATAGTTCCAGGAATCTCTGACCACTTGATATTTTCAAATGTCTCTTTGAAAAGCCACTAAGAAATAAGCCATGACAAGACTGCAGGGAATAGTAATGCTTTTATTAGACCAAGTGCATAGATGGAAAACAAATGATAGTAAATACATTCTTTCTATGCTGTGGACTGTTCTGATTTATGGAAAATTCCCCATCAGTTCTAATGCTATGCAAGAAGTTATGGGACCTCTTTAAAAAAATCAGCATTATAAATTTAATACAGATAAACATTTAAAAAATCATCAAAGAAAAGAGGCAGATCCTCTGATGACAAAAAATTGCATTGCTTTCAGTGGAGCTAAGGCAACTTATATCTGCTGATTAACTATCTGCGGTTTCAAGTGTGAAATAACAAATTTTCTATAAAACATATGGAAAATTTTATTCAGTATTTTTTTCTAATTATGTCTGACAACATTTATTAGGTAGATGAATTATTGCCAAGCAACTAAGCTTTCAAGTAAGGTCATCATATAATAAGCTAGACCTTTTTTAATTGATTTTTTTCTTGCTCTTAGATGTGAGCTTGGATTTAGGTAGTAATATGTGGCACTGCAGTCTTTATCAGCCATCATCTTTGTCATATTAAAAGAATCAGTAAAAGAAGATTATTCAATATATTCATAGTTCACTGTTTAATCTACTGATTCTAGAAGTGACATTTTCAGTTACTAACAAATGCCTCTGCTACACATTGTAGCACAAAAAATGTTAGCCCCAAGATGCTGTTTTCTCCTATGAAATGAGAAAATTGGCTGAATTTAAAAAGCCTGAGTATGGAAAACTAGGGGGCATTATTTTGATGTTGGTAATTAAAAAAAAAAAAAAAAGTTTAGCAAGTGTGTTTATTTTGGAGTGTTAGGATGAAGATATTTGAGATTAAATATTTTTATGTTTAAATCTGACTTCAACATGACTCTTAAATTTCTAAACTATGCTAATAAATGAGGAAGAACTCATTTCACTAAGGTCTAGAAAAAAATTCTGGCCTTAGTTTTGCATATGTGGCCTTTTTTCCACCAATCATAGCCTTAATACTATTTAAGGCTGTTTTCTGCAATTAATATTATATTTGAGCCGTTTTTCTCTGTGCAATTCATTAGTAGCACATGTTAAACTCCTTGCACATACTGCACAAGTTATTTTGAAATCTGAAGCCTCTGTACATATTTGGAGTAAACACCAACAACAATGGTAAAATATTGCTTTGTGTTGCACTGTCCTCTTGCAGTAGTATATTCTGTCCATCTCTGCATGTAATTCCCGTAACACTCACATGCAGCACTTCATACCTTCTGACCAGCTTGAAGGAAATGGGCCACAGAAGAATAATATTCAGCTTTTGAGGGCTATGATTCAAGTTTAACACTCTAAAATCTCTGACATGTAAAATTATGTTGATTTCAGTGTTGGTCTTATCATAAATCCTGACTATATCATAGGTCTGTGATTAAGTCTGGATGAAATGAAATGTAGCAACAACAGGAATTAGCAGAGATTTTTAAAAATGGACACTGCGTGGTCCAGAATGATAATGTTCTAAGGTAGAAAAAAGAAAAAGGAATAGTGGGTAGGAATTGGGAGAATAAGTAAATTAAAGAGATGAACAAAGAAAAAAACCAAGAATAATTCCAACATATGAAACAAAACCTAAAGTTAGAATTTTCCCAGATGGTAAGCTAGCTGGCTCAATAGATTTGAGCGAGTGTGCAAGCCATCATCAAAGGTGTTTGAATATTCAATAGTTTTTTCCTTGAGCACAGTAAAGATTTATCGCATAAAGACAAAAAAGTGAATGCAATTACATGCTATAAATAACTTTGTGAGATAGGTGAAATCCACAGACTGGAACAGAAATTTATGGACATCTGGACACAAACGTTACTCACATTATAAGCAAAAGTAATTTGACTGGTCTTCAGCAATTCTGTCTTTTCTTGCAGCCTCCAAAGCAATCACAGGTAATAAATATTGAACAGAAGGATCTGCACTTTCTTTCTATGTCTATTCACTTATATGTCACACAGAGAATCACTTAGTGGCATGGCTAGATTCCTAATATACCAGACAGAAGCAAAACTTGATAGCATTTGTGTATTACAGTTATAAAACCTATGTAATCAAAACTGCTTATTTGTCTGTTTTGGTCACAGACACAGAACTGACTGACTGCTAACTAGAAATCCCTGTCAGTCTAAACTGAAGTAGGATATAACATCTAGGAATTTTCTGTGCAGCTGAAAAGCTCATCCCAACAGCAGAAATGACAAAAAGCACAATGACCCCTGAAAACATATAAGACTCACAACATTTAGAATACTGTTAACCATAACAGTCAAATATTTTGAAATTTGGAAACTGTCCACAAAAGAGACCACATGTTTTCATTTTTGGCAAGGAAATTTTATTCGAATTAGTTTCACTCCTTACAGGTTGTCTAATAGTAGAACTTGACTTAGCAGACTCTAATTTCTTGAAAGCATCTTATTCATCATGTTAGTACTCTTTAACCATCTTGGTTATGTCCATGCTAGTGCACTGCTGCTTGGAAGCATGCGCTACAACATTTGGGAACCACCGCATTGGTTGTTGAGTACAGGCTCCTAGAAAGGGAGCTAGGAATAGGTGTTCATGGTGGAGCACTCAACATTGGTAATTAATGACCTTCTTCCTCTCAGCTTGATTTTAACCAGTTCCCTTAGAGAGCTGTGTAGTACAAAAGCTGAGCATTGATGAAAAAGAGTTACCCCTCCTTCTTGATGGCTCCAGTAGTCTACTCGTCCTTTATCATTTTAGTAATATGGATCAAAGTTAAGATTGCTAACTCAAGTTCTGCTTTCCAAATTACTTTTCTTGCTAGGGGACCAGCCTTAAAGAAAATTAAAACTCTCTCACCTGCTTCTGACATTCAGTAAGAAGTTTTGTTACATATCTTTTGCATTTTGGTTATAACTTTTAAAACAATATGTAAAGAAGCCTTAGAAGTCCTTCTGTGTGTGAATCTCACCTTTTGAGACAGCCAGACTCCACGTTTACCTGAAGGCTGACCTAATAAAAGGAGAGGTGTCCTCTCAGAATAGCCCCTGTTGATCTCCTGATTTGAGGGAATCTTCTTGCCTGTGCACTTAGCTCAGCCCCATTTGGAGGAAATTATATTCTGTATTCTTCTTTTCTTTTATCTACCACTGTGGAGCCTTATCTTTGTGTAGCTGCTCTTGAGGCACAATGTCAGATACCAATTCTCAGCAAAGTAATATAGTCCTCAGTCCCTCATAGGACAGCCTCCGTGTGCTAGGCTTTAGGTTTCTTCCCATTCTGAGTTTTAAATTAATCTTCATTAGTCAGAGAAAAATGTTTACATCCAGTCGCACCTCTTTACCTAAACAAGATGATATCATGCTAATACAACCTACAAGCCGTGTTTCCTGTTTAATAACCTGGAAATGCAATTGAAATTTCAATTACAATGTTAAAAAATGAATTTTTGCACTCAGGGGGTCAAAGACACAAGAAGTAAAAACAGAAATTCTCCACATCCTCTGGTGTTTTGAAAGAAAACACATGTTCAGTAATCATATTCCAGAAGAAAACACATCTGAGAGGCTGCTTTTCTATATTTCCTGCCTTCTTGTTCATTAAACTTACTGTAAAATATTAGGTATTTGCCTGCATTAGTACTTTCAAATGCTGCTAGTTGAAAAAACACAGCATGAAAATACAGACTTCTGCTTGTACTTTCAAGGTAAGACATGGTTCAGGTAATAATGTGATATTAGAAGAGACATGTTAGCCAGAAAATCTGGAACTCAGTTCAAAACATTAATTAAATGGAAAGTATCAACTTATAATGCTACTTGCAGATCTCACTTACCTTCATTTAACCTCACATAGTCTACAACCAGTCCATTTACTGCTATCAGCTTCATTTGCTTTCTTCTAATAATTTCAACAAGTGCTACAAAATATATTTAGATTCACTATCATTAGCTGCCTTTTTTTTTTTCATAGAAGTCAATTTCCTATTTAGTCCTGCAAAGGAAGGACCCTTCAACATTTAGTCCCACTCTAGCTGTATAAGATTGATATATAGAAAAACAGAAGAAAGATAAATTAGGCCTGATTTATTTACTTTTCTTATTAAACATTTTGTTGAATTATGTACAAAGATGCTGGCCTATAATATGGAGTTCTGGGCCTTTGAATACATCCTGTGGAACTCAAAATGAACAAAGGAGTAATTTTCAGCAGTCTCTTCTCACAACATACACATGAGTTACATTTAATAGGACCAAAACACTTAGGGAAAGGTACAGTGCTTTCTAGGGTAAACAATCTATTCTCTTTGACAAAGGTCTAGAACATATTGCTCGCTCCGGACCAGTACACAGTCTGATAACTAAAGATTGGAGATTACATAACAACAGGAGCATTTGGGTGAGGATGACCTGACATGAAAGTATTGTTCTTTCCACCCAGGGTACTCATGAGTATACGTTCTAATGACACATAACCAAGATGATTTGTAGAGACTTGCCCCTACTCTGGCCATCAACACATTTGAGTTGTAGCCAGACATACCAGCCCATGAGTGAGAGAGAAAGTGAGAGAGAAAAAGAGCTGGCAGGCACTTTCAGCACTCTCTCCACAGCTAGCCACCTAAGTTCATTTCTCTTGGATCCTAAGGATCTGGTTTTTTGCTTAGCTTTCTACTTTCTAATTTTGGACATCTACCACTTGCCATTCAGTTTTCACAAGTAGTCGTGACCAAGCAAGCTGAAGCTGCTGTAATGCTAAAGGACAGCACTCACAGCTCATTGCAAGTAGAGTACTCTGCAAGAGTCCAGTGTCATATGCGTTGTTCCAGTTTCATTTGTTGTCAAGCGATAGAGTTGTTGGCTAGCACTTCTCCTGTACAATTCTGCATGTATTCTTATCTATAAGTCATGTCTTCTGTCCTCTTAATGTCTGCCTTGTATGACCACATGTATGCCCATCCCCCACTGGCTATGTGATAAAAATATTTTGTGAATCTTACATGGGTCTGTCATACCCAGTTAAAAAGAAGAGGGTTGGGGAAAATATTGAAACAGAATCAAATTAAATATAAATAATGAAGAGTAATAGTTCAAGAAATAGGCTTCAATTATTTTTATTTTTTCAGATGTTTTCTTCAAATCCTAGCCTAAAGCTATATAATATTGCATATTGTAAAGAAATAGTACACAGTTAGAAGTGAACACATATGTGGGTGAGTGGACACATACATCTCTATAACACAGATGAATCTTAAACTTACAAATCATGTTCTCATCTCTTTCTCCATGACAGTGTTACTTTTTTCATTGTGCATTATGCTTTGAACACAAATAACATCCTGCTCCATTCCTTGTGCAGAAACCTTTACTTATTCATGTGCAAAATTGTTGGGATGCCAAGAGTCATCTCAAGTGGCCCTTAGCTTCCAGTCATTGGAAGGGGATTCCTGAAATGATCTGAAAAATGAGCTTTGACTTGGCTGTTGCCTTCCCCTGTCTGCCCAGCCCACCCTCCTTCCCCATCACACTGTGCCAAACAGCAAAACAGCACATCATGCAAAGGCACTGGTGTTCCAGTGGCTAGGAGACACCGCACTCAGATACATAAACTCCTAAAAGCTATGAATTTTGTCTTATTCAACCAAAAGGCCTTCAAAATGGTCCATGGGGATATCAACACACTAATTTCTGTGTAATGTATGAGAAAATGTCTGTGATATTCTGTATTGTATGTTTTTCATTGTTTCTGCATATATGGCTGCTGTTGTTCTAGTGATGTGGTTAAAGAATTATCCGCTACTGTTCTTATCAGCAATTTTTGACCAGCCTGAAACAGAGCCATTGCCAGGGTGTTTTTCAATTAATGATTAACACCCATGAAGATCTTCTACAGTAATTAGTGCCATATAAAGTCATGGATACTATAAATGAAGCCAGTCCAGGGTGAAAATATCTGCACATACCCACCGACCAGTGACAGTGGAAAGAGCTCTTCCAAAAGCTCTGGCATCTGCTACATTTCTTCTTTGCTCTTTTCAGGATGTTCACTCTCTGAAGTATTCCTCCTCTGGTAGGGGACATACACTCATGCTACAGAAGTAAGAAAGCAGAAGAAAGGGCATATTCCCTTCACACGAAAGAACGTATGTTTGCTATAGGAAAGCCAGCTCTATAATAAGATTAAAACAAACAAACCATCCAACCCAAGCAGCTTGCTATTCTTTTTTATCCTCATGTCTCCTTTGAGTTGATAAACTAAATACCAGTGCTTACGAAACCTTTGGGAGGAGGCTAAGAAAGGGTAGCAAGGCTTGCATGATAGTTCTTTCGGAAAGGAGGACACCTTTCCAATGAGTAAACATATGCAATGATTGAAACCATAGCATAGTGTTTCTAATTGTGATCACAAACAGGCAGTTTTAAGTAGAAAATTGTCATTCAAATTTACAGCAGCAGTAGATAGTACTACCTTTTATACATAAATGGGTAAACATAGATTAAAATCAATGGCTTGGCAGAAAAAGGAGAATATTTGAAGAGCTACTTCAAAAACACAACCTCCCATCATCTCTTTTGGACAAACCTTTTAGTGCTTTCCTGTTCCTTTCCTGCTACCAATCGTCCTAATATGATGACTGATTTTTTTAGTGCCTCACTAATTAAATGAAAGGCTAAATTGACATTTGCTGCTAACAAAAATTGAGAGCAGGCATGAAATTAGCACTGTAGGAAAGCCCGCTCATTTATAAGAATTTAAAAAATACCCCAAGCTGCTAGTGTCTGCCTGCATTTATTGTGCTCCAAATGGTTTAGGTTCCTACAAAGTGTTACATGTCAGAAGCTTTGTATGTGTAATCTGATCCCTATTTAAATTGGTGAAGCAATTTTTTAGGGTCAGGAGCTTTGTCTTTCAAATATAAGAGGTATATGACTGTATATACTGCCATGCTGGAATTTCTATTGTGAGAGAAATGTGGTTTTTCAGCCCTTTTTTTGGATGAATAATTTTAGCCTTGTTTTTCCTATGAATGTAGTGCTTCACAAACATTAAAAGGATTTCAATACCAATGCTATAAGCTAAGTGAATCAACTGGCAACTTCTTTTTAATCATTTTCTACAGAATATTGTATTAAAAACCCAAATTAAACTTTAAAAAAATGCTGTATTACCTTCAGCTGCACAACTTTGTGACAACTAAATTGTATCTCATGTTTGGCCTCAAATATATGCAGGAATATACCGTACAAAATTAGATTTTTTTTAAGTGGGCAGTTTCCATTGCAGTGTAATGACATATGTGCAGAAGTCAGGTATCAAAGGATGAGGTGCAGAAAGTAGGGCTCTTGGTCTTCACTGCAACTTACTGGTATTGTAAGGCTACTGATTTTCTCAAAAACTTGTTCTTTTTTTGTTTTCACTGCAATTTATTGGCATTGTCAGGTTACTGATCTTCTTAAAAACCTGACAGCATTTTCTAATGCTAAGCAGCAGAAGGAAAATATGTATTCTTTCCTAGTTTTTTACAGTTCTGCTCTCAGCCAACTGGCCGTACCATTTTTCAAGCAGTCTTCAGTGTACAAACACACCGGTATGTCAGTGGCCATGTGTTGTCAAGAAAATCATTACCATTTCCGACAATCTCCATTTCTCAATGCAAGGTAACATGTACATATTGTATATACGGGTAACAAGCTACTTTAAAGTTGAATTGCCATTTGAACGTGGGAATTTGACTTCAGATCTGCTAATCTGCACCAAGATCTTGGCAATGGTCCTGACCTCTCTGTTTCTTTCTTTCTTTGTTTCCTTTACTGCTGTGTGCGCCTGGAAAGAAGGTTACAGTCATCACTATTGTATCTATGTGTTTGCATGTGTGTGCCTTGATAAATTCCCTCTTTTGGAGTTCTGAAATTTTCATTTCAAGTCCAGCTGGTACAATTGTGAACTCATCTTTCCAGTATCCTCATCTGTGTAGGATTGCCAGCTTCCAAAATGTTTGACCAAGTGTTTTGATTAAGTCCTCTGAGGAAAGCTGTCTGTATATTTGTGAAAGGGCATGCTCTGTGTAGGATGACTGTGTACAGTATAAATCTATAAAATGTGGAAGTGTTTATAAATTTATCTGCAAAATATTTATCATCTGTGAAACAAATGCAAAGTTATTTAGTGTACATCAGATTAATAAATGGGGATGATTTTTTGCTCTGCTATATTAAAATAAAGATATGTTCTCTGCAATGAATACATACCAGGTGTGATGATAGCCAGAATATTGTTATTCTTTATCCACAAGATGCTACACTACCCACTATAGAAAAAAACAGTTCTTTTACCTTAATTGTTCTTTTACAATGGTTCTCTATATATCTCATCTTTAGTGCCTGTAGTTGAAATTGAACATATAGTAAAAGTAAACATGGAACAAGTTAATAAAGTTAAATGAGTTTAAGTGACCATGAAAAGAAGATAGAGTAAAAGGTACTATGGTTGTAAGAGGCAAAGTTCTTTAGTTAACCATCTGGGATTCATATTTTTATGGTACATAGCTACACAAAATAGACACCTGGCCTTTCAGTATATAACTGCATTGCAGGAGTATGTTATAAACAAAAGGGTTTAGTCTAACTCAATGTAAAAACATACTGCTGCAAAGTATAATGATCCATGAATCTGAAAGGCCAGTGGAAATTTATACAATAAACTATGTTTCCATAAGAACTTGGGATTCACAGGAAAAAACCCACTACCAACAACAAGGCCAAACAAACACATACTAACGAAAAAAAAAACCCAAACCACCAGATACACAAAAAATCACCCCAGGAACCACCAAAACTGAAGCAGAACTGCAACAATATTAATTATTATCATTGCATTTGTGCTTTTGGGCCATCCAAAAAGCATCAAATGTGGTAGCTTTAAAATAACAAAAAAATGCGGAGTTATTTATATTCTAACATTTCCATGACTAAATCAGAAACACATTTCCAAATATAGGTTATTTTAAACAGATGAGGGACTAAACAAAACACATGAGTCTCTTCAGCTGTGTCACCAACAGGAAAAACTTAAGCTACATGTGAATTGAAACATTTTTCAGCTCATGCAAGAGTACTGTCGGCAAAACCCAGTTACAAAGGGGATGCATGATTTTGTGACTGTCCTTTAGCAACTAGGTTGTTTTGTGGTACAGTATAGAAAATACCATTCTGTATTTATTAAGTACAACCAACAGAAGTACTATTTCATATTTTTAGTCTCCTTATATGTACATCCTCATCTACCTGCATTTGAAGGGTACCCTTCATTCTCTAGTGGAGATTTGCCCTCTAGTCTCATTATGGGAAGAAACACTGTTCTTATTTTCTGCAGTTTTCTGCAGATATTCTTCACAGCTACCTCTCAGAAACATCACGTGGTCTCTTGAACAAAACCTTCAGTTGCAGGGAATCTTGTGTTGGATGACATCTCTTGCTTTGGAGGACATCAGGACATCATTCTACAAAGAAGGATACTTGCCTTGTAGGACAGCATTCCTCCAAATGAATTTTGGAAGCATATATATGTGTATGTATATATATATATAAATATAGATAGATATACACACACACAGATATGTGTATGTATATATATATATATATATATATACACACATACATATAGTCCTGGCTGACAAAGCTATGCAGTCAAAATGGTGATACTTACTTCAGAACAGTCTGTGTGTGTCCATTTACATATTTTTTGAGATGAGTGCATAGAGAGCAAGGATGCAAATGGCAAGCAGGGGAGGCATTTTGTGGTATACAGCACAGTATATCCCTAAGAACAAATGTTAAAATAGATCACATGAATCCTCCATATGCTTTGCTTTCTGCTAGGATGCCAGCTAGGCTGTGATTTGTATTTAACCCATAGAAATTGTAATGTTACACAGATTATATATTACATGACATCAGTATCCAACCCAAACTGCCCCGCAACCAATTTACTCATCTCTGGAACTTTTTAAAAGCACTTTACATTGGCAACAGAGATAAGAAGTATTGGCTGAAAGTTCTTCAGAGACTTTCCTAAAAATATTAAGCTGAACAGAAATTTGTACCATTCTGTACATTTTCTGGTGTCACCATAAAACTTTCACAGTACACAAGTTAATGCACTCTTTCTGCAGATGCGCTTCACACCATGTTGCTTGTGGCTCTCACAGCGAACTTAACTGATCTGATTAGGACTTCAGTGGTGATTTTAGTACACACAACTGTAGCAGACTGAAGTTGTAAGCACTAAATAGCTTGGGAAGAAAAAAATGCCTGACTGAACTACATTTGGAAACGCCCACACTATTCAATCCAGGCAATGTTTCCAGCTGTGAAAATAGAAAGACAAACTAGTGCCAACCTTATCAATTCTTGAGTAAATTCCACTATTCTTCAGAACAGCCAGACTGTCGCACTTCTAGTCACAGAATTACGAATTGTCAAACTATTCCTCAAACACACTGTTATGGGCTGAAAACGTAGGTACTTAAGAATGCTTAGCTGCAAGAATGAAGTGTGAAGTGCCTGCTGCAAAACCTTAAAATGTTGCTTGGATATCCCGATAATTTTGCTGAATTCTGAGTAAATACAGTTCCAGCTACAAATCTGATCTTTATTCTCCCCCAGTCAAATAGCACTTTAATTTAAAAGTTTCATGATAATGCAGAGTTCAATCATTGCAGAACAACAGTTTTTTGCCAATAATCACAATAGATCTGAAAAGTGAATTTTCCAACATCTGCTTTATAATGCATTTAACTTTACTCTGTGCCCACAGAGACTGCAGACTACTTAACCGCAAGACTTTCAGGGTGTACACAACTATAAATAAAAACATCCTTTGCTTTGCAGTTAGACTGGACTTTACAGAGAGTGGGAATGAGAAATCAGATAAAACTAAGAGTACTCCACTTGCGCAAGAGGTCTGAAAGTGAAGCCACTGGTGGAATCTTGTATTTTCTGCATGATTTATTTTTGGCTGGCTGTCCCTGCACACATACTCCATGGACTCCCTTGCAAACTCGAGGTTCTGCCTACAAAGAGCATTACAGTGCTGGTGTTAGAACCAGACTACCTGAAAGGCATTCCACCTTGTATGTAGGATTACATACCAGTCAGGGTCATTTTTCCCAGGTTTCTTTCCTATCCAACAAGTCTGGGAACTGTTGTCTATGAATGTTTCTCTATCCCTCCTATTCAGTTATAAGGAGTTACAGAAATAACTGTTTTGATAGTGTTCAGTACAATTATATGAAAAGTAAGTTCAGGCTGCTCGAGAGTAATTGCCCATCAGCTCATTTCTCAGTATGCAGGAGGATACTGAGTCTTCAGTCTTTAGCTAAAATCAGAGGGTTTAAAATTTAAATTAAAAAAAAAGAAATAAAAAAAGAATGGTCACAGCTGTTAGTAAAGATACTAATGTTGAACAAAGGAACACTACGATGCTGATGTGCTTTTGGGTTACAGTAATATTGGTATTGCACTGTTAATGTGAACTCTAACTCTGTATCTTTGGTGGGGCTGCCATACTGTGTTTTGTGACATACAGAGTATGTAATTTTTGAAGACAGGAATACAAGGTCAAATGGAGCCCAGTTCCAGGGTAAAACTCTGGACTTTGTATGCCAAAAGCACATCAGAGATATTGATTGATCATAAACCGAAAGAAAAAACAGATGGGTGAGAGCTGACATCTGTTTAAGAAGTCGTTAACTATGTAATTAGCTAGGTTTCTTTGCATTGTTACTGTTACACAAATGTTGAAACCGAGGAAAACTACCTGTTCACGGTGACACAGGATCTTCCCTCAGTGAGAGCATTAACACTGACCTTTTTCAGGGACCATACTTTACCATCAGTAATCTGGTTATGGAAAACCAACTGGTCCACACTGAAACTGCAATCGTCAAACTGACCTACAGGTGGAGCAGGAAAAATAACTAATGGAAGGATCAGGAAAGACCTTATTAACAAAGCTCACAGAGTTCCAGCTGTCACTTCTCAGCAGCAGACTGAGATCCATCCTTCACCCAGGCACACACACCTTGTGAGATGGGTGAGCAGTGTCCTTACCCAGGGATTAGCTCATCTCTGACATGTTTTGGGGGAACAGGTCTTGAGTGGGGCCAGCTTTGGGGGTCTATGCGAGCAGGGCTGCCATAACCCAAGGAGCCAGGGTCAGGATACTGATGCTCCCCAACCTACACAAGATGCTGATTAACTTTTCACTGCTCATTTTTCTCATGCTCATTTTAGTGCTACAGACACAACTGATTTGGAATCTGATTATCTGAGGAATACCTGGTTTCCTTTCGGAAAATAAGAAAGACTCTTCCCGGAGTGCAATTCAAATGGGAGCCATTTTGATTTAAATAAGAGGAGGCTGCCGACACTGTGTTCTCTGTGAAGGGTCCTGGATGTTGGGATTAGCTCTCCTGGCTGAGCCTCCTGGAGCCTGAATTTGTCAGTCTTTTAGACATGTTCTTCATTTTTTTACACTAATGTGAATAATGAGGAGCTTTTCAAAAGGCTGGAGCTGTGCCAGTGGAAAAGTGATGGAAATAAGAAGACCAGAATTAATCTAGTGGAAATCCATGGGAGTTCAGCCTGTGCTTTATCTGTGGGGCAACTGTTGGCAGGCAAGAAATAGTTGTAGGGTTGCCTTAGCTGTCACTCAGTATGCTGTAAATGCAAAGCTCCTAATGCTGTGCCTCAAGAGTAATAAATAAATAAAACATTAATGAGTGAATAATGCATAGACTTTTAGTGGAGTGGAAACATTGCTAAGCACATGCAATCACAAAGAAGCACACAGATGCTGTATTACAAAACCAAAAAAATGCCACTCCAAAACCTATAAAAATCCCACCCCCCAAAAGAAACACTGCCACAGGCAAACCACTTATAGCTTGTGGATAACATGCAAGGAAACAATCAAGATCTTAGTTTTGCTACATCCAACTCAATAAAGAATGCTTTTTTCTGGAATCCCTGAGCTGCAGCCGGCCACAGATGTTCCCTGCTTTCAAACAGTTCTGAATTCATTTTTATGGTTATTCATTACGTCTAGACAAGGAGAGTCACTCCACTCCGAAGTACTCTGTTAAATGAATAAATATTTATTCCAACAGGAAAATGGAGAAAGCTCTTTTCTGTCAGGGTGCTGGCAGAAAGATTTCCACCTCTGTCTTGCTAAATTCATGCCACTTTTGCAGGAACCAGGGCATTTGTCCAAGACATTTTGAACAAATACTCCTTTTTTAAAAAACCTGTTCAAGCAGAGAAACTGGTTTCTTAGGTACCTTGACAGACAAGATTTAACAAAGTCTTGCCCAGATGGGGAAAGCAGAGGGAGCCCTCACCTGATAGGAAAGGGCATATAAAAGTACACGTTCAAAATGCACCTTAAGTAATGTTAGATGCATGACATTTAGGCAATTAGAAGTAGACACAAGAAGCTGTGCTGTAATGTGGTATTGCCACTCCACTACTGCTTCTCACTTTCAGCACACGACACATCACTCCAGCCTCTGTTACACTTAAGCAGCTTTTTGGGAGCTGAGCTGGCTTCTGAAAAAGAAAACCACAGCTTTTGGGCAGCAATGAGGAACATTCTGTTAGCTTAGTCCCATGACTGAGGTAATGGTGTGACCCTACAGACAGCCCTATGAGCACAGCTCTGTCAGTCAGCATGAGCTGTGTTTCTCCAGTTTGTAACATGCAATCTAGGGCCTGGGAAGAGTCACTGAGAAATCACAATATTGCTTTCTCCCGGATGCCAGTGTTTGAAATAAAAATCCTTGGATTTACTATTAAATTGGAAGTCACAAAGTGTTTCTGACAAAAACACTGGAGGATAAACTGCTATTCATATTTCCAGGACTGTATTTGCTAGTTTTCCCTAAAAACGTGAGGTCTAAAAAGGCTATTTTCCTCAGAACAACTGAAGTGTGGGTGCTTAAGCACCTTCTTACTTTGGCAGCTGGAGCTTAAAGGCAAACAACATCAGGTTTGCAAGTGCAGAAAGAAGACAGATTTCTGAAGCAATTTTTCTAAACATTTTCTTTTTCAGGTGTCAGTGCTATACAAATATACCATTTTACACACATTTAATGTAACACTTTACACTTTAACATGCCTTTTAATCCACATTTTCAGGTTTCTTTTTCTACAAGTTTGGTCAAAGTTATTCACATGTTTGTTTCTCCTCCATCCCACAGACTGCTTCTTTTGCTTTTAAAAAATGAGTTTTCAATTTTATCAAATAATAATATAATTTGGTTTCTTTTATTTATATTGATGCCCAATAGAGTTAGGCATATTTCCAACTACTTTGTCTTACACTAGAAATCATTACAAAATCTGAGTAATGTGTTCCTCTAAATACAGAGGTTTGGTGTTTAGTGTTCCCTCCAACCATATGCCAGGACAGTTGAGAAGTAAAAATCACTTCCTCAATGGGAAGGAATCATTCCTACTAAGAGAAAAAGGCACTTCATCTCTTTTATTACAGGTCTCCATTTAACCTGCCATTCAGTTTGCCATGATATTTTGAACTTGTAAAATCTCACATTTCTTTAAGTTCCTTTGACTGATGCAGCTCCAGTCTAGCTTGAACTTAATATACCTTTTTAAATAAGGTTTCTGCTGTGATGACAGGCCCTCACTTATTGGAAAGAAAGAGCTGAGAAGAGAACGAGGTAAGTAAGGGCTGGGTTGCACCATCACCTTTCTCTTCTAGGCACACAAGGAAGGGGACAGAGGCAAGTGATATCTCTAACTTGCTTTTTCTGAGCAAGGGACTTACAGTGTCCCCACTGACACAGTCTGTATTTTTTCCAGGATCACTGTGGCCAATTATGTGATGACTTAATTGTTTACTTACCTCATGATAATAAATAATGCATAATAAGAATACTGTTCTGAGGGGGAGGCAGTAACCCAGCACAATTCCCAGAGCTGATCCCTTTCCCTGCAGAGACAGCTGCTTGCAAGACCCACAGCAGACCTTAGAGGCAGCTGTGCTGGGGACACTTCCTGATTTTGTGTTCCCTAACATAGCCTTGAGCGCCTCTTGACCTTTGAGTTGAATTCATAAACACAGCAGCTGTGGCCTTTTCTCTGCAATGCAGACAAAATTATTAGTCTAGGTTCACCTTCACTAGTCCAACTAGTATCCTTGTCACCACATGGGGACACCAGCTCATGTCCCTGTGAGTCACCATCACTTTGGTGACCTCTGATATCCAGCAGGGCTGAGGGACCCCTCCCACCATCCTGAGGCACTGAGAGTTCATTCCACCAGTTCATTCCCTGGAAGCACAGGGAGCATAAAGGGCAGCAAGACATTTTTGGTTACAGCACACTGGTGTTGGGTCTGCACAAGCACCGTGTGGCACGTTCAGCTTAAGCTTGTCAGCCTTTAATTAGCTGTAAGAAGGAAACAATTGAAAAGGTCTTTGCAGTAACTGGGAGCCTGCCTGGAGCTAATCTTCTTCTGTATTGTGCTGCAGAGATTCAGGCTGACCTGCCCTAGGAGCAGCTTCCCCACTCCTACTCACCAGGCCAATCTCTCCAGCCCAGATTTTCTCTCCTGCAAAATTAAAAAGAATATGGACTTTCTCTACAATAGCTAATAGGAAACAACAACAACAACAGAAAACCCCAAACAAATCAAAACCAAAGCCACCAAACAAAACCTCTTCTAAATTAACAAATGCAGTTTTCCTTTCTGTAGGACAAATGCAACCAGCCAAGGCACATTATGTAACAACAAATTCAGGTATTGTCACAGAAAAAGTGACATTAAAACCTCTATTTCCAACAAAAAGCCTAGTGTCTCTAATTACCTGCATGTACTTGCGTCACTGCTACATAAGCCACCCAAGAATTTCAAATATCAATATCCTTCACCATATAAAATCTCTCTGTACACAACAGGACTGTCAGAAAACTTGAAGTAGCAGAGGCCTCTGCAGTTTTTTGATCCATTTACAGGCAATGATACATAGGAAGGGTACATTTTTATCCCTCCCTTCTTTCAGCTTATTCTCCTCTAGACTTTGAGCAGTCCAGAGTGCCTCTGAACACACAGTTGTTGTATTTAAATACAGACTATTCATTCCTAGCTGGCTCTCACATTCTGTCCCTACTGGGGCACAGTGTTCCTCACAGGCAGGTGTGGAAGTTCGAGCTGGATTGTTAGTATGAATGCAGTGGAAAGCATGTTATCCACAGTGTCCTTGATAATATGGTGAGGACATTGATCTTAAGCTCCATTAAAGGACCCAGAGTATGAACAGGAAATGTTCACATTCAAACATTTACTCTAGATAGCTGACTACACTGATTTCTTTAGAGCATACTCCTTTGTAACATATAGAAGTAGAGTGCTTGTGTATTTTCATAAAAAAGAATGTAGTGTCCGTAGTGTTAGCTCTGGTGTAGGCTGCCTAAAATCTGTGGTTCACTTTAAATCTTCTACTGCACTCTGGTTTTTTCCCCATAAGAAAGTGGGAAAAAACACAGCCTTTCTTGCAGGGAACCTTTCCAGCCAGTCACAGCTGCAGTAGGACTTTGGAAGGCCCAGAAGGAAGAAGGAGAGGAGGGAGGTGCAGAGGGGCTGCTCCCCCACCCCATGCAGAGCACCCAGCAGTTTACAGGGGCAGGCTGCAACTTCTCTGCCTGGTTCCTTCCAGAGGTGTTTAAATCTTCATACCACAAACAGCTGATGGAATTTGCCTTTAAACTCAGAAAAGTGGGGATTAACAAACCTAATGCAGAATGTCATGAGCAGGCCTGTGTGGCTGCTGCTTGTTACTCCAATATTCTTTTACCTGTCTCAGTTCCCACTGAGAGCAGTTGTTTTCTGTCATGCCTGGTGTTCTGCAAGCATTACAGAGGTACTGCTGCCAAAAAAACATTCTCACTTCTCCCTACCCAGGCGTTTCATTTCTTACCCTGGTCTGCCCCCTGCTCTAAGCTGGCACTTGCATTCAAGGGGCAGCTGTGTGAAAGCAACAAACCAACTGCTAGCCTAAGAAATAACCCTACTAAGAGAAAAAAGTTATTTTTCAATCCGGCACAACTATCTGAGTCCCCATGCAGTGACAAAAGTGCTAGTGCCAACCTAGACCAAGCACACCCATGGAGGAGGGGGAGGGTGGGGACACATTGCAGGCACAGGGGCTGAGAGACAGGGAGGAACATTTTCTCAGCAAAGGTGTCAATGCATGTGTGTGTGACATCATGCCTGCACACACCCTTGACTTTTCAGCAGGTAGGGGAATAAGAAAACTCACCAGAGACTGGCAATATCACACAGAGACCCTCTGGGGCTTTGGCAGATTGTTCCTTCAGGACAGAGACCCCTCCGTTACTGTATCATACCACATCTACGCAACCTGCAGACCAGGCCAAGCCCTTCTCAGAGAGAAGTGTTGTCATTTGAAGCATGATGCAGTTGTGCCAAAATGAAACTTTTCAGGGGGAAAAGGCTCCTTGATTTTAGTCAGAAAATATATTTTAAGAAAACTTTGAATTATCTTTCTTTGACTAAAGGATAAAAGAGATGGAGAAAGTGTTCTACAGTGCATTCTTGACTTAGGCTATGTAACAGTATAAACGGCTGTAGAAATGGTCATTTGAAGCAAATGCAAGATTTTCAATAACTCTTTAAATTGTAGAAGCAAATTTATTCTTTTTCATGTTGGGTTTGTTCACACACTTTTTTATACAAGAGAAGAAGCAAGTAAATGGGTATTTGTTTAAAATTCAAGAAAGCATTCAGAAAGCCAAGTGTGAACCGCGGCTCTACTGGTGCTTGCATCACACACCTCTGCTGTTAAGTCATCCTCCCTGATCTCTGGGGACGAAGGAAAAGGTAGCAGGGGAAATCAAAAGCACCTCAAGAAAAAGACAATGTTTCCTCTGAGGTGTTGTTTTTCTCCTGTGCTCTGTCAATCTTTTCTTCCTCAACAATCCATGCCTTAAGTACTATGAGGAGTGTCTTTCCCTACCTCAGCGAGCTGTGCCCAGCCACAGAGGAGACTCTACAGATCCAGCAGTGTTTTATTTTGAAACACAAATGACTAAAATCTTCCAGACAACCTGCAAACACACAGGTTAAGAGTCACCTGGTAAAAAATGTCATTAAAATACATGCATGCTCAGGTGCATTTTGTCCCACGGGCAGGCTGTGGCTGTGCAGAGACACTACCTCAACCTGTCTTCCATAAAACTTCATGGTATGGGCATAGTGACTTTCGAGAGGGTATAGTCCTGCTGTATAATACACTGCAATTTGAGAAACCATCTTCAGGTGCATTTCATAGTGACCTGGGAGCCCGTGGCCCCAAAATGTGAATCATTCATTCATGGACTTGCTGCTCAGCTCTCCAAAATCAAGCCCTCTCTGTCAGAGACACCCTGGAGAGGAGTCTGAAATCGAGGAACATGCCTAGCTCCCTCACAAAACTCCTTAGAAAGGAGCAGCAACATGCGACAGGTCCACACAAGTACACCCAACTCCAAAAGTGCCTGCAGGTCATGGTGATGGCTTTGTGGTTTGGTAGAAACGCTGCTTGTTTGAGTGAGAATTTTTTGAAACAGCAAAACTACAGGAGGGAGTCTTAGGCTTGGTTCTTCACCTCTCTTCAAAGTCCACCCGGCCAAAACACCATAGGGGAGATTCCTTGGCCTTCTGCACTGTGGAATTTGGTTTATTTAAACTGTTTGGTGGTTTGGGGTGGTGTTTTTTGGTTTGTTTCCCTTTCATTCAGAGGGTTTGCATGGATTGCTGATTTGGGGTTCTTTCCTGCATTTGGGAGGGAGGGGTTTCTGCTTTTTGATTTTAGGACTCTTTTTGTACTCATTTTATTTTGTTTTATTCTGTTATGTTTTTTGAGAGGGGGGGTTATTCTGCTTTTATTGTTTGTTTTGCTTGCATTTCCCCCCCCCCCCCCCCCCTTGTTTCACCAGCTCTTGGGGGCAGTGGATTTAATTTCTTTCCACTTTATTTTTTGGTTTGCTGGTTGGGTATGTTTTGTTGTGTTGTGGTTTTTCTTGGGTTTTTTTTTTTTTATTTTGCCCTGGGCCTTGCCTTTTGACTTTTTTTTTTTTTTTTTTTTTTTTTAGTTTGTTGTGTTGTTGTTGTTTGGCGGCCTTTTGGGGTTCTTTTGTGGTTTTGGGGGTTTTTGGTTGTTTTTTTTTTTCCTTTGCTTTGGGGCTTGGGTTCTTGTTGTGTTTTTGGTTTTTTGTTAGTGGGGGGTTTTTTTGAGGGGGGGAGGATTTTTCTTTTTTTTTTTTGGTTACGTTTTGATTTATCCTCCCTTCTTTTTCTTTCTGACCTGGCGCTTTTCTGCCTTTTTTTTTGTTGTTGTTGTTGCTGTTGTTTGCTTGGGGTTGCTTTTTTGTTTTGTTTTGTTCTTTCCCTCGTCTCTCACTTTCTTTCTCCCCTTTCCTCTGTCGTTCCGCACTTTCCCCCGCCCGCCGCGCTCTCCCGCGCTCCGGCCGCCCCGGCCCCGCCGGCCCGCCCCGGGTGGCCCCGGCCCGGCGCGGGGCGGGCGCGGCCGCGGGCGCAGCAAATCAGCGGGGCCCGGGCCGCGCATAAGAAGGGCGGGCGGGGGCCGGCGCCGTCCCTCCCGGCGGCGGCAGGATGCACCATGAGGAGCTGGCGTCCCTGCAGCGGCCCCGCTACGGCTGTGAGTGGGGTCCTGGGGGGCGTTTGGGGACCTCTTCTTAGGGTTTTTTTTTTTTGGGTTATGTTTGGTTTGGTTTTTTTTTTTGGTTTGGTTTTTTTGGGGTTTTTTTTGTTTGGTTTTTTTGTTTGTTTGTTTGTTTGGGGTTTATTTTTTTTATTATTTTTATTTCCCACTCCCTTGCTGCTTTCTCGATTTAAAAGAGCGAGTTGAAGGCAAAATAAAACCCGCCCAGCAGACTCTGCGGCAGCGCGCAGCGCTCCGGCTCCTTTTAAGTTAGCTCGCAGCCGGCTCCGGCTGGGTTTAGAACATGTTTTCAGGGGGCTGCGTTTTGTTCTGTAACTTTGTGAATGGCTTATAGCTGTAATTCCGCATTGCAGCTCGGGAGTTTCAGATTAGAGGTCGAGCTTCGGGTTTTAGTGTTGTAACTTGGTGTTACAGGTATGGGTTTGGATTTTAACTTCGTAACTTGAGTTATGACTGCCGTTTCAGGTTGTAACTTGGTAACCTTTGGATTATCACTTCGGAATTTCGGATTATAAAATAAACCTTTGCTTTCTAGTTTTATAACTTTGTCTTAGACCTTTGCAACTCTGAAGTACTTGGGATATGGGGGGAGACCGTGCAGGTACCAGGCATTTCTTTTCGGAGGGGGTGTAATTACTTCCCAAACGTGTGTTTAAGGAAAACCCTTGAAGCACCTTGCCTCCTCCTGCTGCTGGTCTCTCCCGCCCGTGCTCTGCCGTGCTGGGATCTTGCACCAGCCTGTGCTTTTCCCGGCTCTTGTGGGCCAGAACAGCTCAAGCCCGTGGCTGTGCCATTCCTACAAGAAATGCTTCTGATACTTCAGGCATTGTAAAATGGGAACACACAAATTATTTGCAAAGTTCTCAACAACCCTGGCATCCTGTTGTCTAATGAGCAACTACCCAGTTCTTATCGTACTGGCTTTGTCTAAAACCGGTTTTGAAACCTCCCTTTAGAAAGAAACACAAAACTCCTTAACAGTGTTAAGGGCCACCTAGATTCCACCTAAGACAAGTAGAAAAAGCTTGGCAGTAAGACCTTCAGCTTGCAGGATGCCATGCTCTTCTGAGCATTTCTCCTCCTTAATGACCGATTCACCTTATTGATGCCCTCTATTGGGGCAGCTTGTGGAACCTGCCTGTAGGTTCGTTTTTCGTTTTACCCAGTAGGTGGATTACATCCTTGTGAAGGTGTTTGTTCACTGGTTACTACAGGCATAGTCTGAGTGCCCATGGTGTCGTGTTAGCAAAGGTGACTATTTTGCTTGTGAAACCAGTCCTCCCAGCTGCTTGTGCCATTGCACATATAGCTGGGCAGTGTCCAGGTGTGCAGCATCGTGCTCCAGCCTCAGCTTGGATACTGCCCATCTTGTAGAGATGGGGAAATGTTTGTTGTATGCCCATGAGGACTCCAGCAGCAGGGGCTTTCCTGTGTAGATCTGGTGTGGCTGGTCTCAGGATATATGGGTCTGGACAGGTAGAAGTCTGTGTGTCATGACTTCTGATAAAGGCAAAGATTAGGCTTTGACTTAAAGCAAAGGGCTCATCCTTTGAGTCTTATTCCTGGCTGGGCGCTGAGGATGGCATTACCTTATTGCCAGAGCTGCTCAGAGTATTTTAAGGATTGTAGCCCCCAATTATTATGGGAAAGAATGACCATGTTAAGGACACTAAATACAGTTTTGAAGATACGGTCTGTCCCCTCAGTGCTTATGCTTTGCTATGGTAGTTGAGAGCATTTTGTTCTAGTTACCATGGGGATGTTCATGTTCTGAGTTGTAGCCAGTCTTGGTGTCAGGTCTCTCTGCCCCAGGTACAAGAGTGGATGAGAGTACATTTGTCTTTTCTAATGGTGACTCCCCTCTTACCAGTAACTTCTGCTTGCTTGGGATCGGGTAGTAATTCTGTCCTTCCCTGAGTGAGAAGCTGTGGCTGCTGTGCCACACTCCTTCCACTTCTTTTTGGAGTGAAATTTTTGCTGCAGGAACCTTTAAAATAATATTCCTTTCAAGAGAGTAGGCAAAAGCTCTTGAAATATGCCAGACTGATGGCAATATTTAAGAAAAATACACCAAAAAACTCCATGGAGATCTCTTTACTTTAAAGAACAAGCCATAGCCTTGTCTGTAGTGACAAGTTGAGGTGCATGTTTGGGTTTTTTAGCCTGTGTTTAGAGAAATACATATGTTTTATCTGCATTGCATTTGGCTGCCATCTTGAGAAGCTAAGAGACCCAGCACCTTAAAAAAAAAAAACAAAACCAAAAAAAGAAAAGGCTCCCTAACTAGAAAACTAACGTTGGTGTTATGTGAGCTCTTATGAAAGCCCATCATAAGTTGCAGGTTTCCTACGTAACTAAAACTTCACTTTGGATTACTGACAAACAGTAAGCTTTGTTGAGAACACCACATCTATGCTGGATTTCCTAAGGAGTTAATAAGTTGTCCAAGTTAGGTGATCAAATTTCTAAAACCACTTGCTTTAGTGACCTAGAACTGTTTTAAACATTTAACTTAACTTGGACTTTTGACTTTGGCTTCAAGTTCCTAGCAGAGTTTGTATATTGCTCTGAAGAATGCTAGCATTTTACTTTCATAACTTTCTGCCAGGTACTATATAACTGGTGCGTGATTATGAGTAGCATTTCACTGGAAGACATATCCTGAACATGAAGGAAGTTGTACATTGCAAGCTTTGCTGATATAGTGACACAAAAAACATCTAGGAAAAAAAATGTTAGAGCTGATCATTTTCATATTTAAAGTCAGGAAATTGATGAATGAAATCCAAAAAGACAGTCCCTTTCTGGGCTGGTGCTAATTCAGGATAAGCATGGTTCATAGGAGAATCAGGGCTCAGAGCAAACTCCTGGAGCCTTCCCTTGGACTATTAGGGCAAAAGTTTTGTGGCTTCCTGGACCACTTGTTGAAAGGTGCCTCCAGCTCTGCTTGCTGTCAATAGCTTAAAAGAGATGCAGAAGAGATTTCTGTTGGTGCTCCACTGAGCCCTTCAGACAGATATTTATCTCCAGTACCAATTCAAGTGAGAATGTCAAATTACAAGGAAGCCAGTTTATCCAGCTGAAACTGTGTTAACAGGCACGCTGCAACTGAATTTACATAGTGGTTTCCAGTCTGGCTACAGCTGTTGCCTGGTTTATTTCTCAATCCCAACACAATCAGAAGCGGAGGTTCACAAAACTGCAGAGAATTGGGACTTATATTACAACTAGAGGTATGAGCCATTTTTATAACTGTGGAAGATTATGAAGACAAAAAAAGTATACATCTCAGATGTGCCTCATAGACTGAACATGGGAAGACACCAAATCAGGCAATGGTGTGTCTTTGAGAATGCTCATTTCCTGACATTCCCAGCTCCTTTATAGCTAGTTTTCCCTGAAATCTGTGTGCAGAAACAAATGTTTAGGTTTTTGTGAACTATCTGAAAGGCTTCACTGCACTTCCAGGAATGTAGTGAAGCTATGGAGAGTGAGTGTCTGGATTTGAAAAGGATTTTAGGCATTAACATGCTCAGAGTAGCTGAATCAATATTGAATGCCCTGAGTCCCTATCTACTGAGCTAGGTGCTCCAACATCAGCAGATGCTTCTGTTGGAGGCACAAATAAGTCTTCACCTCTGCTGCTGAGATCAGAAAGGTAGCTTCATGGGACATGGATGATGAGTTAAAACAGGGGAAAACAGATTTTGGTATCCAGTGATGAGGGCATTGCTTGTGCTTCTGGTGCTGGCTCCCAGAATTGCTGCTGTTTGGCACTAGGAGTTTGGAGATGAGACATAAGGAGCATAAAGCTTCATGAGGGAGTGCTGCTCTGCCTGTGGAGACAGGCAGGGCAAACCTGAAGTGAAACACAGCCTACGCCTCTCTATGAAACTATACCTAGCTTCTTTGCTCAGCAGGATGTGAAAGTTTGCAAACCAGTGGCTTTTTGAAAAGCTTTTAACATAAAACACTATAAATTTGTCTGCATGTCTAGTAAGTGCAGTGAAACAAATGACTCTTTTTCAGTCTAAAAAGGAGGAAATGTCTTTTGGTAAAAGTTCCATAGGATTTTCCTAAGTGAAAACAGATGGGATTTTGGGGTTTTTTTTAAATGTTTTTTGAAACTTAAAAAAAAAGTTTTGCTGTGTCCTATGCATATATATTCTTTTGGGTGTATGCTTTCTTGTAGTGCCTGTGACTTATGAGAACACTTTTCTCCTTTTTTATTGATGGGTGTTATTTGGCAACCAAATACACTGTTTATCTCTTCCACTCTTTTTGTAGGTTGCTAATAATTAAACCGCTGAATGAGAACTCAAAAAGTTTAACTGCTTTGTTGAACCAAGTGCACATAATTCACTTGGTAGGAGTGGTTCTCTGTGTGCTTTTTGTACAAAGCAGGTTCATCTCCCCTGAAGTCTGCTGGTAAAGAAAGGACAGAGCTATGTTAGAGCATGCTTAAAGCTGCTTGAATGCTGTTGAAACAGGAAATATTAATATTGCACTGGAAACAGGATTTATAGCAAATGTGAGCGTGCTACATCAAGTCCAATACTTGAGGCAGGGAGTAGGAAGCATGCAGGTTTTTAGCTCACCTCTTCTGTCAAGTGGGGCTTGTTACATAATTTTTCCAGCTCAAAGTTTGCTCGATACTGTTGCTGGTTCAAGCTGACTATGTTTTACTAGGAATAACCCTACAGTAGAAAAAAAAAAAAAAGCCTGTCAGTGACAGGCAGGACTGGTGGGTCATATTTCAGTGTGATGATAAGCAAGAGTGCTCTCCTGTGCTTGCTCCTTGCAGGAAATTATTAACCTGCTGTGTTTGCTTCACTTGTTCAGGCTGTTTTGTTGTTTTTCTGGAACAGGTATCCTTGAACTACTGCATGTTGTGGAATGAAAGTGCAGGCACTGGACAGGGGAGGAGATGTGCCCACCCTGGCCTGGGGACCGTGCCTGGGGGGGCAGGGGCCAGGTGCCCCCATCCTGGGAGGGATGCCTGCTGTACACGCCTCATTTGCTGATCTCTGATAAGACAGGCTGATACGAGGGCTGTGTCCTGCACAGCTCATTCTTGGGTCAGCACTTCCTGCACCTTGGCACTTAGGTTCACCTTCAGAAGACAGCAATGTTCCCTTCAGAGTGGTGCCAGTTGGGCTTTGAAGAGGTTTGCTGAACATATACTGCCTTATTTTTATTGCTGGGAGGAGAAGTGGGCTGCTGAGTATCTGATACAAGGATGGGGTTGTGGTGGAGACCAACATGTTGCCCTGGCACTACTCCAGTTGAGTTTTGCCAGTTGCTGTGACGCAGGACAAGAGTGCCCTGGCCCGTGGTGGTGAGGGGCTGGTGGGGCAGGCAGTGCCTGCAGTGTGTTCTCTGGTGGCCAACAGCCTTGGTAAGGTAGCAGGAGAGGGAAAGAATGGGCTACTAAACCAGATGGCTGTCCTACAAACTGCACAGTGAAACACTTAGCTTCTAAATACGTTTTGAAATGTGTAAGCAAATAAACAGCCATTAAGAACTTGTGCTGATGGCTGATTTCAGTGCTGAAATTACAAATTACTGTTTCACTCAAATGAATATGCACTAGCAAAAAATACTTATCCAGAGGGAATATGTCAATTCTTTATCACTTATTGACCAAGCTGAGGTCATCTAGACAGAAATTCTTCAGGAATCAGATTCAAGGAGCACTTCAGAGCTCTGACTCACAGCAGCTGGCAAACTGCTGCCAACCCATAAAGACTTTCTGCCTCCAGGTGTGGTCCTGTCTGCCAGCCAGGCTCCAAAGCTGTTAGAAACTACTGTCCTCATCTCAGATGCTTATCTTGGCCTTCGTGTATAAGGCTAAGCAGTGTATGAGGCTAAGCAGTCCGTGGCTTCTGCTAAAGAGAGTGATGAAGGATGTGGTCTCTGCCAGTCCTCTCTTGTGGACTCTGACCTGCTTCTTTGAAAGTGCAGTAAAAGCTTTTGTGGCATCTAGCAAGGTATTTAAAGCAACTCTTACCAGGCTTCAAAGTGTGTAGAGGAATTTGTAGTCATGCATGCTATCAATCCTCTACTGTCTGTTCCTCCTGAAATGAATAATAATAATGAACTCCTGCATTTGTGCTTGATTTATAAAACTGCTCTGTAAACTGATTATATTTGTGGGATTGGACTCTCCTTTTTTGGGAGGAGAGCACAGATTAATCCAGAGGCAGCTGGAATGGGAAATGCCCAAATTCTGTACAGAAGTGTGCTTCATGAAGGCAACTGCTTTTCCACAGGGTTGTAGGATTGAGCTATAGGCCAGTAAATGTTTCACTTGTGTTTTAAGGGCATTGTTTCAAAGATGTTTTGAGGAATCATAGCTGAGTACTGGGGGTACCTGTGCCTGATACTCTGGCTGAATTACTGCTTTGCTGCAGCTGGTGAGGTTTCAGCAGCATGAACTTGTCTTCAGCTGCTCTGTCATGCTGCTGAAGACAACTTCACCTCTTGCCAGCCTGAATACCCAATCTGTCAGGAAGCTAATCTCTCCTAGCAGAGCTGATTTGCATTGCTGGATTTGCAATTACCTCTGGTCTGTGCAGTGGGTGACAGCAGGTCTCACAGCTTCACTTGCTGGCCAAGGCAGGGGGACTTTCTGGCCAGGTGGGGCTGTGGCAGACAGAGTTTAGAGGTGTTAAAATTGCCCTGGAACCGCACCCTGAAACTGTGGTTTTGAGTGTGCTTTCAGTCAACTCTGCTGGTGGAACAAGTGACCTTGACTCCTCCTATGGAATTATTTTTGGCTGGATTAGGTCCCCAGTCTGGTTTGCAGCCTGCAGGCAGGTCTGCCAGCATGATGGAGTAGCTTGAGTAGAGATGAGCACCAGCACCTGGAAGAACAGCAGATCAAGTTAAAGTTGTGCTACTGCTGCATATAGAGATCTGGAAAGTGTGCATGCAGTGGGGCAGGAAAACGTGCAAGCAGAACTCAAAGGTGGACTGGAGCACACAGGAAGGAGTGTCACATGCATCGCCCTGGTGTCCCCAGCTGCCTCTGCTGCGGTGCTGCTGGCAGCCTTGTGCCCTGTCCGCCTGATGCAGCTGGGGCTGCTTTCAGCTCCCTGTTGCCCAGGGAGTTTTGAATTGCAGAAATATTTTAAGGTAATCTTGTCTTTAGTGCTGTAATTTCACAAATCCATGTCAGTAAAGGCATGGCAGTGTTTGCCAGGCAATGCTACAGTGTTAAGAAAATTTGAAGAAACTGAGTTCTAAACTACCCAACGA
This sequence comes from Molothrus ater, assembly GCF_012460135.2. Taxonomy (NCBI): domain Eukaryota; kingdom Metazoa; phylum Chordata; class Aves; order Passeriformes; family Icteridae; genus Molothrus; species Molothrus ater. The sequence continues at coordinate 23,958,330 of NC_050511.2, read as the reverse complement.
AGAAAGAAAAATAAATGCTTTTTTTACACTAAGTGAAATTCAAGATGCTTTTGCAACCTCTTTTTTTTTTTGTAGCTGATAAAATTACTCTTGATTTGTGAGGCCTCAAAGCAGGGGATGAGATGTAACTTGTGGTATGTGCTGCTTATTTCTGTGATTTTTATTTTTTCAAGACTAATTGATTTACCTAAGCTACAACTGGCTGGATGGTATCTGTTCAGTGGTAAGCAGTTTTAAAATTTCATATCTTTTCAATACAGTGTGGCAGAATAAGTATCAGCATGAGTAGGTTGTGGTGTAACTGAAAAGGAACAAGAAGGAGGGTAGAGCAGGGATTATGTTTAGAGAAATCTGGGGCAAAGATTTAACCAAGGAAAAATGTCAGCTGTTTTAAAATGAGGCACACAGTAAACATGATTTCACTACATCTGAGCTAAGAAGTTGTTTTGAATACTGCTTTTCAGGCCACAGCAGAGCACAGATTTCTTCACTGTGATTTAGTGGATGCTGGGAGAAGAACCAGCCTTGGCTTGGCATTCGAAGCTGCATGGCAGCTGATTATTGAAGGTGGATAGATAACTGACCTACAAGGACTGGATGGGACTGCCTGCTAATTTATATCACCTCTGACTATGGCAGTGATGTTTAACAAATGGCTTAGAGGAGTCCAGAAAATATACAACTTTTTATCACTTGTGAAACCAGCCCCTTGTGCACCAACGTATATCTACACACAGAAAATGAGAAGTAAGACCACATGGTTTTGCTGAAGATTACACAGATATGAGCTGTCCTAGAACAAAATGAATCAACTTTCTTAGTACTGTAGTTAGTAACAGGCAAAACAAAGGCCGGTGTTTCCTATAACTCTGAACCATGGCAATAACACTTAGTATTTCCTCTTTTTTGGGGGGGAAGAGGGGTAGGAGGGAGGTTTTTTTTGTTATGTTGCTGCCAAACTTAAAAAAAATTAAGTAGCTTCATAAATGTTTGCAGAAGTTTCTGATAAAAACAGAGGTGGATTTCTGTAATGTTCATCTGTATTCTTTTTCCTGAAACTGTGTCAGGAAGCTGCTGACTGGTAGGCTGCTTCTGTCCAGGCTGCAAATGCTGCCCATTGACAGGCCTGGACTCCCCAAAAGGACAAAGAAACGAGCAGTTAACAATTTTGGGTTCCTATAGAAGTAGTAGAAATTGTCTCTAGTAGCTTCTCAGGCACATTTCAGATGCAAATTTACACGTGATCAAGTTTTTTAATATCATTTCCTCAAGTTATAAAGTACAGACTTTCTTGAAAGTTGACCATTTGTATGAAAACTGTTACAAATTAGGTAGAAGGTATTTCACATGTGCTCACACTTCACAGCCTTTAGTGCTGAAGCCAAGAAGAAGATGAATACTTGTGATGAGCAAGGCTTCTTGTGACAGTGGGTCTATACAAAAATAGTTACTATACAGAATAGGAATGGTCAAAACTCACCTGGGTAAGGTACTGCTGATGAAGCATATTTCTACACTGCTCCACTCTCTCTAGCAGAAGTAAGTGCCTCACTTTAAGAAAGCTGTCCATAGAGTGTGAACTGGAAACCAGGGCAAAACTTGGAAGAAGAACTGCTAGAAGCTGAGCAACTGACTTGATTTTGTGAAGAAGTGCTTCAAGAAAGAAAGCAAACTGCAGCTATACAAAAGATTATATAATTCTGTGCCCAGCCCTTATGCATGGCACAAGGGCCGAAATTTCTTTTTTGGATAGAGACTTCAAAAAGTGCAAACACATAACTTAGTTTGGTCTTAAGTTTTTGTTGCTCGTACTGCTGTTACCATAACAGTGATTGAAAGCTAGTTATGCTTCCTTTATTTTGAAGGTCTTAATATTGCTGTTTCAAGCAAAATACTTGGGTTTTGGGTGTTTACATAATACTTCTGATATGCTCCTGATATTTTTATGCAATTGATATTTAGCATTGTCACTGTGATAGTTCTCATTAGAGGAAAGCACTCAAGGTCATGAGGAGGCCTTCTTGAGGTCAGTACTTGCTCCATTAACCCCAAAATTACTTTGGGTTATAAGGCAGACCTAAACAAATAATGTGAAAAATTAAGTTATTCAAGATGCTATGAACAAAGTTTCAGTTTAGAGCAAATTTAATAGAACAAACACTCACAAGTTTTTTAATATATGGTTTAGGTAAAAATTTATCTTTTGGGTGCAACTGTCAAAGACTTGTCCTGGAAATGGAAGTACTTGGTTTATTGATATGTTAGGAGCAATATCTAGCTCACTCTGTATCTGATTTTGCAGTGATATATGCAATGATAGATGTGTCATTGTCACTCAGAACAGCTTCGAGTTTCAGTAAATACGTACTGGATGTACTGACTTAAAAGGTCAAGATTTGTCTGTTCTTTTCAAACCTTGCTCAAAGGTCTGTTATTCAAGGCTCAAACACTTTGTGATTTTGCTCTCACCTGTGGTTCTAACTCCTGATGATGAAGGAAAAAATAATTCATATTACTGGGTATTTATGCAAGTAAGAAATAAGGGTCAGAATTGTCCAGAAGCTCTGTGGACAAGTGCCCTACAAGCAATGCCTGCCTGTGCACCTGAAGTGACCTACCAGGGACTACTGGGAGGAGGTTACCCTGGAGCCAGCAGTATCAGCTCCAATACTTTAGCAAACACTTGCTTATTACACAGTGAAAGCAGCCAGGCAGGCCTCAAGTGATAACCGAGGTCATTGCTGGCCTGGCACTGCCCCTGAGCTGAGCGCTTGTACAGGCACACTGCATTTGCCTTCTTCCTGCAAGAGTTGATCGTCTCGCCACGAAGCAGGAACAAAGAAGGTACATCTTCATCATCTGTGCCTTTCTGCCTCTGTGTGGACCAGCACACTCAACAAAGCCGAGAGGTTTTGGAGTGAGGTTCTAACTTATGAGCCTGATGTTGTGCCTCTACCCTTTCTTTTGTGGCTTCTGCTTGTGCTGGGCCATTTCAGCTGTAGAAACAGTACTGAATGCACAGCAGTTTTGGGACTTGTTCAACAAGCAGCTTGGCTGTCTTCCGAGGGGAGTCAGGAGTGCTGGGGAGAGGACAGGAGTTGCCATGGCTCTGTTCTTCTCTGCCTCTGAGTGCCCAAGGGTCCTGCTCATCACCTAAACTTACCATATCTATATATAAGTATTATGCAACATATGGCATTTCTTTATGTTCTTGTGAATTGGAAGTAATTTTTGTGTTTAAACCATTCAATCTCATTGTCTGGGTCTGTAGCTGCAAACTGAATTTTCAGTTCTATTGTCCCGAATACATAAGTTTTTTTTCTCCCCACTAAGATTAAACAAAAAAATAAAAAAAATCCATTGTGCCTTTAAGCCAGAGAATTTTGAATTACAAACTTTGAAGATATTGTGACCATAAGAATTACTTAGGAATTAAAACCTAGGCAGAGGTAAATGTGCTCTTGCAGTTTAACCTGATGGTATAATCACATACTTATATTAGTATCTTGAAGGAAAAATGTGCTGCAACATTTCAGGTATTTTCTGGAGCTCCTTTCAGAATGTGGAAAAAGTGAACAGATGGTTCATTCAGACCTTGGTAGAAGGACCCTGCAAAAGACTGGCTGTGAAAGAACCAGAAGATGATGAATTGTCAACAGTAGAATAAAGACCAGATGTCAAGGCTGAGGGTTTCTACACAGCAGTCTTTTTCATGGCAATTTCCAATTTACTCAGTGATTAAGTGGTGCTCTTGCTCTATGGCTTTTCCTAGGCAGGTGTTTCAGTCCTCTGGAGTCTCATGGCCCAGATCAAGACTCCTAAAGCTCTACAGTATGAGTTACTTAGTGACCCAGACACGGCTTTCTCTGCAGATTCTCTTTTATTCCAGAATTCCTGCCTGTCATCCTAATTTTCTGTTCTTTAAGCTACACATTACCACATTTCTTTCAGTTGGTTACTGTACTGAGAGTTTGGTGATAGGAAGCTTTTTGGTTTCAGCTGTCCAATGATCTGAATATTGAATCCATTAGGTAACTCCTTCCTCCCAAACTTCTTTCAGAAGGTATAAGTTTTTCACCCCTTCCCCTCTCTTTCACTTCCCCTGTCCCTGTTCTTGTCTTCCTCTTTATTGCATTCAAGTGTAGCCTTCCCTAAACAGCCCCTGGGTAGAAGAGGTTTGCTACAAGTTATTTATGAATCACTGTTCTCAAGTAGCAATCACTGGCCTCAAGTTGTAATGCAGATCAGGTTTTTTTTGCCTTTTCAAGACTGAAACAGAAATTGAACAAGGTCTTGACTTAGCCAGAAAATGTGCAGTATTTGCAGAGCACTGTCTTAATTAGCTATTGTTTAAATGCCTATCTGTCTTTTGAATTTCTACAAAGTAGTAGCAATAGATGCAGAAAACATTTGTGTTATGCTCTTCATTTCAAGTAGTTTGCCTTTGGTGAATCATCAGTAGCTCTTGTCAAACACGCCTACCTTCCTCAGGTAGGGTCCTTTTTTGCCACAGTAAGCCTTGTGATTTATTCTGGCCCTGTGTGTTGGCTGAGGTGTCTTTAACAACACAATTAGGGTGATCTTACTGTTGCTAGGTCAGAGGTTTTGCTGTGCAAATAGCTAAGAGGAGCGCCACAGAAGTGTAGGTAGCCGTGTGTGTGAACAGACACTGGGCAGACAAGCCTGAATTTGAATTTCCCACTGCCACTGTAGTGAGTTCTGTCTGTGCCCTACCCTTCCTACTGATGGTCTCCACCCCCACTTTCCTGTTCTTCCACTCCTCTTCTGCAGTGGCTTTCTGCCCTGCCACCAATGTTGATGGGTGCGGTTGTGGCCTCAGGCAGTGGTGTGATGTGATTACACACAATGAAAGCTGCCTTTGGGGTTCTGCAGAAGGCTGCATGCGCAGTCACCTTTCCTGTTAACTTGTTGAGACTCTTTATTCCAACTGCTTGCATAGGGATGAATGCCTTTTGGATTAGTTGTTTTTGTTTTTTTGGCATCATCATCACAGTATTATAGCGATCACTAGTTACTTGTACTTTTATGTAGGTGTGTGTATACATCTGACTTATTGATATATGTGCAATTCTCTTCAGAGAAAAATTAAATATAAACTGCCTAATACTAGAAGTAAATTTGATGGCATTTTTAGGCAAAATACTTGCATTTGTCTTCTGTCTGAATCTAATTACAGGGTTCATACCAAGGCACATTATAGACACTAGCATTTTTCTGTCTTTCATAGTTGCATAGTGCATTTTACTAGCCTGGCAAGATTAAACTGTCTTGTTATTTTGTTTACAGTCTGCTTGCATTAAGTTGAATTGAGGTCACAGTAGGTAAAATGCAAGGAAATGGAATCTGTATGGTAAAATTTTGGCTATTTTATTTAGGATTTTTAGGTATATTACTAATAAAAAGGAAACAGGTTAAAGTAATTCCAGTGAAATGAGCAAAGCAAAAGGTGTGTCAAAATACATAGAATTCAAGATACAAGTTCCTTATTTAAGAAAACGGCAAATGGATAAAGGTGGTAAAGTAACCCTTGACTCTTTGTTTTCTTATGAACTAATCTCTGGAGAAGGAAAGCTTCTGAAAGCTGCCTTGAAGTTTGGCCGTGCTCATGTATTTGGACTAAGCATGTGGAGATAGTATGGCCTGTGAGTGAGAGAAGTAGCTTGTAATTGGTGTTCACTGCCTCCTCAGGGTCCATCATTGTGAGATCTTCCTTAGACTTGTGCCTTTTTTGGGAACCTAGACTGAGGGTTTTTTAGTAAATAGTGAGTATGAGTAAAGAGTGTTTAAAAAAAAAAAGTGAGTGAAGAGTGCTAAGGTCAATTGTCTAAGTTGACCTAAAAGTTTAAGGTCACAGAAAGGAGCTAGAGTTTTAATGGTGTTTTGTGAGCACCTCAGTCTTGGGAAAACCTGTTGTGCCTTGAACTGACCAGCTAGCAAGGTATGCAAAGATAAACAGTTAGTATTTTATTAAGCAATTACACCAAGTGTGCTGTAGACTGTGAGACCAGCAGTTAAATGTTGGTGGAAGTGGTTGAGCAACAAGCTGATACATTGCATTCCATGTTTGTAATCGTAGATGGCAATACTTGCAGCTAAATTAAAACGGTTGGGTTTTCATCGGCTTCCTTCAGTTCCTTACTTTATCTCCTTCTTCTTCCAAACATACTGAACAATTATAATGAAGTTAAGATAAAATGAAATGTTTTATTTCTGCACAGGGTTAAATTACTGTACTAAGAAAGAAATGTCCATTCTCTAGTATCATCATACAGTAAGGTTATGTCAGAACTACTTAGTGTCCTTTAATATTTACCTCTACTGAAGTCTCATGTGATGATACTGTAGAAAGCTGGAGGTTTAAAAGCAGAGTACAGGATGTGTACCCATAAGTAGAGAATTGAATGTTAAACTTTTTGGCAGCATATGTAGTCACTTGCTCAATGCCAAAGCCATCTTGTGTCTGTGGTTAAATGAGATTTTTTCTAAACTTTGTGGGGATTGAAGTATGTTGAGATGTGTCTGAGGAGCCCTACAGACTTTTGTCAGTGTCTGGCTGAAATGAAGTGGTTTTGACAGTTGGGTTCAGGAGCATGGAATGTGGTTGCTGTTGCATCACTGTCCCCTTGTATGATAGTCCCAAGGTCCATGTATTGCAATAGCACTCAGTATCTGTAAATGGATGTGGCTGGCCTTGTGGTAGCAGATACACATGACTGAAATAAGACCTTTACCAAGGAAATGGGAGAAGGAGGAGGACTTGGGAAAGTAAATGCACAGGAATGAGGCTCTCTGGGAAAGCTCAGGGGAAAGACTGATTTAGCAAATATTTTTAATTTTATATCAGGATGTCTTTTACTGGATATCTCTGTTCAACACTCCCATGCTAATGGTGTGTGTTTGCTTTCCCTGTTTGTGCAGTGTCTGGCAGTTAGACGTAGTCCAGAACAGTGGCCCTGGAGATCCTGTGTGACACATAATTTGCAAGAGTGGATAATATCTATCTGCTGGCCAGAAGATGCATTTATATTTTTGTTTGAAAATACATGCATGCTTTCACAATGAAATAACTAGATTAGGAGAGATACGGCCATTTTTAAGGGAGAGAGTAGTTCAATGTCAGAAATATTTGACAAGTTACATATTGAAGACCCCCACTCTTTAATTAAGTGTATTAGTCTACTCTCTCATGTGAATCTGCCCTCCAAGTTCACAGCTGCCATAGGTTTTTCAGTGCTTGCAGTGTCTGCCTTTGTCTAGAGACCTTCCTGTGAGCAAATTTCAGGGAATGGACTGAATGCCCCTAACTGGAGACACAGAAAAATGTTCAGGCCATCTGGTCTCATTGCTGTGAGACGCATGCTAGCTGCTTGCATTTGTACTTTTTGACAGAAGTCTATAGAAAGTTCTTTTCATCAGAGCCTTAACTTATTCATCCAAAGATAAACAGCTTCCAGCATAAAATAGGTAGGTACAAAATACCTTAATAATGGAACACTTGCAATATGTTTTTGGTGCTGTAATGCCATTTTTTCTAAGTAGCCTGTTGAATTATCTCTGTTCACATTGTTATAGTTGACACACTTGCTTCTGCTTATTTAATAAATCATTACATTGGATACCTGCAAGTTGATATGGGAGTGGAGGCTCAGGGGGGAACTCCATCTGCTTGTAGCTTTGAGAATTGTTTTTCTGATATCTGTACATGAATTTTTCCCCTGTATTTTGCAGCTTCCTAGCAGTGATCTGAGCTCCTGTCCTGTTGCAATGAGGACAGCTCGGGTGGCAGTGAGCCTGCCTCAGAGCATTGCCAGCTCAATCTGCTCCATGTATGGGGCTTGGCTCATGCAGCACATGAACTGCCAAACTAGGAGCAACCATGGAGCTGAACTGCCCAAGGCAGGCACTCATGGGATGCTAAGTACCTGAGAGTATGAATTTTACTAGGAATAAAAAGAAGGCAAAAGATGAGTTTATTGGCCTCCTTTAAACTAGGACAAGATAGTTATATATTCTCTCATTACATAAGGTTTTAAGTCACTGTGACCATCTAAAATGCAGCTAGCTTCTTTTTGAAGCTACAGCAGTGAATTGTGATAACAGATGCCTAAGGTCCTCTCACTACAGGGAGACATAAATGGGATGCTGCCTAGATCCTGTTGTACTGGGCTCAGCTGTTACTGGGACTGGCTGTGGCCAGCAGTCAGTCAGAAGTTTTTGTGCAAGAAAGGCTCTCTGGCTTTTGTTTTTGCTATAGGGTGGCTCCAATGTGTACTTTTGGATAGGGGGTATGAGCTTGGGAGGAGGAGGCAGCAAGATGTAAGGGGGGCATATACAGAATTTGCCAAACTTCTTTCCAGTGAACTGAAACATTGCCTTGCCTTGCTCACTGTGTGGCTGCAGACAGCTGAGACTGCAAAATGTGCTTTAGCTAATGTTTAATTCAAACGCTCTCGTGAAAAACTTTTATCCCAGCATTTTATAGTATGTACTCCTGTATCTTTTCTTTCCCCAACTCTGACTTTACAAATTCTATTCTATCACCGTAAGAGGATTTTGTTCTCTCCATAGTCTGTTATGTCTTGTTCATTGAGCTTCCCGGTTGTGGTGCCAAAAGAGCCCTCCTCCTTATTGCTCACGTCTTGCTTTCCATGGGAAAAAGTCTCTGGTGGCAGGAAATTGAGGGGGATTGGCCCTGGGAAATAAAAGCCTCTATTCCTTTCTTTGCCTTCAGTGTAAGAAGTCCTTTGATATGTCTGTGGTAAATGCCTTATTAAAGGGTCTGCCTGCTAGGAGCAGCCACGTGCTATTCTTGAACTGTTGCAGATAGTCATATGTGTGAGAGAAAATTAATGACCAGGAAGCCTTAAGTGCTGTTGTAAGTTTTGCAGTGTTTTTTTTTTTTCCAGCAGCAGTTTTTCCAAGATAACAAAACCTGTTTGATTATACCTGGATTACTTAAGGATTATGCTTCAAGAAGTGTTCCATAAATTTGTATTTAGAAATGGTAACAAATATTACTTTTCCATGCATGCTTTTTTGTTACATATTAATTTAAATTTAACACTATTTAAAAGTACAGTCCATGGACTAATTTGCAAACTCTGTTGCATGTTAGATCTGTGAAACATCTCTTAGTAAATGTAAATTCAAACCTAAACTACTGTGACCAGCAGGTCAATGGAGGTGATTATAGCTGCTCCACTCCAGCCACAAAACAGCCCATCTGGAGCTCTGCATCCAGCTCTGGGGCCCCAAGCATAGGAAGGATGCTGATCTGTAAAACGGGTCTGGAAGAGGAGGCCACAGAAATGATCAGAAGGCTGAAACGTCTGTCCTGTGAGGAAAGACTAAGAAGATTGGGGTTGTTCTGCCTGGGGAAGAGAAGGTTCTGGGAGAGCTTATTGTGGCCTACAAGGAAGATGGAGAGGCACTTTTTGTAAGAGTATGTAGTGATAGGACAAGCAGAAATGGCTTCAGACTGAAAGAGGATTGATTTAAATTAGACATTAGGAAGAAATTCTCTAAGGGTGGTGAGGCACTGAAACAGTGATTAGATTTCCAGTAAGCTCAGTATCAATGTAAATTATCTCTGTGGTCTTGGGACCCCCAAAATCCTTGTCATAGATGTAATATGAAGATGAACTCAGAACTGGATGATGATGTTTAGAGAGACAATACTTGTTTTTAAAATTCCTCTGTAAAGTGACCACATCTCTGTGAACCTGAAGTTTTGATTCTCTTTCTGGATTCTGCTAGTAAGGTTATGGCTCCAGTGGCCCTTGTGCACCTGGGCTGATTGCTAGTTTCAGTAATAATATTGCATCTTCAGACGTGGCGGCTCTATTTCTGAAAACTTGCTCAAATCCAGAAATTTGAAGTGTTTTCATGTTGTCTACTAACACTGAGTCTGAATTAGTAGATCCTGCAGGCACCGTGTTGACTGTAGGTCATGGAGTGCCTTGGTTGAGTTCTCAGCTCTGGCATAGCTTCAAGAATTTGCCAACAACTGGAGTGGTTGTCTTGGATCAGGGCACATCAGAAAGTTTTTGCAATTGACAATCAGACCTCAAACATCAATTAGTCCCAGATACTGTCTACACAGGGCAATTTTAGGATGAGGAGGGTGCGTGTAAGTACGATGTGTCTGTTGATGGAAGATGACCAAGTCTTCAATTTAGGAAAACTCCTTGGTAAACACTTACTTTTGTGCTAAATATGTAGAATATACATACATAGGAAGCTGTCCGTATAATGTCCCTTTATTTCTGTTGTATCAGTTGTGGGAAGAATTGGAAAGTTGGTGTGCTGTACTGAGTACCAGAATAAATCTCCCGTGTGGCAATTTACTAAGTTTTAGTATTGCTCACTGTGCCATGTGTTTCATACACATTCTTCCTTTAGTGGTTTTTTTTTTTTGTGAAGAAGTGTCTATGAGTGAACTTGGTATCTTAGCACATGTTTTATGTCTACTGACTCTTGGCTAACCCAGAGTTAACATCTAAAATGAATTGAAATAGCTTTAAGGCTAGTATTTTTTATTAGATCTTGTTGGTTGTCCAGATGTGCTCCTAATGTTCCCCCTTCAAGGGAATTCCTCTGAATTTGAAGTTAAGTTCACATAATTAATGAATTTAATCATAAGGTGTTGTTTGCATGACTTTTCCCCTCAGTATAACTTTCATGGAGAATGTGTCTTGTTCTATGGCATTTGGATTTTCTCAGCTGGAAGATTTTGTGTCAGGATCCGGCTTGGTGTAGATCTTCAGGTGAAGCCCAGCCCTGATTACTCTGCCACATAACACCCTTTATTGCAGCACTCTCTTCTATTGTGAGCTGAGCATTATCAAAGTGTTACTGATATAGCAGAAATATGTTTATTCTTTCATCAATCTTCCTAGTCTTCTGACTAATACTTGCTCTGTTAAGCAGAAAGACTGAGCTTTCTGTCTCCAAACCAAACTTGTTTGTCTGTTGAACTTGGTGTGGCTGGCTTGATGGATGCTCTCAGGATGTTTGAAGGAAGAGGTACACAGGACTCTAGTCAAAAGCTGAAGCCCTTGCCAAAATATATTATTATAGACTAGACTTTAAGAACCCAAGTCTTCAAAGTAATTGCCTCTGCAGCTCAGTCCTGAGGCTACCTGCAGGTTGTTATTTCTGTTTCTAAAGTTGTGTCTGCACCAACTCTTGATGTGATAGCACAGTTGCTTTGAAGCCAGTATATGCTGGAGGGTAAGTGTGTAATCAGACTTATTGGAAGCTGGTGTTGTAAGAGACTCCTCCCAGGATTAGCACTGTAGGTGTTGGCATTCCCTGTGCTCTGTATTTCCAGTGGTCAGATATCCAGCCCAGAAACTTTAGCTGCTTTGGCCCAAACAGAAAAGTCTGATTTCCAGCTTGTGGGCTGCTGATACTCCCTCCAGAAAGGAGCTGGGTTTTCCACTTCCCAGAGTGTACAAGTTACTTCTTTTTGAATCTTGCTCTTACCTCTCATTGTTGCAGTGTTTGCTAAGCAGAGCAACTATTACAATTCCACAATATCTGTTGGTGCCTTCATCCACTCTCTGAATCAATCTTTGCAAATAATTTTAATGAGGGATTTGAGTTTGGCCAGGGCTGCTTGACCTAGGATACCTTTGTTGGGTATGTGAGGCACCGGAGGACGTGCAGATCCAGGACTAAATTGCAAAACATTAGTGTTACTCAGGTTAATTCCTAGACTGATACTTAATCACATGGGTCATGTGGTTTCCTTCACCTATATTCAGACAAGCTTCCTTTTTTTGGATTTGCTTATGGCTGTGTTGAGTTGTCTTTGGAGGGCAGGAGTAAACAACTGTTAAACAAGTTACAAGGAACAGGGCATGGGAATTGTCATGGGGGGATGAAGGCTTGACCTGGTATTGGCTGTCCCACTCTAGCTGACAGTACCACAGCCAAGCAGGGCAATCAGCTGGGCTCTTCTGACAGCACTTGTCTCCACTTGTGAGCACTCATAGCTGGGAGAGCTTTTGAAAAGGGGCCCTTGATCTCAGCATTGCAAACAATAAAATAATATATTATGTTTCAGTGTCATGGCTCATCAGTTTTTTTCCCTTGCTCTGGGAAGTCAGGAGCCCTCTGCAGCAGAGGAGCTCTGCTGTGGAGTCAGAGCAGCCTGTCTGGTTGTGCTGATGGTGGTGAGAGCAAGAGCAGTATTAGAGCAGCCTCCATGGCCAGTTTGCCAGGCACAGTGCTTTACCATCTGCATCCCATGTTTGCCTCCAAACTAACTTTTGGTTCATGGCAAGTGATATCCTGATTACAGTATCTGAGACCTCATTTTAGAGTGAGTCATGCTTATTGGAGCTACCAGACTTAAAAGAAACTTTGAGCAAGACAGGTATTTGTTTGATTGGTGTATGAAACATCTGGGTAATTAGGAAGAGCAATCTTAAAAGCAAAAGAAGATGAGAGATATCAACTCCCATATGGTCATTAAAACTTAAACTACAAAGCTTGAAGTAGCTATACAAGACCTTAACAAATGTATGGTAGCATCAGTCCAAAATGTGGATGTGTAGTGTAATTTCTTTTGTGTCCTCATTAAATGCATGTGAGATAATTTCTCTGGCTCTTGGTTTGTTTTTTTTTTGAGGTACAGATTTCAAGGTATGCAAGTACTTGCAAAACTCGGAGGAGTCCTACTGTTTTTAAGTGCCTTTTACCTTAGTTTCCTGTATGCATTACCTGAAACTGTTTATCCCCTACTTGAAGCAATTGTCAGGGAAAAGCTGAAAACTTGCTTGTGGCATGCACGAGTCTGTGTGGGAATGGAACTAGCAAAGCACATCACAGTGCATTTCAGGAGGAGCAGGGGCTGTGGTTTTTTACTGAGGATGTGTCACGATGTTCTCAGCTAACCGCCTTGTGAGATGCCACAGAAAGCAGCTAGTCCAGCCCAGCGTTTCCGTCCCCTCCCTTGTGCCTGCACCACAGTGCCTGCAAGTATGCAGTGGCCCAGATCAGGGAGCCTATCCTCTCAGAAACAGGTCACTTTAGCAAGAGCTGCCCCTCATTCTGGTTCACTGGGTTGCCAGCTATGGTGTGAGAGGTGATGTGAGCATGTGACTGAAAACATGAAAGAATGTAGGACCAGATTTTTCACAGAATGATCAAGGTTGGAAGATCTCTTCAAGATCTAGTCCAACACAAAGCTTAGTACAAATAGGGTGTAATTTTGGTAACTGGTATATGAAGGCTGTTAACAAAAGTCTCACTGCTGTGGCTGAAATTCATCTAGAAGTCAGCACAATAGTATGCTCCTTCAGACTCACTGCTAGAAACATTTGGAAGAATTGGAGAGCTGCTCACAGAGGCCTCCTCTGTACTCTAAAAGTAGAGAAAGACCAGTCACTGGGTAGTAGATATAAATAATTGGAGTTATTTGCAGCTGGAAATGTGCTTAATAGGCTGGGAGAGTGTTTTTTATGGGAGGTGATGAGGTTGCAGCAGTAAGTAGGAGAAACCACAGATGGTTCATTTGATTACAACCGTTGTCACCTCCATCAGTGGGAGGCAGCTCAGCATGTTGCAGTCTCATGGGCTCCTGAAGCAGAAGCCAATTCCCATGCTGTCCTTGAGATACCTTTGCAGTGTGTTGTCTTTGTCTCTGGTGTTGAGGATCTGCTTAGCATGGGGCTGCTCCACCTGCTTCTTGCCTTGAGCTTCCTCATGAGAGTCCTCAAACTCTTCTGAGAATGTGTAAGCTGAAACTCTGCTGGCTCCCAGCCTCAGCCCCCTGTGTTTGAGTGCTCCATCAGCCTCACCGTGAGGGCTCCATCCTGTCCCCAAACCCAGCAATGGCCTCAGAGCAATACATGCTTGAAGAAGTGAAACTTGAGGAATTCTCTGTAGAAAGAACAGAATACTCTTGGTGACCTAGACATCTTTGTGCACCATACTATAAAAGGCCTCTTTTAAAGAGAAGTGATAACTATTTTTATTTCCCTTCTTCAGCAATTCACCCAAGTTCTAAGTAAAATTGCTCTAAAAATCACCCAGACTTGTGTATAACTTGATATGGGTTTCTGTTTGCAGCTATTGTGGATGATGAAAGGCTTTCTGCAGAGGAAATGGATGAGAGGAGGCGTCAGAATATTGCTTATGAGTATCTGTGCCACTTAGAAGAAGCAAAAAGGTGAGTAAAAGAAAGCACACTTATTCTGGCCCTTAAATGTGGACATTCAGGCCTGTTGTGTTCTTGAGCATCATAATTTTTGATTCAACATCTTGAATTACTTGGATTAACTGAATGTTGGAGTATCATAGCACTCAGTATGAGAAATTAATGGCCAGTATGAAAAGTCTGATTCAAAGAAAGATTTAGAAATAATCAAGACAACATCCTGAAACTGGCTGTGGTGTCCATTTTCACTGAAAATTGGGGCTGGATACTAAAATAAGGCTGTAGTTTTGTGAGAAACTGAGTCAGCCTTATGTGACTAACTGGAGAAAGTATTTTTCTCCTGGCTCTGTGGCTGTGCTCCCCTCTTGGTGCTACTTCTTGTGGAATGACTCAGGTCACTAAGATGGCAGAAAATCACCTGGGCTCTTACAGGTTTAATAATTGAATCATCTTTGTGTTACAGTGGTAAGTGCAGGCAGGGCAATAAGAGAAGATGGACTCTGCTCCTGCTTCAGTTCCTACTGGTCAGCAGTACTCATCTCTTAAAGCAACAGCAACAGTGATGAAACACTGATTTGAAAGTGCACAGAGTTTTGATCACCTTTGTGCAAATGTACTGTGCTGTGTTCACTTCATTCTCAAAACAAATATTCAACAACATTTTCATAATTAGAGAGCAGGGAAACAGGGTACAATATCCTTGTGCTTTTGAAGTAGCTTCAAGTGCTACAATTATTACATATGTAAAAGCCTATTTTATATTCTGTCTGATCAGACTTTTTCAAAGATGCCTCTTATACTCACGTTATTGGCACCACTGGTAGCGTCCTGCTTCTGCTCTGTGTTTCTTGATTATGGTGCTTTTACTTATAAACTGTATTTGGATGACTTTCCTATGAATTTCTATTGAGAAAAGAAAACTTGAACGGTGATTAGTAGTGCAAGCTGTGAAACCTTAGTGTGAAGATGAAGCTTAGCATCTTTGTAATGGTTTAAACAAGTGTATTTCAGTCAGTAATCTACTATTAAATTGTGCTCTGGGCCTTGAATCGACAGTGTTTCCCTTTCAATAGCTGCCAATGGTTTTGTCCTAGGGGTATTGTTATAAAAATCAGCCATTCTTACTTCCTCTTCACTACATTGTTCCATTTGGTGTAGCAAACATTGCCTCCTTTGCCCTTTCTTCCTCTTTCTCCTGCTGTGGTTCCCTGTTCAGATATTTAAGATGGCAAGTGTCCTCCTGCTGCCAGGGAGGACTGACCTGCTCCGCATGATCCTGCTGCCCCCATTGTGCAGTGGAAGAGATTGCCCTCAGTCAGATGAGTCAGCTTGCTACGCTGGCTATGTGAAGGTCTTTTGCTGAGTTAGTTTTCTCTGGTTTAGTGAGCTGACTGGTCTGACCAAGGGGTCAGAGGAGAACCTGAGCAGGCAAGAGGAAGAGGATGGGGTGCAGCTGCACACTGGAGAGAGGGAAGGGAGCAGATTTCACTTGTGGAGGTGTTAGATCAGGTCCACTGTATCAGCTAACCTCAGTGAGTCAAGGTTTGATTTCACTCAAGGTTTCTCCTTGGTATGTTGCAACTCACCTATCTGCTGCCTTATGGCATCTAGTCTCCAAATTCAACTTTTTCTCTTCCGCTGCTATTACGACTACTTTTTCTTCCTGGCTCTCTTCAACCTTCCCCTTTCCCAGGCTACTTGTCATTTTGAAATTGAGTCCTGTAGCTAATTTGAAGCAGCTCCCTTGATATTTCACAAGGAGATGTGAAATTATTTTTACAACTAATGACTTAAAATAGCATCTGCTGTGAGTAACCTCCTCCCCTTCCTTGTATTTATTTTCATAGAGATTCTTGCCACTAGCAGTTCTCTAGAGGAAACATTGTTTTAGCTCTGCAGTCCATGATGGGACTTCCTATCCAGGACAATTACTTCCAGGGTAGTTAGGTACCTGGAAGCTTTTCGGGTTCTCTGTTTGGAAAATCAGAATCTACTAATCCTGTTCAATGGTGATTACTTCATAAGGTGGGGATGAGTTCTGCAGTGTGAGGAGCATTGTACTTCCCTTACTAAGGGATTGGGCTGTCATGGATGGAGCTGAAGTGGCAGCACGATGCTGCTGGATGTCCTCCTCTGCCTCAGTGCACCAGTCCCAGTGCTCGTTAGGAAGGAAGGGGTGACCATGCAGGGCATGGTGGTGGCTCTGCGAGTGATTTTGGGTAGACAGAGCTGCTGTGAGAAAACAGAGTGTGAGGGGAATCTTCTCCCTTCACAGAGAACCATTGAGGTAATTTTGTTGTACCATGAGACTTTGCCCCAAGACACTCTTGCTACTGTGAAAACAACCCAGCAACAAACAGCTTCAAAAATGCTTTTCTACAAAGTAGATACAAGTAGAAATGCCTGAGTCCCAGGGCTGTGTAGCCCCTAGCCCTGCTTTCCCAGGAGGAGACTTATGTTGTCCAGGGAAGCTGAGCTAGTGCCAGCCCCAGGCTCGGATGTCAGAGGTGCATGACCACGCTTTTCCCAGCACCAATCTGGAGAAATGGGAAACATGAGAAAGTTCTGTATCTCTTCTCACTGCATGGTTATTCACTCTGTGAGCTTGATTAGGGGTGAAACTTGTTCATTTGCAGTCCTTGTCTGTACCTGCATGATTATAGCATTTTTGCTGTCACTACAGAGCCTGAACAAAACTGGGGACTCTGGAAAGTGAGATGGAGAGCAACAGGGTCACAATTCAAATGAGACCAGCTGGGGAGGCTCGAGTGTAAGCTTCTTCCACAACATGTGGTGGGTCCTGCCCTTCAGCTGCACTGGGAGAGTGCTTTCGCAGGAAACATTCCCAAGTGATGGGCATCTGCAGCTTTGGCTGCTGCTGGATGGAGGGGTCCCAGTTGGGTGCTGCCCAGCTCTGCAGCAACACTCATGGGATGTGCAGGCCCTCTTCTCCTGCTGTGTGCTTGTGGCAGTGGGTCTGACTCAGAGCAGGCAGGGTGGTGCCTTCAGCCCCAGGTGCAGCAGCTGGTTGTGAAACCACCCAGAGCTCTGCCTGCTGCCTGCTTGCTCACAGCAGTACCCTCCTGGGTGAATCTGGGGAGTGGGAACTGCCTTTAAGTCATATTTATCTTTGTCCTGAATGCTTGGAGAGGACTTCTTAATATTCATAATGCTGTGGATATCAATGACAATAAACAGACTGAATGAGTAAGTCAAGGTGAGTTTTTCCAGTTGGCAGCTGCTGAAATGACATATTTAAATACTATTAAAATAAATACTATTTTAGATAATAAAATGTGTGCAAATACAGTGTGCTTTGGTCCATATTGGAGAGTAATAAATACTGAAATAAACAATAAATAGCAAAAGATCAAGCAGAACATGACTGGGACTGTGTCAGGAGGCATATTTTGCTTCTCAACATGTTTGTAATGAAAACATTACTTTGTAGCAGCTCTGCACTTTAAAATTCCAGAATTAATTAAACAGGTAAAGAATGTACACTTTCAGCTGCTTTTCAGATCACTGTTTGTATATTTAATTATGGTAGCCCAGCTTTAATAAAAACCTGGCTAAAAGTTCAATATAAAAAAAGAATCCTGTCACTGGTAGCTGATGCTTCTGCAAATACCTTCTGAGCTAGGCAGAGTTTCTGTTACACCTATACAACATAGGAAATTGGTTTTTAAATACAATGAGCAGGCTTGTAATATCTGCAGAGGTCAGTAAAGTTTGATAGAGTGTTATATTTGATATTGAGGAAAGAATCTTTTTTTTTTTTTGTTAGATTGCTGGGCCCCTTTCTTCCTGAGATTGCACAGCTGATAAAATGAGGTTTTGGTTGCTGGTATATATTTTATCTTTAAGCAAAGTCTCTTGCATATTAAACAAAAAACCAAAAAGGAGCAAAAAATTGATAGCATCCCATTTCCTTGAGCTTCTGAGAAGAAAAAAAATCAAGAATATACAATTAAGAATAGGGATTTTTGCACTTCAAGAAATGTAGCCATGGATGCCACTAACAGAATGTTACCCAGACATATATCCAGTATAATTTGGACAATCATACTAGTAAATAGCAAAAGTCTAAGGTGGGCATAAAGAGCTGTGTTACAAGCCCTCAGGTTGTCTTGTATTATGTGAATTTTAACAGGTGCATGCCTGCATTTTTCCTAGCCCCAGTCTGGCAAAGATAATATTGACCACAGACAGCATCCTCCTTTCCAAAGGAAATGACCCAGCACACCAAATTCTGGCTTGGGTTTGGCTTTTGCTGTTGCTTGTCTCTTCTGATGTGTAATTACTGCACTGCAAAGATAATACAGATTTGAAGGATTTAAATTGTGATTGAAGCTTTGGCATATAAAGCAAATCAAATTTTCACTAAATGTGTTGTGGCTGGCTAGGCTTATAATCATCTATAATGAAGTAGATACTGTTTCTCTTGGCTTTTTAGAAATTATACCTTCTTATGATAAGATTGAATTTGAACCACGGAACTCCTCATTTTACTAGCCTTGACTCTCCCTGCATGAAATGCAATATACTTTGTTTCATAAAGCATATTCTGCAATTTCATAAACAGAGCTGCCAGAACATTTTTTTTTTCTTGCTCAGCTGTTCAGCAAGGCAGTAACTTGTATAAAACACTGAAGGTTTATCTTCAGTGTTAGGACAATAAAGATACAGTAAAAGAAATCTATCCAGGAAATTTGTTTTTCAGGATTTTTTTTTATGTTGAATAAAAACATAAACATTGCGTTCTTCTGCAACTTATTTTCAATAGAAAAACAAATTGTCTTGTTTTGTTTCTAAAACCTGCCTCTTTCATAATGTTGGTTTTGTTAATTGGTTTGCATGGCTAGTTGCAGTATTGGTTGATGATATGATAGTTATGACTTGCTGAACAAAAATGTACCTACGGTTTAATGTACTTAAAAGGTCAAACCCTGAAGTGTTTACTTGGCTTTTGTTAAAGCCAAAAGCTTTGCAGTACCATAGCAAAACAGAAAGCTCAAGTTGCCAGGACTGTGGGACCATGGAGGGTGGCTAAGGGGGTCACTGTTTCTGGGGAAGGTACCAGAGTCCTACAAAGACTTGGTGTACTATGAGTGAAGTCTGCCAGGTTTCATGTTGCTGTTTCTCTAGGAATAAAATTATGGTAACCATTCAGCCCTGGCAGGCCATGAGTGAATTAATATTACTCAAATACTTTCAGACTACAGGAAATATTTAAAGACCTGTGCCCTTAGTAAATATAAAATATTGTAATCCAGTTGTAAAACTACCTAATTTTAGGCAGAAAATATTAAAATATTTCTTAGTAACAAGTTTTGTAGGGGTTTGTCAGAAAATTCTTTTGGTGTTGGTAGTCTGCTACCGTGTTATAAATTATGAACTTTGTCTCCCTACCTCTGCCTGCTTTTAGCCAAATAAAATACTAGTGAATGTGGCTGGCAGCACCTCTGTAAAGGTCAAATGTTTGAAATTAGGGTGTGTCATGACGTGAAATTCCTTGAAAAAGACCTACTTAGCTGTGTTATACCTATTGCTGAAGTATCCTGGTCCACACAGAAGTACTGATCAACAAGTGTACTTGCTGTTTCACATCTTGGTCCTCAGCACACTTACCTAGACTGCCAGATATTGGTAGAAGAGCATTTTGTTTTGGAGAGTTATACAATTGTGCTGATAAGCCAGAATTTTTGTATGCAAGTGTGATGTCAGTGGTATCAATCAATCCAATAATTGCTTGGATAGTGATATTTGCATATGAAAAGTCTCGATGGTGAGATCTAAAGGCGAGAGAAACCTTTTGTGCTAGTTTCTGTGCAGGATGCATTGACCTGCTTCCTGGCGTGTTGAGGTAACGTATAACGGGTCATTGCTCTGTGTGTATACTTGTGGAATAATGATGCCCAGTAATGATGGATGTGACCTTTGTTTTTTAGACTGAACCATATGGCACTTGTCCCATAGCATGCACTGGAGCTAACAGTACAGTCACTTCAGAGCCAGTTAGTTCTCTTTCTTAAAGTTTTCCACCTTTCTTTTAGGCACTACTGTCTTGTAAAAGGAATTGTAATTCATTGTTTTGTTTTTTTTTTTTTTAATGGAAGACTGACAAATTTGAAGCTAGTTCATGCTCTGCTGCCCATGTATTGATGTTTGTAGGCTAAATTTCACCAAGAGAGCACACAGCATTTTCATTTCTCCTTCACTTTCTCCTCTACATCTTGGATTATCTGAGGTGCAACTAGAAAGCTTCTATGACTTTATACTCCACTCACAAGTCTATCCAATTGCCAGGTCAAAGCAGTGGCTTCATTCTGCACCCTGGGTAGCTCGGGGTTAATATTAAGCATGACCTGAGGTGGCCTCACCAAGGTATCAGTAGTGGCTGAGTTGTTACATTATCATGGGGAGCACATGAAGGAGTAGGGATACTGGTGGGGGTGCTTGTACATCACCAACCCAAAACTCCGTATCTGGAAGGTTGCTAAAGGAAAGCTTGGGGCTGAGATGTGTAGAGAGGAACAGAGCTGTGGGGATTAGATGTACTTAGGGCTTGTACCTTGCTCAAGAGAGTCATGCTGTTGGGAAGGATCTGTGACAGTAGGAAGGACATCATGGGAAGGAAGGACATCTTCTGCTTAGTGTTGAAGGGCTTAAGTGTTGCTCTTGACCTTTGGGTAAATCCTTCTGCACCTGTTTCATATTTACCTGAGAGCAGCCAAGGCCTTTGCTTCTCTGTGTGTTAATGACAGAATAAGTGACAGCATGTCATGGCAGTGCTTGTGTGCTTTCCCTATGCCACCCACTCTGGACTGCAGGCTGTGGTGGCTGCATGCCATGCTGCTGGAGCAGCTGGCCAGAGAGTGGTGCATTCTCCCTGGCACACGTCCCGTTGGACTATATCCCTAGTGTAGCACTCACTGCTTTATGCTTAATCTCCTCCTCTGGTCCAAGGCAAGCAGTCATCATCTGCCTGTTTGCCTTGGACTAGAGTAGGAGATTACCTGGACTGAAGTAGTTTGCTTCTTAAAAGCCCCTTTGCAGGAGTGTACTTTTCACATGTTGAGATCCTTCTTTCTCAGCTTACCGTGTCCTGGAGAGCTGTTGATCTTTGGAGGAAGTGTTTATTCAGGCTCTGTCAGAAAGCATTGTGGGGAGGTATGAATAGCTCTTCATAGGTCAGAAGAGAAGGGTTAGCAGCTGTATGTAGCCAGCTCTATAGCACTACTTTGTACTGACCACTGATGCGAGTGAGGTGCCCACAGGTGTGTATGGGATCTTACTGTGTATTGGATGCAAGAAATGACTGCTCACAAGAAACATGCTGCTAGAGCAAGAGGCTTTTGCAATTACTTCATGGATGCTAGAAATCCACATCTCCGTGACTTAGCTACTGTTTTGAGACTGAAAGTCCTAAAATTGGTCTAATGAATGTTTAGATTTGCAAACCCCCCCCCCCCCCCCCCCCCCCAATGTGCTGCTGTAGCCCCAGCCCTGGATGGGAAAAGCAGCTCAAGGACTGGAAGGGTCAGTGCTCACTGAATGTGCAGGCATGGCGTTGCACCCAGCTTTTGCCTTCTAGGTACTGCAAGTGAACACTTTATAGAATAAGACCATTTTTGAGGCGTGTGGTCTGGATTCCTTTGAAAATCACTTCTGTTGCAAATGTCCCAACTGTTCACTGTCCAGAAAAGGAGCACTCTGGCAGTTTGTATTTCATATTTAAGAATGGAGTAATGCTGGGAATTGCTTTGGCTGTGGACATTGCTGGCCACAGCCCATGTGAATCCTGTGTTAGTAGATAGAGCTGTTGCACAACCAGTGCTCCCCATCAGGAGATGGGTGGCACTGCTCTGCAAGGGGTGTGGTTGCTTTTTAAAGCAATATGCGGTCAGATTTGCAACTGGGCTGGATTGGGTTGTGAGGTTGTGTGGCTCAGCTGTGTGCACTGCGTGATGCTTTTGTTTGCTGTTAGTCTCCAATAATTCATGTGCTTATATAAAGATGACTTTGTATCCACCTGTATTTAAATGTAAGGGTCTCTTAAGAGGTATAGTAGTGTCCCAGAGGAGACAAGAGTCTATATGGACTTTGTAGGAGCTTGGACATTTGTCAGAGCGCACTTCTTGAGTTCTGGAATCATTGTCATTTGAGGCTGATAATTTGACAGCCTCCCATAATTGCTTTTGCTATTTTTGTTGCTAGATTTAGATAGGCATTTGCAGACCTCTGTGTGTGTGGCTATGTAAACCTCTCAAATTCTTTCCACCTCACTCAAATTAGGGAGAGCTGTGAAAATGCCTCTGTTCATGGTTTCTGTTTTCCAGCTCTCCATGTTTCTTTGAATTAATTATGCACTTTCTGTAATGCACAGGAAGACAGGTTCCAGGATAATCTCTTCAATCCCAGGTTTAACACCAAAAGGGGGAAAGATCCTTTAAGCCAAACCATCCCCTGGAAAATTTAAGTGATGTATGTGTTTTTCAACTGAGTTGTGGAACTGGCAGGCATTCTTGAATTAGTACAACTTAAAGTAATTCAGTTGAATGTTTTCTTTAAAACATAAGGAAAAAATTTCCTGACAAGATTTTTATTTTACAGTTTCAAATCACATGAACTTGTTGGTGTCTCATGTGAAGTGGTTGGTGCCATTAGAAAGTCAAAAGATCAACTGTGGAGTTACCTCTTCTGTGAAAAGAGAAATGGTAGCCCAAATATTGCTGTAATCTGGTGCATGTGTTCAGAATTAGCCTTGTGTTAGGCACAAAAAAAGAGGAGAGATACTGGTTCTCTGTTTCAGCAGTGGCACCAGGACATGGCATCGAACATTTAACATACTCCACTGTTTCTACTGTACATTAGCACCATTCCTGACAACTAAAGCCTGAAATTGGTTTCAGAAGCAGAGACTGAGCTGTGAACAGGTTTTAAGCCTGGAAAATTTGAGTCTGGGGGAAGGGTTGTTAATGAATCCTCTCAAGTGAATGGAAGGAGCTGCTCTTGAGCTTGAAGTGCTGGGAAGTACTTTATACAGCTTCTAGTGTCTATAAATGCTAGGCAGGTTCTAGCTTGGGAGAAGATACCTCCATGATCTGCAAGTGTAGCAGCTCTACTATCTTAAAGGGGAGAGCATCTTACAGGGCTTTTTTTATCATTTTAATTGAATTGGTAAGTTTTGACAAGTGAGTTGTACTATGGCATTGAGTGCAGATTTATTGTGGTAGGATAATGGCTAATGGCATGTATAATTTCTCAGCTATCCAGAGGGCAAAGAGCTTGACTGCCCTGGAATGAGAGTCCATGGTTTGCCATTGTGAAGATGTGTAATTCCTGCAAGGCAGGAGTACATTACTCACTTTGCAAGGCAGCAAACTTGAGAGACTGTATTCTCACCCTGGCTTTTATTGCTCCCATATGTGCTATTGGTGATGCATTCACCTCACAAGAGAAGTGATAAAGCTAGTCTGGCAACTGGAGCCCTTCTGTCAACTATAGCATGTTAACTATTCTTAGAACTCGTTTGCTGTCAATGCAGGTAGATGCATTTTAAAGTTCGACGCCATAAGGGTGTTGGAGGAGCTCTTCCAATGGATTAAATTGACTTAAACTCAATTCCTTTCATTACCCCTGTCATTCTGTTCTCTAAGTCTGCTTATTGTAGGTCCAAACGCAGAATTTGTCCGCTGAGACAATAAAAACACAGATTCCTGCAGGCATCCATATCCCACAGCACAGAAATTGCCTTGCTGTGTTGTAGCTGTGTTCAGGTCACTCATGTATTTTGTTTGACAGTGGATAGAATAGAAGAAGCTGTGGGAGCAAGGAAAGACAGGGGAATGGCTCACTTGAAATGTGCAAAAAACTCCAAGTAGGAGGCTTAACATGGGAAGAATTTGTGGAGGGCCATTGCATGCAGGTTGTGGACCCTGGCTGCTGTTCCTGGGGTGTGAAGATGGGTGGGGTTATGGAGGATGCTGCTGCATGCCAGTCACATTTGCCCATTGGGCAGCTTGTCACTGGCCTTGGAGAAAGGTTCAAAACATCAATTGTATCATAAGTTACACTCTGTGGAAGGACTGTCTTTAAAGCTTGGCTGTCAAACAGGCTGCTCTAAAATGGGTAAAAATCAAATATCTGTTTACACATTGTGCCAAACTCTTTTTCTCTGTTAAAGAAACAAAGCAGTGAAATTATGTCACATCAGTAGATGTTAAAAGCTGGAATGTATTTCTTTCCTGACAGTTTCCAAGTTGCAGATTGCATCCCCTCCCTTGCCATGATCCAAGGAAAGCACAGTGTGCTTCATTCAAGTACATCTGCATTTGCCTGATGTACAGACCCGGTCATGTGGGATTTACTTTGCAGCATGTTTGGGGGAGTGCCAGGCCTTGGTCTGGCAGCCTCTTTGCTGGAACAGAGTTCAATGGGATTCGTGACTGAAGTTGGTTTTCAGCGCTTCCCATTTTTCTGTTTAACATCTACAGAATAGGGAAGTGTTGACTTGATCCACCCAGTAACTTTTGAGGCACACTATCTTCAAGTGTTTTAAAAAACAAAAATCAAAATTCCACTTAATGTTGAATGTAAGCTATTGGGAGAGGAGAAAAAATTGTGGTTTGCTTTTTGGTTTTTTTTCTATGAAGTACTGATGGCATTGAAGGAGATGTGTGTTTGCAGGTTTTTGAATTTTTAATAGCATGCTTTTACAGTATTTTCAAATCCTTTGTTCATGTTTCTTTTCCTTTTTTTTTTCCTTCCCACGAGAGCCCTGATCTTACCTTGTGATTAGTATAATACTTAATACTGGGATGTCTACTGTCTTTTTGAGGAGAACTTACACTTGAGGTCTTGGTAAATGTGAAGTATAGTATTGAATGGTATTGGCATTTTTTCTTGTGTGCATAAAGCCAGATATAATTTTTAATACTCCTGCTGCTTTCTGTCTCAACAGAGACCTTGATCTGTCTTTCCTAAGTAAATATAGTTCTGTTGTGATTCCAATTTCAACATTTTCTCCACTTCCTCAGGGTCAAAGTGATATCACATGACAGTTAGTAGCACATACTGTTTTTCTAATTGAGAAGCAATAAAAGAAAACAGAATTTATGAAAAACAGAAAGTTTTATTTGTGAGCTTATGCACTCCTACTCTGTTGAGGAAAAGGTAGGAGTATAGGCAGACTTCTCATTATTTTTGTAGCATCTTCTGTTTCTTTCTTGTTGACGAACAATATAAGTAAGAAAAATCGTGTCTGCTAAAGTTTTCAGTGTCTGAAACTTGCAGGGAGTAACTCATTTGCTGTGGTGGTTACTGGCTGAGATTGCAATGGTATTTTCAATGTCAACAGCAATTATTTTGCTTCTTGGGAAATCATAGAATCGTAGAGTATCCTGAGTTGGAAGGGACCCACAAGAAACATCAAAGTCCAACTCCTGCCCCTGCACAGGATGACCCCAAAAATCACCATGTGCCTAACAGTGTCATTCAAATACTTCTTGACCTCTGTCAGGCTTGGTGTTGTGACCAATATCCTGGGGAACTTCACCTATGGGTGAAGAACCTTTTAATTATTATAATGATGATAATAACAACAGTGATGATGATAACAACAATGACCATAATAAATAAAAAACCACTCATTTAACAGCCTTTTCAGACCTTTGTAAAAGTCTCTAATGAATGTTTGAATTTTGTATTACAGTGTAAAAAAAATTAGGAAAGCTGGGGTAACTGGACAAGGTTGACCTTTAATAACCTGAGGTGCCAAGGAAGAGGCAACACACTGCAGCTGCTGAATGGAGACCTCCTCTGAAATCTGCAAAGGGCTCCTTATGTACTGAATATTCACTAGGGTCAGCAAAACTTATTTGTATTTGTTCTGCTTTCAGCAGATGAACTCAAAATCTCTATCTGTATTCTGCCAATCTGTAATTGGTAAGAGATTATATTTCATGCATTTTTTGTTTGGATTCATCCTTAATGCAGAAAGAATTTGATCTGTTCATCTCTGAGCACTTTCACCTTCTTGTGGCTTGTCTTTAGATTTCAAAACCAAGGGCTGAATTCTGCCATTGCTTTACAGGCTTCCTAAAAGCCTTGATACCTACACTGCAGTGCAGATTTTTCAGCAATCCACTAGTTTCCAGCAAGTCCCAAGAGAAAACATGCATGGAGTGCTTCTGAATTGCATCGGTGTCAAGATCCTATGTTTCAAAAGAAGCGACTGTCTCAGGGCAGAGTTCACAAGGCTCTCTAGTTATTGTGTTTCTGTGCTGTCTGAACTGGGTGTCACCAGAGGAGTTGTCTTCTCTGAAGATCCTGCTTAGCTGGTACTTCGATAACATGATTAGATTAATAATTAATGCTGAGTGTGCTCTGTGGCCTTTCATGTGATGCAAGACGTGAATAAGCAGGTGACGGTAATGAAAAACTTCCTCCAATCTACAAAAGGCTTATGGTTCATCACCAACAAAAAGGGCATAATAAGAAATTTGTAGAATGTTTTGATTTTATCTGAGTCTTTTTCTCTTGTTTACAGGAATGGCAAGGATTGGGAGTGAGAGGGAGTGTGAAGTTCATTTGGGAGTTTTCAAGAATAAGCAAATTCCTTTTAACACTTTCCCCTCTCCTCCACCCCAACCAATTGGTGAAAATAAAACTGGTATGAAAATGGCTTTCTGGCCTTTCAGAGGGACAGACAGTTCACCAAAATAGCCCCTCTTTAAATTTTTTCTTTTTAAATTTTTTTCTTTTAAATTTTTTTTCTTTTTAATTTTTTTTCTTTTTAAATTTTTCTTTTTAAATTTTTTTCTTCTTTTCTTCTGACTGACAGAATAAGGTGAAAGAAACAGTTTTTGTAAATGAAATGCTATGACAGTTTGTGCTTTTCCATGCATGGAAAACAGTCCATTGTTTCTTTGGGAAAAAAAAATGCTTTTGGCTGATGTTGGCTGTGCTTAAAAGGTGCTGAAGGAATTACTTGCTCTTGTTGTTTTTCAGGTGCTCCACTTCTCAGATTCATTTGAGGAACAAAGCCCCTGACCTTTCTCTGTGGTCACTTTCTCTTAGCCATTTTTTTCAGGTCAGATAATTGTGCTGGTGCATGCAGTGCTGGGACAGAGCAAGGAAGGGCAGCCTGGGTTTGCTAGAGCATCTGTAGTGGCAGAAGCAGGTACAGAAGAATAATCTGTAGCTGGGGTTTTCCTCCTGCTACAGGAGAGAAAACTAAATTTCTCATGACTGGTGGTGCAAAGATTTGGGAAGAGTGTGTGCAAATTTGTTACCTGAGCTAGGTCTAAAAATATTTGATGTGAAGCATTCAGCTTTTTGGGTGTTGCTGTTAAAATAAGAATGTGTCTCGTGTAAAATGGGATACATCACCTCAAGTCAGTGAATCCTTTCACATGGCTGCCTACTAGTAAAAATTCTGTCTGGCAAGCGTTAGAGCGTGGAAGTAAAACAAGAAAACTGCTTTGTTTAGAAGTACAGCTTTGGTAATGCCTGATAAAGCACTTTCTAAAATAACAGTTGTTAGTGCTTTTGCACAATACTGCTTTCATCGAATTTTGACATTTAAACATTGAAATACTATGGTGTTAGTGTTTGCAGAATGTTTTCATGATGACCATATTACTCCAAGGAGTCTGATCAAGAAGCCAAAAAACTGAATAACTTCAGGCATCTTTTCTCTTGCTGCATCATCTGCTGGAAAGTTTCTCTCAAGGCACACATTCAGAAATTGTGATTAAGTACCCTGACATAATATGTCCTTAATGAGTCTAAAGTACAATTCTGCCTTGAATAGAGGTCATGTTTTAAAGGTCAGAAGTGCTTAATCTGGTGATAAAAATGAGCCTTTTCATTATTCATTTCTGTTAGCTATGCTGGCTTATGGTGCTATCAGTGAACTGTACTGGATTTTCCTAGAGGTAAAACTTCTAACTACAATTTATTAATTGATGTGAACCTGTCAAGACACATCAGAGGCTTATCACTTGATCTGCAGAAGTTTCCTAACAGCTTGTTAAATAGCTTATTGTCCCATGGTAGATTTTCAAGGTTGGAGACTGGAAGAAGTGTTTTGAATTATAATGTGAGTGTAGGTGGACTCTTATATGGGAGTTGAAGATGAACTCCTTCTGCTTTCCTGAGAAAAACTGTGTAAGAAACAGTCAGTAGGTGCTTTATAGTGATCCAGACCTTTTCTTCTTTCACTGGGAAAGTGCTGTGATACAGAGAGGAGACTCACAGCTTGTTTCATTCGACTTGCTTCAGGTTTGACAATTTTTATGTGAACAGTAAAGAACTATGCACCCAGGTTTCTAAGGAGCCCATTAATTCCTTTTCCCATAACTTGAAAAATGCAATCTCTAAGATTTAACTTTTTCATGTTAACTTCTGGGCCTGCCTCATTAAAGTCAGCAGTAGCTCTATTCTTCTGGTGTGTAAGAATTAGATTGCAAGTCTTCACCACTGATTGTGTTGGAGGATCTGATGCTAGCTGCTGAAATCATAGAATGGTTTGGGTTAAAAGGGACATTAGAGACCACCTATTTCCAAACCCCTGACTTGGGTAGGGACACCTTTCACTAGACCAGGTTTTCAAAGCCCCTCCATGTCTGGTCTTGAATGATTCCAGGGATGGGATATCCACAGCTTCTTTGGGCGACCTGTTCTGGTGCCTCACCACCCTCACAGTAAAGAATTTTTCCCCAATATCAAATGTAAACCTGTTCTTTCAGTTTTTCCTCCCCTGTCACATCCATCTTTTCATGAAAATTCTCTCTCTGTCCTTCTTGTAGGCTCCTTACAGGTATTGGAATGCCACATTTAGGTTACCCATAAGCCTTCTCTTTTTAAGGCTGAACAAATCTAAGTCTCTCTGTAGGAGAGGGGCTCAGTTCCTCTAATCAGCTTGGTGTTCCTCCTCTGGGCTTGCTCCAAGAGGTCAATGTCCTTCCCAGCCCAGAGCTGAATGCAGTGCTCCAAGCTCTGGGATTTCACCAGAGCAGAGGGGTCCAATCTCTTTTTTCTGTCACTTCTCTCCTTTCACTCCCACTACTTTTAATTTTGGAAGTGCTTTATTAGCAACTGAAGACCTACATCTACAGATAAGGGGATGTCACGGTTCTGACTTTGTCAAATTATTGCTCTGATTAAATCTGGGTTTTTTAATAGGTAGTTGCATTGATTGAGGTCTGTGTTTGACACGCTTTTTCAGAGTATTTGGGGAAATACTGTTTTCCAGATACTCTGTGTCAGTGGTGTGTGCTACACTGAACTCTGAGTGACCTACTTGAACAGATTAGGGTTGAATACAGTGCATATCCTGTCTCGGTATATATAAAAGGCATTGCACAGCAAGTATGGCACTGCTGTAGCACATATGGCTTTCTGTAGGCAGGCAGAGAATGAAAACTTTTGAACATGGTGCAGTGCAGATGGTTTATTACTGTCACTGAGTGTGCCAAAGCATGAGGTTTGGATGAGGAAATAGCAATACTTACAGACATGCACTGGTAAAAAAAAGCAGGTAAGATGATGTTCAGATGCTCCCTCTGATGATACCATAAGCAAATGGTTTCATCAACAGAGAAAGAGGGAAGGGAAAGATGAAAAGCTATTCTGAGTGTGAGATTTGAATGGTCACTTCTGTTCCATCTGAGTGTTGGGGACAGATTTGGGGTTGCAGTTGCCTAGATACTGATGATAAAGTTTGTTCCTGAATTTGAAGAGACTTTGTCTTGCTGTTCATCTGCTTTAGTCTCAGAGTATGTCCTGGGAAAAGTAGCTGGCAAAGTCATGAATTGTCTTTATGTCAGAAATTATACTCAGATGACATCAAAAGAATTCAAGTGTGAGCTTGAAGGAAAGGAACCAGATGAAGAGCAGAAGCAAACATGTGTTGGTGTGGGAGAGCAGAGGTGACGCATGCAGAGAGAAGAGCAGCCACAGCAAACTCTGCAAACTTCTCCCAGGAGCCTGCCCCAACAGGCCACCGTGCAGCAGTGAAGGAGGAGATGAGGAACTGAGGAGAGCTTTTCAAATGAGGGGGGGAAGATTGATTCTTCAGAGGATGAAAAACTGTTCTTTGCCTCAGGCATGCAGGCAAGAGGTGGATAGACAGGTGGGATTGCAAGGCAGTGAACTTGTGGAGTGGGAGAATGGATTGGAGTCCAGTCAGGTTGGAGCTGTGGTGAAAGGGATGGATGACAATCCAGGTGGTGGCATGTTGTGCAGGAAGTTGACACCCTGCAGGACCATCAGGTAATGTAGGCTTGCCCCATGGTGGGCTTCTGATAGTTGCCAGGACATAGTTTTGTTGTAACCTCTCTTAGTTTAGCAGGTACAGTGCTAATACTTCCTGTAGTGCTATGAACAGCTAAATTAGTCATGATTATGCTTTTTTTAAATAATTCTTTTCAATTGTTGAAATTTTGAATAGTACAGTTTAAACATTGATCTTCCCTCAGAACAAGAGCTGAGTGCTCACTTCTGTAAAGATAAGATCTTTGTTCTGGTCCATCCAAATGTTGAACTGTAAGCTCTGTATACTCATGGGGTAAACAATGATTTGCATCTAATAATGAACTGCAAAAGCACACTGTGGTCTTTGCTCTTTTGAAGTAGCCTAGAAGTGCTATAACTATCAACATATTTATGTGGTGATTGTTAGATCACAGCTCTGTACTTGGTGGGGGACTCAACTACAGGGATGGGGGACAAGGTCTGCCTATCCTTGGTGGTACATTCCTTGGAGTGCCTAAGACCTGATAGTCACTGATCCCTAGATTAAACAACTTCTGATCATGTCAGATTAAACAGTTTGTATGACCAAGATATTTGACAATCAAGGGGTAATTTGCTATAGTAATTTTGACAGTTAAAAACATGTTGTTAAACACATATTGTTACAGTGGAGTTTTTGTTTTGAAGACGGGCATTATAGTCAAGGACTGAATAGCCAAAAAACTTTGAAGTAAACAGGACAAGACAAATCAAATAGTGTTTGAAAAACAGAGACCTGTACTGTATATAGAAGCACAAATAAAAAAACATCAAACAAATGAAATAGTTTGGGAATGGGGAAAGATGACAAAACATAAGGAGCCATCCAGACTTGGTATGAGGCTGATTCTTGGGATGAATTGAGTCTTATTGGTGAGTATTTTGTGCTGATCTGGTAAAATCTGTGACCTGTGAACTATCTAAAAAGAAAAGTCCTCCAGACAAAGGCTCATGTGATGTATTCTCTAGATCAGTTTTATATGATCATTCATTGCTTCTTGCTTAACTTTGAATCAGCTCCTGGTTTGCTGTTTGTCATCTGTGAGAAGTGAATGTGAAACTTAAGTTCTAATTATTGTCCTCTGTTTCTGTCCTTTCTTCTTTTGACTTTGCATGCGAAGAAAACTTTAAACATTTGGCTTACTGGACATGTATCCTGTGCAAACCTGAGCAGTGTTTCCTGAGCAAAACATAGGACCTGTAATTTGATTTATACCAGTTATTCTTAACAGAAGGAGAAATATGATCTGTGCAGGAATACTGAGCGTTTCTTCATGCAGTTTCTGTTTTTCTATGATTTCATTTAAGAAATACTAAAATCCCAGAGATTTGTTTCTTGCTTGCTGCTTACTAACTGATGCACTTTTACTCATATGTACAGCACTGCCTGCTGTGTCCCTGCATCAAAGGCTTTCTCTTGCTACTATCTCTCACATCTGCTTCAAATGGGTGTGTGCCTGATCTAAAGCAAGCTGAAAATCCTTGACTATTTGTGTAGCCTGAGCAATACTTTAAAAGCTGCTTGTTAGCTAATGGCAAGCATGAAAATTAAAGCATGGTCAGGGAAGGATCTTTTTAACAAGAAGGAAAGTGGCTGTGGGGATAAGATATTGTATTTTTCAGCAGATATTGTTGCTAACCCTAGATGAAGCCTAATCAGTGTCTTTCTGTTTTTTGAAGGGGAGGAGGGGGAAACCAAAAACTACAAAAGTCCAATCCTTATGTTCCAACTCTTGTTCTGCCTCCTTACTTTCGTTTAAAAAAAAGTGAAGTTTTCTTCTGGCTCCCTTTTTGCAATTCTGTTACAGTTCATTTGATTTCTTCCCACTACTGCATCTTCCTCAGTCTTTGCTTTTGGGATGCTTGAGAGACTTGCTTCCTGCTTATGACTGCCAAATAGGCTCCCACCTTTTACTGGCATCCCCTTCTTTGCCCCAGAGAGGTGTGCATCTTTCTTTATCTTGCACATCAGAAGCAATTATTTAGAATCATCTCCCTGGTTTTGCAAAGGCAATAAATTATAATTAAAATACTGTACCAATTCGTCTACATGCTTAGCAAGTAGGTGATACTTTTATGTTACATTCACATTATAAGTTTTTTGCTGCAATGAGAAACCCTATGTATTTTAATGAGATCTTAAATTCTATAGAATTTCATCCCCCCAGGTCAAACTTCTTGTTTGCAAGTGATGGAAGTTTGCCAGTATGCTGTGCTTGAAAAGAATCATTGTGTAATATTTGTCCTTTTAAGCTATCCTACCCCATAACAGAATGCTATGAGCTCAAGAATGCTGCTTTTTACATAAGAACATAAGCATAATGACATAGAAAACAGATATGCATCTGTTGATTCTTATTTAATGTTCAGACTTGGGCTTAAGAGGTGCAAAATTTGTCAAAGTCAGTCACCTAACCATTTGGTTTGTTTATTAATAAGCATGTGTCTACACCTTGGTGTAGTCTTGTTTCTGGAAGGTTTCTTTTTCATGCAAATCATGATTGCTGCAAACCAAGCCTCCCTGACCTCATTAGCTTTCATCCTCTTTCCGAGCAAACCCTGGCAGGTGTGATGTAACCTGGAAGAGATTTTCTCCTTTTGCCTTCAGCAACTGGGCACTGGTAGAGAAAGTGGCTGCTGTGGCACAGTTGCATCTGCTGTGCTGTGCTCCTTGCTGGCTGACATTTTTTTTTTCCTGGGAAAGACACTTGGTTTGGCTTCAAAACAGCTGTTTGTTATTATGTGCAGTGCAGATATTTTTCTGGCAAGGATTTCTCCATTTGGTGTGCATGAAGGTAGGAACACTAGATAGTTTTGGTTCAGCTAATGCTCCTCTCTGATGCTCAAAGAATGATTTGATGGTAGCCAGATGTTCATGATTGTTAATTGTCATTTCACAATTTCCAGGCATTGGAGATGATTGTCTTTTATCATTGAATTTGGAAGCTCTTGCAATTTACTTGCTATTTCATTTTAGCATTTGATGTAAGAAAGGCAAGTGGCAATACAGCCAGTGTGTTGGGCAGTGTAGACAAATAGTGCTGGCTGTGGCTTTCATTGCATGTAGAAATCAAATTAGCATTCAGTTCTTCTAGGTTGTGGTCTCATCTGGTTCTCCCCATAGAAGCACACTTGCTTAAGTCAACATACCCATCACTGACTTGCTGATTAGACGTCACACAATTAAGTAGAAAACGTGTACATCCAGTACTCATGGCCTAATTAGTCTTATTTTTAAGTGTTATTTCTCAGAATTATAGAATATGTGGAGTTGGGGATCTGCTGTTACAGCTGGATTCCTAAAAATCTATGGAGCCTGTAGGATCCACCCAAGAATCCTCAAAGAGCTGGATGAGTTCATTACTAAACCTCTCCTGATGATTGAGTGGCCTTGGAAGTCCAGAGAGGTCCCAGCTGACTGGAAGTTGATGAAGTTGTCCCAGTTCTCAGAAGAGGCAAGGAGGACAACTCTGGTAACTAGAGTTGTCAGTCTCAGTTCAATACCTGGTAAATTTATGGATAAGATTATTCTGGGATGCTTTGAGAAACACCTGAAAGACCATGCAGTCACGTGTCACAGCCAGCATGGTTTCACGAGAGGAAAGTCTGGTTTATCAAACCTGATCTCCTTTCATGACAAGGTAACCCACCTAGCTGATCAGGGGAAGCCATTTGATGTGATGTTTTTGGATTTCAGTAAAGCTTTTGATACTGTCTCTCGCAGGGTCCTTCTGGACAAAATATTCGGCACACAGCTGGATAAACACTTCATGTGATGGGTGAGCAACTGACTCCTGGGACAGGCTGAAGGGTTAACTCAGAAAACTAAAGGGGATGTTTGGCTTTCCCTTTGCTGGGGAGCCCTGATAGAGTGGCCATCAGGATTACCAGTCAGTAGTGAGGCAAAGGCTGATTATAACACATGGAAGAACTCTAATGAAACTATGGAAACAGCTTTCTGCTGTATGCCAAGGTTGCTGTCTAAGCATTAACCAGTTGTTCAAGGTTATCGCAGCTTCCATCAAGGTACTTGTGGAGATCTGGAGAAATTCCAGCAGTTATAGTAGTAGCCTGTTCTGGGTCAGAATGAATTAGGCTTCATTGTTTTACTTTGGTTCAAGAAGCACTCTTGCTTAGAGGCAGTTGCCAAGTTCCTCTCTGTGCAAGATTTATTTCCATTGAAATGGATATATCAAAGAAGACCTCTGTGTGAGCACTACTGACCAGATGAAAATTTATCATGAAGATGTGGTGTCAGAGCTGTTAAAGTCAGCCAAAAAGCCACCCATATTCTCCTTTTAAATCATAAATTATTCAAAAGCATCAACTTTGGGTTCTTAAAAAATAACTCTTGTTCTTTTGAAATTATCTCCATCCAGAATGTAATTAAATACCACTTGGATTAAAAAAAAAGATGTTTAAATAGAGATTGAGTATGAAAAGAGCAATATATTTGTTTAATGAGAGTGTTGAACCATTCTATTGGAAAGCAACCTTTGCACATCAGTGTGTTTGTCACTTGAAAGGGTAGTGATAAAGACACACAGCCTTTCTGTCTTTGCTCTCAATGCTAAAGGTGAAGGGGTCATACATACATCTGTAGCATCTAACCTGCTGTGTCAGATGGTCAACTTCAGACACTGTATATGATGCCTTTTTTTTTTTTTGTTAGTGATTCAGACATGGCCCATAAATCCTAGACTAAAAATTCAGGCCAGAACGCAAACTTAGCTTCAGCTGCACAATAACATAGCAGCTTTGGTGATCTTTGCCTTGGAAGCAGAGTAAAGAGTTTTTAGAAGGTAATGAGTACCACTGTCCCCAGACTCATGTCGTTGCCTCAGTTTGTAGAGGAGATGCATAGAGGACCATACATAAAGCAAGTATTCAAATCAGGCAGAACAGATCAACACCTCATAACGAAATACACTGATCTCTCTGACAAAGAGCAGGCAAGTACATCTTTAAGATGCTGGGGTAATGACCCATAATTTAGTGACAGCCTTTGATCTCCACAAAGCTCTCATTTGTAGACTAGTAAAAAAAAATTGAGCAGTAGCTTAGCTCTCTAAAGATAATTAGACTAGTCCCTCTTAGTCCTTCATGCATTTCATGTAAATGCATAGAAAAATGTCTAGATTCATTAATAAAATGAGTATTAATTGGATTTCAGCCTGACATGATTCCAAGTGCTGCGTTTTGATGCCTTTTGAAAGAACCAAGTAACTTTGAGCCTTCATTTCTCGGGAATGCTGCTTTTGTTGTGCTCCATCTGCACACACCTGTGCCCTCCCACAGTGCAGCTGCTGGAATAAATGACTGTGCTCTGTAACAGCCACTTGAATAGTGCCCAGTACTGTTTGTGTGCAAAGAAGCATGATGTCTTGTACCTAAACTTTAGGTCTAATGGTACTCAGAACAGAAGCTCATTACAAACCTGTCACATTTCTTCCTGCTCTGGTTTTGCCCTCTGAAGTAGGTAGTACAGAGAAATCACATGTTTAAAATAATTTTTAACTTGTGAGAAACTGAGCCTCAATGAAACCTCAGAGTATTCTGAGATTAATTAATAAACATATTTGTACTTAGTTGGATATGCTGGGAAGTAAAGTATGGAACTATGGTTCTCTTGTCCTGCCTGTGTAACTGTCACTCCAGTTTATGTTCTCTGGTATGTTTCTCATATTCAGGTGAACTTTTAGATGCACGACTGAAATTGTCATAAACTATTTGCTTGGAGTCTTCTGATGGCAAGAAGAAACTTACACTTGCTCTGTAAAGCCTAAAACACTGATGATGACAAACACTTCTCAGGGAGTGGTTTAACAGGAGTATGAAATTAAGACACTTACTCACATAAATGGATGAACCTGGTACTGCAAATAACAATTTCAGACGTAGTTGATAAAAAGTGCTTTTGTAAGTATTTGGAGAATATTTTACAAAGCAGGCAACAGGTCTGGCTAGTCCAGTAGTTTGACTTGAAGTACTGGCTTTTGAGAGTAAGCATAGATAGTTCATACAAACCTGCAATATTTTATTCTAATTGATAAAACCAAAATGGTGCTGCCGACTAGCTTTTTTAGAAATCCAATTTTCCCATCAGAAATACTGTGCTTTTCCTTTGCGGTTTCAATTTGCATGTGAGTATGATAGATTTGACTGACTTGACTTGACTCACCTAGGTGAACATTGGTTACTGCTCCTTCTCCAGACAGCCATGTCCTGGGGAAATTGGTCTTTGATTAAAGAGCTGTTCTGCATAATAAGAGCAGGAGTGATTGCTGCATCCAAATTCACTGAGCACAGGAATTAGAGCCATTCTTCCACTACTTTGAAAGCCTTACTCTCCTCTTGTTTTCACAGGTGCAGAAAAGACACATTTTCCCATCTTTTTTGAGATAAGGTATATCTAAACTACTTCTGGCTCATCATGCAATTTTATCAGATTATGGTATAGACACAGGTATGGTCTTTTATTTTAGAAAAGCAGATAGAAAACAAATACTGATTTTCTGTCTTGAAGCATTCTACTTTGATTAATTTGATATAGAATTCAGGAACCTGTAGGATTTCCTAGCATGAAAATCATCAATATTCAGAAATCCTTATATACTTCTCTGCTAAAAGACGAACTGTATATTGCTAAGTCAATTTCGTTTCTGCGTGAAAGTTGACCATTATCGTTGGATGGAAGATTTTTTATAACATTTAAAAGCAGAGCTTTAAAATTACCCAAGTGCATAATAGCTTAGCTTGGAGAGCTTTCTTTGTGACTACTTTTTAATGCTAATGTAGCTCACCATATGTGGAGCAAAAAAAGGGGTAAAGCTGAGGAATTGTTTTGGTAGCTGAACTTGATACAAAACCCAAAGCATTGTGAAAATCTGTGCTTTCACTGACTAAATGTAATGGTAGTAGCCAGTGGGGGATGTTGGCCTGCTGGTCCT
Organism: Molothrus ater; assembly: GCF_012460135.2. Lineage (NCBI taxonomy): Eukaryota > Metazoa > Chordata > Aves > Passeriformes > Icteridae > Molothrus > Molothrus ater. The sequence goes on along the minus strand of NC_050511.2, from coordinate 23,920,890 downwards.
TTTGTCACCTGTCAGCTTTGCAATTCTGCAGAGTGGTGCTGCATGATGTGACAGCTTAGCACGTGAGTGTTCTCTTGTACACAGCTCTAAAAGCAGAGACAGTGAAAACCCCTCTGCTGCTCTTCTGTCAGAAGCACAGCTGCAGCTGAGAGGAGAGCTTGGGACTGCTTGAATGATGCCTCAGTGACTTAGGGAGGGTTGAAGGTGAGGCAGGGCAGAGCTGGCTTAACGACAGCTTTGCTCTGTATCTTTTTACTGCTGAGGATTTCTTGGCTTGTGGAGGCCACCTGGTACTGTGTCTGAAAATTCATCCAGTGCTGTGTGCTGGGAGAAGTTAGCATCCTCCACAGCTGGAGTGCAACATACTTCAGGATGCTGTGGTCTCTGCTAGAGTTCAAAGAACATAGTGTATCATTGGCCTTTGCTTGACTAGAGGTCAGAAAACTGAAGACAAAGATGACAAAAAAAAAGTAGAGAGCACTATACAATACTCTAACATGAGGGTGGCTTTTTAATGGTAATTGTGTTAGTTTTTTAATGTCATGAAATGCAGAAACACATTAAATGTACTTGTTGGATATAAATCATCAAATTATGGTTACTTTTAAACTTTTAAAATTCCTTTAGGGACCAGGGGTAGAAAAATGTGGAAAAAAGTCTGTTTCCAATGTCACATGAAGGAGATGTACACATCTCACAAACTCAGCCACAACATTTTGGGTATTTTTAGCTAACACCATTATTTGGGAGGGGAGGAATGGTTGTGTCTGAACCAAGGAAACATTGGTTCAAACCTGTATCTTGCTCCTGTATGCACCACTGCCTTCAATGAGCAGTGCTTGTTCTCTCCTGGAGTACATATCTCTTTAAGCAATTAATTAATCTGCCATTTGGTGTGCAGACAGCCCTTCTGGTTAGCAAACATGTGAAATTAGACTCTCCAGTTGCGGTAGATGAAATACTTCCAATATACCTTGAAAAGAGTTATAAGTGTTAGATCTTACCCAAGCTACAGAATAAAAGCTAAAAGGAAAGTTGTGTATGTTAATGCGTGCCATGCTTTTATCTGTGGACAATATTTCTACTGTCTCTGTCAGCTGTGGATAGTCAGTTAAATCTTCTGGCCCTAAAGCAACCTTGTTCCCAAACTGTGACAGACTTAGAAACAAAGATTGGCTTTAGAAACAAGATCCAATTAGTGACTAAAGAGGAAACATTCTTCTCGGGGTGGATAAGTGTCTGGATTCAGTGAAGAACTGGAAACACTTCCATGATAATTAGCATTATTCCTCAAGATTGTCTGTAATGAGAATTTTTTTCAGTAGTCTTCTATGTGTCTTTCTATCTATTTCCCAGGTAAATTAATTGGAGGGTTGGGCAGTGTTGAATAGAGAAGCCTTGTTGTAGTCCTGTAGCCTTGCCTTGTGAACAGGGTTAGTGAAACTGTTGCTTACAGCTGTGGAAATGTTCAGCTGGAAAAAGCAGATAAAGTAACTTGTACCTCAGTGTGTGTTTGCATACCTGCCATTAATAAACCAATCCATGCAAGCATGTGATAGTGTAACTGGTGTTTGGGGCTGTAGAATTGTATTCGCCTGATCTTTCCTCTAAGGTGCTGCTTTTCATTTATAGCTGCTTTTTCTGTACTGAGCGTTGGCTGAACTTGTCTGGACCCCATGGTCCACTAGAACAATAGAAACCTTTGAATCGTGTACTTCCCTAGCTAGGCTCTCCCCACATTTTGCAAAGTGACTCACAGGCTAGGCCTGCCAGAGTCGCCAGAAAATGATATCATCTGGATACTGTAGTATCCCACGTACAAACCAAAGGGTATTTAGAAATTAGGCTGACAACTACAAAAAGGAAATAGCTGCATTTCAGATGAATATCTCAATTTTAAATCTGTATAATTGTGTGTGTGCTTATTAAATACAGGAGTTGTGCAATAGGCAAAAAGAAAAAAGTGCAAAAGAAAAGCTTCAGTGTTTCTTGAACTGTGTTTTCTGATGACCGCAGAGTGGGTAATCCTGTTCTCCTGCTATTTGTCTTGTGCCAGCAATAGTTCATGCAGTCAAGCTGTGTCAGATCAGGGAATTGATTTGGTCAAACACTAACATATGTATCTTGTGTTGCTGCATTAGCTCTCAGCAGGATCAGTTCCCTGGTTCTACTCTCCCCACTATCCCTGGGGCACTGATGTGGCCAAAATTGACGGGGAAATGCAGACAAGAGTGCAGTAGAGAATGGGAAGCAGGAGAAGCACGCTAACTTGTCCAGTGGCTATCTATCTGTACCATAAAGCAAACTTGAAATTATATCCTTAGCCTCACTTAAGCAGTTTGGCAGAATTTCAGATGTAAACATCTTACGTATTGACATGAGATGCTTCTTTTTGTCCTCTTCACCCCCACGCTACATGGTCCAAACAAACAGCATTTGCTGTTTGTGGTCACTCTGCTACTCTGCTACTGGGACCTGGAGAAGCACTACCCTGGGAAGCAACTTGCCATCCTCAGGAGTCCTTTGTCACAGCAACTTGGGGCACTCTGATGCTGGCACACAGCGATGGAGCTCCTGGCCAGTGGCCTGCACAGGCAGATGAAATGTGCATTAAGTAAGACTAGAGTCAAAGGCTTCTCCTTTGTCAAATGTCAAAGGCAAAAGAGGCTAACAGATATGATTTTGTGAGAAAATTAGCTGTCTTCTAACACTAGTTTTTTGTTCTATTCCTCTCCTGTTTCTGGCAGATGCATAAATTTGAGTTCTGCTGGTTTGGGAATGTATGTGGAATTTAACTTGCTACTAACTGTCATGTTTTCAGATGTCTGACCCTGGTCTGGAATATGGTACACAGAGTATTCCCAAGATAAATGAACTGAGCAGCATGTTTCTTATTACTTCATTTCTGTCTCTGTGTTCTGTGTTAAAACCAAACAGTGAATGAAACCTGGCATGTAAACTGATCCACCTGTATTAAAGCACAGCACTAAGCAAGATAAGTCTAGATGTTCAGCCTGTGCATTTCATTTCCCTATGTGATATAGTACTGGTTCTGCCCCTTAAAGCAGTGTGCTTTACTGCTTCTTCTGCTCCTGATTATTGCCGCCAGAATACCAACAGGTGTTCCTGGTAAGACCATTAAATACAGCATTTAAGTCGAAATTTTCATAATTTAAAACTCATTCAGAAAGATCTTTGCCCTTCAATTGTCCCTAACCTATATCATATCTTGGACCTGTAACTTAAAAGGAGTTAGAAGGGCTCATGATTTGGCTGCCTTCCCATTCAGGCATTGAGGTGACAGGTACTATCAAAAGAGATTATGTTCCCACCAGCCTATAACTAAGAGCATTGAACATCAGATATTGTTCATCTTGGTTCAAATAATTGTTCTTCATATGTCATAAATGCTTTGCCAAAGAGAAAACCATGGTATTAGGAGAGCTAAGTACAGACCTGATAATATGTATGCGAAACTAAAAGGGGTTGCAATGCATTCCTCTTGTTTAAATATTTCAAGCCCCCACCCAGACTTGGATCCATCCAATATTTCTAGATGCTTTTGAGCATTCTGCTTTCCCTTGACATGGACATTCTGCTCTTGAAAAACTCTGGCCATGCAAACTCACATGCATAGAACAGAGCTGAAACAATCCCAGTGCTTAGGAGGGAGTATTGTGGTGACAAGATTTGTGAATTCAAAACTGAGTAACTGGAGGACTGCTGGGCAGCCTGATGCACATTCCTATAAGCCTACATACTACTAATAAAAGTTGCTACAATAATATAAATTTACTTTTAGTCATGTTAAAGTAGAATACACTGACTCGAGATTTTTGTAGAAAAAACAAACCAAAGCAACAAACAATCACCTCTTCTAGAATTTTGAAAAGGCAAGATGAATGCACTGGCTATTGCTGAAAATTAGAATTAAGTTTTCTTGGGCAGGTATTTTGTCATGGAAAATTAGGTCACTTTGACAGAGGATGAAGGAGAGACTGAAAGTTCTTCCTTGAACTGAAGAACTACAGCTGTGTACAGGTTAAATTTTTTGTTCTTACATAGCGTACTGCTATTTCCTCTATATAGCAGAAATTGATATAACACAAAGGTAGCTTTTGATGTCTTGCCATTGTTGAATGGTGGTAATTGGCAATATAAATACAGTGTTTAAATTTTTTCCCACCATTTTCTGGTTAAACTCTTAAAAGTAAAGGCAGATGTGTGATTACTGCTATATAGCAAATACTCTAATGTATGGTGCTGTCTCTCAAGTAAGCAATTATCTTAATTTAAATTTTAAAAATTCCATGTCAAGTTTGTGTTTGACTTAAAACCCCAAACGATCTAAAAATTTGCATGTAGGAAAATCTAATTAACCTTAACACCCAGCATGAGATTGGGAGTTTACCATTTGCATGTAAGCACAATCAGTAATTGAATACATCCATACTGAAATCAGTTTAAAAACACAATGCATAAAAAAACCCCTGAAAACTTTCTGAAAAAAATCTAAGTTTACTCTCCCTCTTAATCTAGAATATTCTTGATTCTCTTGCTTCACACAGTTGGTGTTTCTCTATTTGGTTGTTGCAAATACTTTACCCTGGGATATGGTATGCTGCAGTGGCAGGAGGGGGTTTTTTCCAAAGCAAACCAGAATGGAGCAGAGAGGCAGTGTTTATGTAAAGTAAGCTGTGTGAAAGGAGTGTGCTATAATTCAGTAGTAACATATACATTTATAAATGTAGAATTAAGTTGCTCAGGATTTTGTTAACAAGCTGTTTGTAGTTTAGAACTACATCTGCCAGAGCAATATTGAAAAGACAGCTTATCTTTCACTTACCATGTTTGTAAATCAATTGGCAAGGAGAAAAACCCCTTATTTCTGAAGAAAAATGCTCACACTCTTTCCCTGGCCAGCCATAGTGAAGACAAAGTAATTTTGTGCTGATATATAGAAGAGAATAATTTCCAGCTCTTTGTCTGAGAAAAGGGAATATCTTTGAATTAGGACTTTATGCCATCTGCATGCTGGCATATTCCACTATTTTTCATAGGACTAAGAGAAGTAAAGATTATGTACTTGCCATGATCAGTTGATGGGTAGAAGAATTAGTCTAGTGTTTCTTTCAAAGACGTACACTGTCTGTTACTGTGCACGAATATAATATGTTTTTCTTGTATATTCAAAGTAACATGTAAGACGACTAGTGGAAAAGCAGTTGCTGTTAAACCTTTTTATTTCCAGTAGCTACAAAATGGGCTGATCAAACCTGCTGCTCAGGTAGGGTCTGTGCATCTCATTTGGCTCATTAGGCTGGATGTATGCCTTTTTCTTTTTTTTTTTTTTAAACTTTCATATGCTTCCCCAGCCCACATCTTAGTGTCACCTTAATGTGCTTGCATACAGTGCCCTATAGCAATAAGGAGAAAGGTTGGTCAGATGTTGAGTCACTGGGTGGGCAACACTGGGGTTTGCTCAGCTCTTGAATGCCCTTCTGCACTTGCTTTTCCAGACTGCCATCACCCAGGTACTTATATGCTGGCATCAAAATTCTTTAAATATCTTTATGTGCGTATCTATAAACATTCTTCCCATTTAGATACTGGATTTACAGGTTATATTATAGAATTCAGTAGTGCTGTGTTTGTTATCTTTGGTATAAAGGATTGTCCATCCCCCTCCATGAGAAGCCTACTTCTGCCAGACACATAATAGCTGAAAGGTGCCTTTGATTACTTTCTTTTTTAAACAAAGCATTTAGCATGCCATTGCATAGTCTCAATCGGGCTTACCCTATGTGCAGTGTTGCGGTGGCAGCATTGCAAGGAAGGATATGCAGGTATCTCCTGAACACAGTTTTTTAATTTTAAGGGACTGGACATTTGACACTTGGATAAACCTCCAGCCTCTTGATAAACAAATATGTTGAAAGTAGCTGAATGCTAAAGTTGCAAAGATTTGGCCTGTTTGAGAACTTGATGCTATGGAAGATGGGACAAGGTATTACTTGGCAGCTAGGTAGAATTCTGCTTTTCCACTTTGGAGAAACTCCCTTATTGTAGTGTGGTGATGAAAACATGCTACCAGTCTTGAGAACTTGGAAATGGCTGTCTGTACAAATGCTTCCTGCTTGTACTAGAAGCTGGTACGAGAAGCAGATGAAGTTCTAGAGGCTGACAATGTTATGAGTGAACAAAAAGGACAAGAGGACTGTTCTTGTTCCCTTTTTTCCCCATCTGAAGTAGATGAAAGTTGTTGAGAGGGTCTTTGGGTATTTTTGCAGCCCAGTGAGAGAAAAACAACTTGCCCTTCTGCATAGGAAATATCTGCTTTGGTGAGCATAGAAATTCTTCTGGGCTTTTCACTTCATTGCAAGAACCCTCGCACTCCTGAAATCAGAGCGTAACTCTCATGTTCAAAATTAGGAGCAATTTGGCTGTTAAGTTTCTTTGAATATATATTAGTTCTCCTGAGGAAAAAGAGTATGGAGGCATTTTGATGAATGGAGGCATATTGAATTGAATGAGTATGGAGGCATATTGAATTTCATATGAAAAGCTGAAAAAAATATGCTGTTTAAGTTGGCTCGATTTCAAAGTAAATGTGCAGAAGTTCTGCAAGACATACTTTTAAAATCTTTTGTGAAGGGGAAGATCTAGGGACGAAGGTGCTCAGTGTCAGAACTTTGTGTTTGTTTAGTTTCAACTTGTACCTGTTGGTATATGGGCATAGTTATACTAACACTATCTTTTGGGGTCTTCCTTCTTTTCCTAAGTTTCTCGTGAAAAATTTTAGATTCACTATTTCTGACAAATCTGCTGTGATCACCAGGCAATTTTCTGCCCCCAGTTAAGCATCTTTTCCAGTGCTCATGTTCAGATGTCTGATAATTGAGTTGATGGGAGGGTAGGGATCTCATGTATTCCTTAGAGTTTGGCAAGTCTTATTTTTGCTTTTTTTTTTGACTTGGGCTAAGGTACAGAAACATCCATACCCCTTTAAAACCTCAGTCATCATTGTCTATCAGGCCTTTTATTTCCTGTAGATATTTCTGTCCTGGTGTTCATCCTGTGGTTCTTCCTTATCTAGTTTCTACTGTGGTTGGCTCTTCCTGTCCATTTCTCTTGTTGAAAGGAACTGTTTGGCATGGTGACGGTTGCATTTCTCTTCTTCTCCCCTGTGGCAGTTGTTTTCCCAGCACTGGTGACTGACTAGTGTCCTCACACCCTGCACTGCTTTGCTTGCCACAGTGCAGGCTGGCTGATGGATGCTGCAGGAGAGGTTGCCATGAGAGCCAGTGGCATCACTGCCCTCTTACATGAGGCTTCATACTGCCTGTGATGATCAGGCTCTGCAGGCTGCAGCTGCCAGTAGCTCAGAATACCTGAGTCCTACTGAAAACATACAAAAACATGCTCTATGAATTGTAGGGGAAAGTGAGGATCCAGTTTTTGTGGTGGCTTCTGGATGTAACTGCAGCAGTATCTTCCTGGAGTGCATGAATGGCACTGTGCAGGTGCTGTACTTGATTGGGATGAAGTGTAGAGGAAAGGGCAGAGGAAGAAAGGGAGCAAATTCACAGGTCAAAATAGCAACCTAAGTCGCTTAGGTCTCAGTGGAGGGCTGAGAGTTAACAAGTTGTGATGGTTTGCTGATTAACTTGATCAAAGTAACTAGGTCATGAATAGGCTTGGCAGCAAGGTAAATTGACTTAAAATACTTTTTGGTTCAAGTTCACAGGTACAATGGGGTTTTTTTGCCCATGTTAAATTGTTAGCTAACTGCAAATTAGAGGCCCTGAGATTAGTGCTGTTTATGAAGAAAAGTAGGAAAGTGCTCCTGTAGACCATTTTGGTGTTTCTTCTTTCTTGTTGCCTTTTTGTGACAATAATACAATGAGCTATACCAGCCTAAAAATTAGTTTCCTAATGAAAGAGTGCTGATAAGGATCCCTGGGTGTCTGCCCTGTGGTTCACTTTGATTTCAAAAAAAAAAAAAAAAGATGGTAGCTACTTCCATATTCTAATACAGAAGTTTTTAAGTTAATTTCTGTGCCTGAAAGCTCTTGGAGGTTGTACAGGAGTATTTCCTAATAGGGCATTGTGATGGTTGAAAAAGTCTCTACTGAGCTTCTCTGAAGCAGTTTTTATTTTTCAGAAATTACTTCTACAGGAATTGATGGGCGAGCCTTTGTGTGGCTAACAATTTGCTAGAGGGTTAGAGCATGCTGAAACCTCACTGAAAACAGAGATATAGTACATAACCTCCATGAATGGTTTGAAATAGTCTCTAAAACTTGTCAGTTTTTCCTTCGGATTTTAAAATTCTTGCATTTTTATTTCCTCTTTGTGCATGAACAAGAAAACAAAGAAGAACTTTGTTTTGCATGTACCACTCTGCATAAAACACTGTGGTTTCTCATAAGTAGTCTCAAACACCCAAAATTGGGTTTAAGAAGACTTTTCTTGCATATTGCATCTTGTGATTAAACAATGTGACCAGTAATGGTGATAGCATTCTGGCTGGGGTTGTGTGGCTGCTATGTGCTCCACTTGGCTTGGGCTGCCACTGGCAAGGAATCACCTGCCTCTTTGCTTTTCTGCTGCTGGTTGACACAGTGACACTGAATATCCAGAGGCATTCATGGCTTGCCTGAGTGGCAGCTGCAGTGGCAATGGTGTTACAGAGCCTGGATCAGCCATGGACATGTGGTTCTTGTGTTACTGAGTCAGCTAGCCAGACAATGAGGGCTGCCTGGGGAGGCGAGCCATCCAACTGTGTGGATGCTGATAGATGGTTTACCCATTCAAAACAGTTTTGAAATACTTTTTTTTTTGCTTTTTGACAGGATAGAAAGATTGCATATTCTGGTACTTGAAGTCAAGATGGTGGCAGGGGAGGGTGTTCTCAACTGGTTCTAGATTCCACTAGACAGACTTGATACACCATTGACATGTTTGTGGCCTTTGAACCAAATGGTGTCCCCAGTAGCCTGCTTTTGCCAGTCCTTAATAGCTTGTCTGGTAAATTGAAGGCTCTTAGCTGATTAAGTATTGCTTGTACGTCTCTTACAGTATCGAGTAACTTGAATACTAGGGCATAGATGGTAGATTCTTATCACTTGGTGAGTACTCTGATAGGGGTGTATCACTGTTTGTTCTTGGAGAAGAGATTGTCTTATGTACACGGATGTTGGGGATGGTGAGCTCAAAACCCTTAAACTGAAGTTCTGTCACTAGACACTGGCTACTTGTTGCATGACATGATTAATCGAACTGTTTAATTTTTACCATGCTGATTACAATCAACTTTTTTTCTTCCTAGCCTAACCTAGTCTTTGGACTACAGTTTAGCTTTCACACCGTCCTATTGCTACCTTAATACATTAATATAATTTCTTAGTACATTCCTCATTCCAAGTGACTATTTTAGAATTCTGCAGCTAAAACCTCTTTTTTTACCACTTAATTCCTCCAGTTCATTTTCTTAAAGAATGACTATATTACTGTATCTTAAATGTTATCTAGAAACATGTGTTTGAGTTACTATTTTATGTAGCATTTGGTCACATGTTCTCAAGAAAAACTCCAACTTACACTGGGAAAATTACAGCCAGTTCTTCACCAAGAGCCAATGTCTACATATCATATAGGAATCTGGTTATGACCCTTAGTGTAAATATAAAGCAGTGCTAATTGTTTACCTCAGGTGTGTGAATAAAACACTATGCAGTTTTGAAACTGGCAAAAAGATATGGTCCTGGAGGATCCAAAGCTTTGTTCAGCAGTTATTAGCCTATATTCTGATGATAAAAGTGAGGCTGCAGGGCACTCGTGAATATTTTTCCTGTTTTCTCCTATAGAGTGGCTGCTTTTCTTCACCAGTGTGAAGTCACACCATTCCTTTCTTCAGTTTTCCTTTCTTCAGTTTTCATTTCTTTATGGATTATCAAATGCTATTATACTGCTGCCTGCATTTTCCTCCTCTATAGCAGACTTAATTTGTATGCATGTGCTTTCAGAATTTTATAGATTGTTAAGTGGGTAGGGAGCCATGGAAAGTGGAGAAGAGCATTTCTTCTATTATCATGGGAAGAAATAAACAGGAACAGGTAACTGTAGGTGTTATGCATGTTGTGTCTCACCTAAATGCCTTGGTTTTATCTTTGTTCCTCAATCTTGTGTTTCTTTTTGACATGGGACCAAGTTGAAACTGCTTGTTGCAGTTTTGTAAAGTTTACGTAACAGTAAATGCTTTGAACAACAGTTCAGCCTTTCACAAGCTGGCTCTTTCAGTCTTTTCACTCTTTTAACATCTTGTTCTCTCATGCGTGGCTTTTAATTCTGATTTGGCTGCTGTCCTGCACCTTTCTCTAAAAGTTTCAGCTGCCAGTCTAGAAGATGTATGTCTTGGGTTATTTTATGGCTCCTGTACCTGCAGACTTGCTGCTAGCTGCTTTCACAAAACTAACCTTTGTTAGATATTAGTCAGGAAAATATAAATGTCCACATCTGATCCAGTGGACTTGAACTGTTCAAGGAGTCAGAACAGCACTCTGCATCCTGCCAGGCGCAAGTTTGGTTTCCTCTTCTACCATAGTTCATCTGTGTGGCCTCAATGCAATTTTCAGTCTGCACGTCCTTTGGGAGTTTCTGCTGATCCAGCTGCTTTAGTTGCTAAAAAGCAGGTCTGCAGGCAGAACTGTCTCCTGTTGCTGATCTTGAATCGTAGCCTTGGCTTTAACACTTGCACACTATAAAAACTTCTGTGTTGAACCTACACAGGAGGTATTTCCCTGGGTTACTTTTCTTCCCTAGAAAGGTGTGATGATTGTAGGCATGGTGGGAATGTTTATGCCTTTCTGCTCACCTGCAAAGAAAGGTAATAGCACATCCCTTGGACACCTGAGGACTATTACTTGCATGGAAGGCACTTTGCAGTGGTAAGGGGCAAACGCATATAGGTCTTGATGTAAGAATTACTAGGTCTTGATGTAAGAATTACTGTATTACTTTGATGGTGTTTTTAGATGTTCTTCCATGTGTGGCTAGTTTGACAGCTGCTAGAAACAACACATCTGATGATGCAGTGGATTTTGGGAGAGGGTTAGCTTATTTTCTAATGGACATGCATGTTAGCATGTTTCCAAATGGACAGCTGTGATTTAGTTTCAGTAGAAGCTTCATCAAAATGACTGTTAGATCACTTCATGGAGATTGTAGCTATATTTTTTATGGATTTGGATAGGAATTACTGCCATGACAGGGTGTGGGCCTTGAGTAAGACTGTGATTTAAGATTAGTGGGACTACTGTGTGAAGAAGGTGTGAAGATTATCTCCAGGACTCATTAGTTATTTTACTGCCATATTTCTGAGACTTGCCAAGGGCATGCATCTTCTGCTGAAGTGGATTGCTTGGAAGACTATGAGATTATTCCAGGCCAGAACCTTTTAAATTGGTAAGTCTAAAATACCATATGCTGTTTTAAGAGGGTGCTCTAAACTGTATAACCATAGTGTAGCTATAGAAGATACAAAATAGGGCAAAGCAAACTGCTGTAGCATGTAGCAAGACATTATAATGTGAAAGTCTAAACTACAATCTGCAGTGCTTTCCTAAAGCAAACGTGTGTTCAGGGGGAAGAACGTGTTTTGCAACATTTCCATATGTACAAATGCTATACAGTATAAGTGCTTTTATTGCTGTGTCTGCTTCTGTTTATCAAATCAGTGTCTATACAGATTAGTGAAAAACTAAGTTGAGATTAATTCATATGCCAAATTCATCTTCTCTTCTTTTCAGAGAAAAGTGGTGTTTTATTTGTAGGGAGACCATTTATGTTCATATGTGGGACTTGTTACAGAACTTGTGTCTGCACTACCTAAAATTGCATTAGTGATTTGAGTCTGTCATCTGTCTGAAATTATGCTTTCCAGGGGCCACTGAGCCACCACTGCCAGACTAACACAGGAAATACTTGTGTTTCTGCTGTTGTGTCTCTGCTGCCTGTTGGAAGAGGCTATTAAAACTGGTCTAGACACTGCAGCTGGGTGATGCATGTCAGTCTGAGTTGTGTTAACTTAGTTGTGCAGGTTTTGCAAGATTTTTAGCACTATTCTGTTGCATCCTTTTTCCCCTTTTCGTTCAAATGAAAATCCAGTTCTTCACATTAAAAAAGGCTACTTCACACCATACAATCAGCAGATACTTAACCTCTCCTGAGACCTTTGAACACAGGCTTAATAATTCCACCTCATTTGCTCAGGTAACCTGTTGAGTGCTGTTGTTTCTGCTTAGAAGAACTAGGTGAAGTTTCTTAAGGACTCATATTTGCTGTGGTTGATCAGTCTCTGCCACCATGGTGAGCTCCCTTTCTGGCACTGCTCTTTCTACTGCCTCTTCAGCTTTCTTCTCCAGACCTTGGCACCTTGGAGCCTGGCCAAGAGGACGGGGAAAAGATGAGGCATCCTTGTAGCCATCAGCCAGGTCTTTGTTGGCCCCCCCACTCAAGCACCATTGTCTCAAATAGCAGTCCTGGAGTTGATACCCAGTGCTAAATCCTAATGTCTCTGTAAACAGACAAGGCAGCAAAACAAAGCTTTGCTGTTTGCTAAGGCTGAGGACTGTCCTGCAATACATGCACAGTGTGTTGCTGTTGTCAGCTGTGGCGTTGGTTGAGAGTCTTTGTATCTTTTCTCCACCAAAAGACTACAGAGTGAACAGGACTTGGCTGCTGCTGGGTGCATGCAGCCTGCGATGGCAGTGGGGCCAGGTCGTGGCTCCAGAGCTTCCTCAGCAGCACCTTGCCTTGTGAACTTTAATCACTGATTAACCCACATAAAGGGTGGCTGGAATAAAACAGATTAAACCAGCACATAGTATCTGTGCTGCCATCTTGTGCACCAGAATTTTATGACACCTTTAAGATTATTTTGTAAACATGGCAGTGTTGTCATGACAGCAGAAATCTGGTGTAGAAAAATGTTGCTGATATGATTTATTGCTGGTTTAGTGTGCTGTGCAGGTCAGGCAAGGCGTCACTGCTCCTAGCTTCTGCTTAATTGAATTGACTATGAAATGCATCAGAAGGGCTTTGATCAGGGAAATGAATGTCGCAACAAACTTCAGGCTCATGCATGGCTCAACTAAATGCAAAAATGTGCAGTGAGATCTGTATTGTTTTAACATTTATACACTAAGAATCCACACATGAATGTTTCATAGTTTTCAGTGTGGCTCTTGCTGAAAGTCAGTATCCTCCCTGGTGAAATCATGATTGTAGAAAGCTGAGATGCTGTTAAATCTAACACTAGCTGGAGATTCAAAGATATGCAGCTTTGAATTTGAACCCACTCATGGAAGTGTAAAAAAAATGACAACTGCAATTTTACCCAAAATCTCTTACTAAAGGATTTGACATTTTCTTTATGTGATGAAGTTCTGAGACCTTGTGTAGCCAAGTGATTCATGGTGTCCTCCATGTTGCTGCTTTCACATTACTTCTTGTATGTAACACAAGAAAACTTGTGACTGGGGTGACCTATATCACACCTTCCTTCACCCTGCTGCTGTGGTGACCCACAATCACAGTTTGATTTCTTTCAGACGAGGTAAGTTCTTAGGATGGGTAAACTATAGATGCAGTATAGACCGTCTCTGGAGTATGAAACTAGAGCCTCAAGTTTAGAAGCTGATGTTTCCAGGGTGTCTGGCTCCAGGAGTAAGTTGGCATCAGAGAACTGTAGCTCTGACTTGAGCTAAGGCTCTCATCTCAAGAACAGTTTGGGGCTGAATGTACTAAAACATGAGGGGGAGAAAAAGGGAGAAAGTAGTTTTTTCAGCTACCCACTCTACTCTCCACAGCCTCCACAGCCTCAAAGTCAGCCCTCCAAGGTTGTGCACTTTTTTATACAACTAATAGGTTTTTGCTGTGATGGTATTCAAATTTTATCTATCTATTTTCCTGGAATGGCTGGAAGTTTTTCCTGCTTTTTCCATGGAAGTAGCCTGTGGCTGTTTGTGAAATAACCTTTTCCTAAGTTTTCTGGTTTAGGAGATGTATCATACTAAAGCTTGCAGTATAATGAGAACAAATTCCAAAGTTAACACACAGGTTTTCCTTATAAACAAATCAACAGTACTACCACCCCCCTACTCAGCCAAGGAACACACCTGGGTTGCTTTGGCTGCTGTCACCATCCTTTATAAAACAAATAATATTTAAGGGAATGTTGGCAGCTAAAAGAAATTTATATATTTTTTAAGCAAATGGAAATTTAGGAGCTGAGATTTCTTAACAAATCTGTAGAGTCAGAAACTAGAGACATAATAGTGTGGAATTTTAAATTATGAGTTCATGTGCTTCATATAGTTCTGTATTTTTGCATATCTAAGTAAAACTTTTGACTTAAACCACTTCCACCACTTCACAGACATTTAAACCTAGAGTCTAACATTTTGCTTTGGGTCTGATTGTGGTTACTATTATTTTCTAGAAAAAAAGATATTTTTCTTTGGAACAAGTTGGCCACATTGTACTCTCTAGGTCAGCAGTCTGTTTCACTTGTGCTGAACTAGGTTGAAAGGCTGTGGTTGTGAGCAAGGGAGGTAATAAATGAGTCATAACTTACATTTATCTTGTCTTCACTATACCTTTTCCACAGCAGCGTGCAGCAAAGCTCTAAGCTTTGGCTCTGAAGTCCCATATTTTCTTCTTTGAAGGTCTGCTTCCCACAGGGTGTAAACCTGGTGCCCTTGGATCCACATCTTGCCACAAAAATCTGAAAGGACAGGGCAGCAAAAGTATAAATTTTACTGCATGATTGTGTGCTGAATGCGATGGGCTTTGGGTGGGTTGTGCAATGTATCCTCTCTTCTCTGCTGAACATTGGCTCCAGCATTTCCAGTCTCTTGACCTGTGTGTCTGCTTTGCTGACCACAGAGACTGTCAATGACAGCTTCATAACTGGTTAAGTTCATAGTGCAGCACTGTTGCTTCCAGTTCCCTTGACCTTGCCTTAAATGAGATTCAGAAAGGGGGTTTTGTTTTAAAATGCAGTCCAAGATAATTTTACTGCTGCTGCTTTCATACAATGGCAGAATGGTTAAAGTTGGGAGGGACCAGTCAGTCATCTGGCCCAACTTCCCTGCTCGTGCAGGGTCGTCCCAGAGCAGTTGCACAGTATCGAGTCCAGCCAGTTCTTGAGTATTTCCAGTGAGGGAGACTCAACAACTTCTCTGGGCAATCTGTTCCCTCACATAGTCAAATGTGGAAACTGGATCTCCTGGTCAGTGGCATGCTCTTTGCTGCTCTTGAGTCTGTCTGGCATTGAAATCGTCACATATTTTCCTGCCAGAAATTCCCTGCTGAACAGCTCTGCCATGGATTGTCAAGAGCTAAAACAGAACTGAGCAAAGCAAATACTCAATACTCGTGCCTGGCTGACTCTCTACTACTATGTATTGGAACTGAAGTTTTGGAGATATATTTTCATTGATCAGATCTAGATTTGCTTTTTTGTCTAAGGCAAATCCTTTGTTTGTGTGTTGGCAAATACTGCAGTATTATGAAAATCAAAGTGGGCTCTACTTATTCATTCCCAAGAATCTATCTTTAGGAAAACACCTGCTTATGCATGTTTTATCCAGACAATAGGACTATAACTGGCATGGGTAACTCTGTAGGACTGTTTGAATGATTTTTTATTTTACATAGTACAACCCCGAACTTCAGTGATGCCGTATGCTCTGCTCCCTGAATCTGACTTTTGTCTATCCACCATGGAGTCAGGTTTGGGTTTAGCTTAAATGAGAGACCAAATAAACCATCATGTTCACCAATTTGTAAATTTTTCATGGCCTACCTCAGTCTTTAAGTTAAAGTTGTTAAAAGTACTGTTATGGGATTATATTGTTTAAAAGGGATGGTAGAAATGCCTGTGCACATTTGATAGCAATAACAGTCTTATTCTACAAGCTTTCTTACTGAAGGAAAACATACTAACTGAGATTGAGTTATAGACCCCTCATCATGTGTATCAACAGCATTAACTACTTTTTTTGGGCAACAGTTTCTGCAACAGATTGAAAGGTGATGCTGATGCTGCAGTTCTCTGTGCTCAGGAAAACAGTAGGTGAGCCAAAAGCAATGCTGCTTCTTTAGCATTGAAGCAAAATAAATTGCTCCAAAGGTATCTATAAATCCTTTCTGTCATGTGGATATTCTCGATTTCACTTAATGAAATAAAAGTGGAAGCATTTCTGGTTTTCTCAGTCCAGTCTGCTCCTGCTGACTCTACCATGTCATATAAACCTTCATAAACTCACCAAACTATGTCTTAAAAAGCAGAACCTCACAAGGTTGGAAGTAATGTTCTTTCTGTTTAAAACCTCAATTGCCTTTTAACTGGATCAGTGTAAAGGGAACAAAACTTCTGTTATTGCAAGAAGCACTGGGGAGAAAAGTACTACAGATATGCTGGTTGACAGGAAGTTCACCATGACCCAGCCATGGGCACTCCCAGCCCTGAGAGCCACACGTGTCCTGGGCTGCATCCAGAGCAGGGTGGGCAGCAGGGCCAGGGAGGGGATTCTGCCCCTCTGCCCTGCCCTGCTGAGACCCCACCTGCAGGGCTGCATCAGCTCTGGGCTCCCAGCACTGGAATGATGTGACCTAGTCCAGCAGGTCCCAGGGGAGGGTTGCAAAATCGTTCAGGGGGCTGGAGCACCTCTTCTGTGGGGACAGGCTGAGAGAGTCGGGGTTGTTCAGCCTGGAGAAGAGAAGGCTCTGCAGAATACTTATAGCACCTTCCAGCTGTTTGCATAACTAAGTTGCAAAGTTGTTTGTATGCTAGCAGGATTTAATTAAAATCCTGAGGTTTTTCCTTCCTCTGGTTAAACATGTGCAAAACACAGTAAATCCTTTCACAGTAGATTTTGTTGTAGCTGAATTCTGCAACTTCCAGGCATTGGTAAAACATATCTTACATGTAATACAGCTAGAGCTGTGTTCTCAGTCTTGGATACTGATTACCAAATGCTGTTAGTTACCTTATCGCAGACCCCTAATTTTTTCTAGAGTAGATATAACTTAGAGATTTTTGGCCATAAATTGAAAAGAAAGTTTGCATCTTTCAAGCCTGCTCCACTTAGTTCTCTCTAGCTTTTCCCCTCTTTTTTCCACTCAGTTGCAAACATTCTCCTTCACAAAAGATATTTGCTCCCTTGTATATTTATCTGGATTTGTTTGTTTGATAGCTGTATTCTATGTTACCTTTTTTCTTCTTTCTGCTTTCTTTGCATCCTCATACTGTTTCCTGTTTGTTTCTCAGGTTACTACATTTACGTGCTAGATAAGGTAACTTCCCTAACTAGAACAGGAGGGTTCCAGATTAATTTTAAAGGCTTATCACCGTGCTGGAGAAAAACCCACAACAATTTTACTATTGTTGAATTACAAGAGGTTTGACAAGACAAGGAGTAGCTTTCACTTTGGATTAGCATCTCATTTAGAGTTCAGGAAATGGCTTGGTTTTATATAAAAGTAGTAAATTTTTGTACTGTAAGGAAGAAAAGAAATTCCATGTGGGCTCATGTGCGTATCTTCTTCAAAAACAGTTCCAATGCAGTACCTTGTTGGTGCCCTGGACTTAAGATGTTAGAAAAACCCTTCCACAGGAAAACTGAGAATTAAAAGTGCAAAGAATCCAGTGTAAGGTACAAAATGCTGCTCTGAGCACACAGTTCATATCTCTGGTGATGGTCTATTGCGCAGCAGAGTCAGCTGTGGCTCATAGTGAATACCTGCTGGGGTTCAGCAAGCTCCTGATGCTTACCTCTACAATTCTTTTTCTAGAAGTCACATTCTAGGAAATAAATTCTGTAGCAAAAGTTAACTGGCTCAGATAAAAATCATATTTGCCTAGAAGTACACCTATGTATATTCTTCCTTGTCTTTTTTGGAGATGCCAAGTATGATGCCTTAGTGTATAAATCTATTTAGTTTCTAAAATGCCATTTTGGGACCCTTGGCATGGTTCCATAACATGCAAACATGTAGTGCAGGATAAAGCTGGGAAACTCGTCAGGAATATAATTCTCCTCACTAAAGCAACTTTTTCACTGCAGAATACAGTTCTCCTAATGACACTTGCTTAGTGCAGTTCTGTGTGATATTGTGTTCAATTTATGGGTGTTGTTTTCCTAAAGAGCTATTTGGGTAGTCTGTGCTTCAGTGAAACAACTTTCATATGTCCTGTAACACATCCAAAAGTGGAATGGAGTAGAACATTTGTCTAGAGTTTTAATGTTAAACAAAATGATGTAGTGAGCTTTCTTCTTCTACATGGCAGAGTGAAAACTGGCTCATTTCCAGCCTGGCTCCAAGATTTCTGGTTTCTGAAGTCACCCCTATGGAGGTGAAGTTAGATTTGTAATACTGTCTTGCTTACAGTGATGCTGTCTTAGTGACAGTAAGCAAAGTGAACTAATGTCTTCCACTTTATTCTTGCCCTTCAGCTTTCTTATTTGTATTGATATTAATGTCCTAAAAGCATGAGAGATTGACTAAGCAAATAAAAAACAACGCTGTGAAGAACTAAGCAGATTTAAAGCTCTTGTAATGTGATTTAGCTGTTGGAAATAAGAATAATATCACAGGGCCAAAGCACTTAGACCACCAATGTAAAGAACTTCTGGTTCAGTGATTAAGAGACTAATCTTTCTTGGAAATGCTTTGGAAGTAATTTTTCTTGGCTACTCAATATAAACATACTGGATAATATGGTTTCATGTCTGTTATTTGCCTTCTGAACTGGCTATGTATTCAATTAATACTGTTTTCTGTCTAGCACCATGTCTATCACATCTTAAGTCTCAAATGCATAACGAGTTTAGTTAAACTCAGTTTAGTTAATCCTCCAACCTCAGAGAGTTTAGTCACTGTCACTAACGAAAAGCCATGTTTCAACCTGCTTACTGCCAGGCAGACCTCAAGTGTGTAAATTACCTTGGGCTTTTCCACAAGACCCTCACTCATCCCTCCAGCACCAGTACTGCGTTTCATGGGTGACAGTGGAGAGCTCCCATGCAGGAGGAGGAAGATAATCTGCAGGAGTGCTCTGTACTGAGCTGGGCATTGCCTGAGATTGTGTTGCACAGCACATTGGCTGAGGAGCCTGCCTTGCCCAGAACTCTGTCCTTGATGCTCATGAGGCTCAGCACTGGCATAGAAATCACTGAGGTTTTTTTGAATGCAAACATCAATAATACACTCCATGTTTTCTTCTGGTTTTCAGCTTTAATTATTGTTAATTCAAAAGCCTAGTACTGTTCAAAATATTTGAGTTAGACTCCCTGGGGTGTGAATACTTCAAAGCATGCTGTTTGCTTATTGATGGCTTACAATCACAGATATGACCCTCTAATCATTTTGATATGCCATGTGAATGAATGTGAGAATTTTCTCCTTAGCCCTTGTCCTTTTCTGTTATAATAACATTGTGATGGTGACATTTAAAGTATGATAGCTGTAGGCAAAAGCTGTAACTCATATTAAAACCCAAATAACAATGTTTCTCAAATGTCTCTGTAGATGGATGGAGGTCTGCTTGGACGAAGAGCTGCCCCCAACTACAGAACTGGAAGAAGGCTTAAGAAATGGTGTTTACCTTGCCAAGCTTGCAAAATTCTTTGCACCTAATGTGGTGTCAGACAAAAAGATCTATGATGTGGAGCAGGCACGCTACAAGGTAATAACTTTCTCAGTTCTCTCACAAGGATGACAAAACCCAGCAATGTTTGTCTTCCAGCTCCTAAAGATTCCCAAGCATGGCTGGTTAGATTTCTGTATCTTTCTTTAAAGGCTGTAGGGACTAGATAGAAGATGCACAGCTGCAGGAAGCCTGCATGATAAGTTAGAAATATTCTACCCTTAGAAAAAATGTTTTGGTGTTGTTTCAAGTTTTTAAAGATGCACAAATTACACTTCTGGCTCCATGGAAATCATGAGCTTTTCAACTGATAAAGTTATTTCTCATTAGGAATAGAAGTCAAAAGCAATTTAACAACTATTTCAAACGTTCTTCATTTTCTATGTTGAAATTCACTTCATTTGATCTCTGTGTTTATTTTATCAACTTTTAACAACAAGAAGCCAAAACCAAGCCACCGGTAACTAAGCCTAGCTTGTTCCCTGTGCAGGCTTTTGCTAGTTCCAAAAACCTTGATAATACAAAGATATGTACACTCATGCACAGTAGTCCCACTATAGAATGCATTATCTCAACATGTAGAGGGGGCAGAAAAAGTTCATGGTTAAGAATTCCAGTTACATTTAAATATTTCTCTTGAAAATCTCAAAAACTCGAGAGATTCCTTTTTCCCTTTACCCTAAAAATTAACATTGAAAATAAAATAAAAAATACATTCCCACTGTATTCTTATGCTGCTTGTATAGGCTTTAGGGAGGGTCAGGTATTCAGGTAGAACTGAAGACTTGCAAGATTTCCTTATCTGTTCTTCATGGTAGTGCTGAGCAGTGTTGCAACTCCTGTGTTTTGGTTCCTTGTCTTTGACATCCAACCTCTTCTCCCAAAGAATACTGAAGGACTGTACAAATCTCTACTTCCATCACAGTCCACCCTAATGGGTACAAATCTGGCTTATGTAACATGAAAGAATGAGCTGAACTCAGCATGGAGCTGTTTATGTGTTAGGATGCTTCATTAGCAAAATTGAAGCTGTTACACTTTGGTCTCTGGGTTCAAATAAGGGAAAATTCTGTGAACTCAACTTCAGGATATAAAACTGGGAAAGCACAGGAGGATCAATAAGTAGAGAATTTTCTTAATGTGACTTTCATGATCTTCTACGTTTCCAATAGAGATCTGGCCTTCATTTTCGACACACTGACAACACTGTGCAGTGGTTAAGAGCAATGGAGTCCATTGGTCTGCCTAAGGTAAGCCTTTAAATTTCAGCAAAGAAATTTAAATAAAACCATTGGCTCAAATCATTGGCTCACTGAGATCCCTTTTCATTTGCTTGAGCATAAACAGTTCCTTATAGTAAGTCTACAGGGAAGGGGTAATTCAAAAAAACAAATCTGAGGAGAAGGTAATGTGGAAAGCAGTGGGAGTGTCAGTGCTGTGTTGCTGCTGGCAGTGTGTGTGGGCTGAGGCAGGGACACTAGCAGTGCTTGAGCTAGCTCAAACACTTGATATCATACTGCTAATGCAGTCTCTGGGGGGGGCCTAGAAGGAACATGGTTTAAAACAGAAAACTTAAATATTTGCTTCCTTTAGGTTACCTCTTCACATCGTGCCTCTTGCTGCCTCCTCCTCTTACTGTACGTGCCAGTTTCTCTGCTTCTACCCTGTTTCCAGAGTGTTCTTGCACCCTTCAGTGCCTCTGCGTGACTGTGCTGCTGCTCTTCTTCCACCAGCTGCTTTCTTGGGTCACCTCTTATATTTACCTTCCTCCTTGAGGGTCTTCACTTGTCATCTCCCCCCTCTGCTGCTGTTTCTGGGCACCAGTGAGTCTATTTTGGATGAAAATCCTTTAAGAAAGGGCTGTGTGCAAACACCTATGCTGCTTGTTTATACCTTCCAGCAGCAACACACAGGCCAAGGTGAGCAGTTCCCCACCCCAGGGTGTCTGGGTGCCCACAGCCTGAGTGCTGCCTGAGGCACTGTGGTCAGGCACAGTGGGGATGCTCAGGCAGCTCCTTGAAGGGCAGAATGGACCAAGGGTCAGCTGCTGTAGGCAAACTCTCTGCAGGTGCCCATAACAAAAAGGGGACTCATGACTGCCATCAGAAATGCCGGAGAGGTGGGAAGGTTTCCTGCCCTTTCCAGGTTAGGCGTTTTTTTTCCAGTTGAGTCCTTCAGTCCTCTGTTCAGCTGGCTGATTTCCACCCTGCCATCTCTCCTCTGAAAGATTGTGTTTCTGTCGCAAAGGATGGTCAAGGCCAAAAGCTTTCCCAATTCTCCCTCACAAAGCTGTTTTGAGTAAATGATGAAGAGGGCACTGTGCTCCTGACTTACTCAGTCTGGTCCTATTAACCATGGGACAGTGCAGCCCCGAGTGACCAGCTGGGGCTGGAAACATGCTGCCAACTCTCACGGCTAACTAAGTCTTTTTATTATATTTCTGTGGAGAAATAGTGTTTAGTGACTGGGACCAAGGCCAGGAACAAATTAGTGGTAGAACCAGAACTGGAACTTATGATGTGACTTCTTGGCTAAATTGCTTAATATTCCTCTCTCTAAATATCTTCCTTTGCAAATGATGTATTCACAAAGTTAAGGGTGCTGGCAATTAGAATTATGCATTTTTAAACCATACTTGATAGGTTTGGTTTGTAATGAGGCTTTGCAAATTGTAACTGCATTCCAGATTTTGCGTGTCTGTAGAGGGCAAGCACTACTGGCTGGGCTTATGCCAAAGAACATTTTCTAAAAATCTTATTGAAATGCTGCCTCCTCATCTTCCTTTTTTCCCCTCTTATTAAGTAGCTTTTATGCTTTATTTAGCTGCTCTTTATGAAAACTACTGATTGAGTTAAAATAACATCAGAAGAGATGTGACTCATGGCTGTATAAAAGTAACAGCTGAAATTCTGTAAATTTAAGGTATGGTTCTGCAGAGTAAATGTTTCTGCTCAGTCATAAGTCTTCTCTTTTAAGTGTGTGCTCTTTGCCTTTTAGATCTTTTATCCAGAGACTACAGATGTCTATGATCGGAAAAACATCCCTAGGATGATATACTGCATTCACGCTCTAAGGTAACTGCTGACACCTATAAAAGTCATAGTAACTGCCAAAGTTTGGAGTGTAAGTCTTGAAATGGTTTCAGCATAACCAGTGTATCAAAATCTGTCAGAATTTTCAAGTTCATTAGTTATAAGTTGGAGATAAAAATTGAACTTTGTCAGGTCTATTGGACAAATGACTTTCAAAATAGAAATTAAGGACTACTGAATTTAGCACACACATCCCTCTCTCAATAGTACACCCCCCTTGCAAAATTAACATACAATTTCAAAATACATACTTCAACCAAAATCAAACAAATTAAGAGAAACTTAGCAAAACATTAGTAAAACCATGGAGCAGACATGCTGATCAGAGTGAAAATAATGATGAACTGACATATTTCTGTCCCAAAACTGAAGCAACTAATTACTGTATTCTGTGGTAATTAATGTAAAAATGATACATTCTCAAAGACTTCAAAATTCTGAGCAACTTGACTTTTAATGTAAAGTCAGAGAGGCCTTGACTACACCATTGGAAGTAGTGATTAAGGTTTTTTTGTGTTCTGACTTAAGGATTTTCTTTATGTTTAGCAAAAACATCTGCCCTGTGCTGTCCCTGGTGTGAGGGGCAGTGTTGTTGGCAGACAGCTCCACCCTCCTGTGGTTTTCCTAGTTAATTTCCTCCACATAGAGACCTTTCCCTTTAAAGATTTTTGGCACTAATCTTTCACAGGAACAGAATTAACTTGCACTCCAAACTTTCTTCTCTGTTTCTAATGTTGTTCAAAGGCACATTATCTGCTCCAGGGCCGTAAGACAGAAACTATTTAATACATGCTTTATTGAATCTTCTTTAGGGTTAATCCTTGAAATCATGTGCCCACTCTTGCATTATGGGATGTGCACTCACTCCCAGTAAACAGGACTTATGTCACTAATGTTCACTGTATTTGCTTAACATGCCAGGTGTTCATACTTGACAGCCCAGTATATTTTTGCCATCTTTGACAAGAGTTCCCCCTTGAAATTATTGTACTTGGTGTACTATTAACTGGGAATTGACACCAGGACTATTTGAGGGTGGTTCTTGCCTGTAACTTGGTAGTGCAGTCTATCCTGACAGCAGGTGTCTTGTGTAAACTTGAAGCGATTTCCTAAAGAGAATATGTGGGGCTACAACCAAACCAGGTCAGGCTGACTCAGGGGCTGTGTACCCCCCACCCCCCAGCTGTGTTATGGGCCAGCTCGGATGTTTTGCAGGAGGTGCAAGAACACATTTAATTTTAATATTTGCTCTCTCATGTATATAGGACATTATTAACACTGTATTTGAATGCTACGTAAACAACAGCTCCATCAAATATCTTCTTAATATCTGCTTTATCACTGCAATGGCAATGCCTCTTATCCTGACTGAGGTTTACAGTGGATTGACCTATGGTAAAAATTTTCCTTTCTCCATCTTAGCATGCCCCAAGATTTATGCAGTACCAGAATTAGTCTGTGTTGTCTCAGCTTTCACTTCGAAGTTTGTCCTCTTTAAATTACTTTTTCTTGATGCATATCAACACAAAGCTCCAGCTCTGTACCTGTGTACTTACTATGTTTTTGGGTTTTTTTTAGTGCTATTATTTTAGAAATGGACTTTGTATCAAATGTGTCATGCCATACTGAAGGGGAATAGGCCTGGAATGCTTTTATTTATTATGCTTTCCCATGAGATTGTAGGCCCCTGTGCCTGTATCCTGTGCAGGATGTAAGAATAGAAGAAGCAATGATTGAGCTTTATTTCCATACCTTAAATGGTAAAATGCATGCCAGAAGTCCTTCACTTTAATCTTTTAAATCAAACTTCAATCTCAGTCATGCAATGTCACACAAGCTACATTGGAAGCTGTTTGGGAAAGAATAGAATTAAGCACAGCGTGCTTTGCTTGGCCATCAGTGCTCCCAGGTGGACTGGCACAGAGGAATGCAGAGCTGTATCCAAAACCTATGTTTGACATCTGAAAAAATAATATTTTGCAGGAAAAGTCATTGGCAGTTTATTGTTTTGCTGATTTTTTGCTACTAGAAGGCCTGAAGATAGATGGGTACTCTAAGCATGATGGTTTAAATATAGTTTTAGGATATGTACTGATTCAAGACTGAAATTAAGACCATTGCACTTAAAGCATGTGGGATGTCTTGAGCTGTCAAACACAACACTGCTCTGGCCAGGAAGGAGCTACTTAGCAAACAATTTCTTATTATATTCCTGATGAATGTAATTACCTCTTGCTTTTCTCTCACTGAAACATCAATACTTGAAGTATTGACTGGGCTAAAGGCCAGGAAGAAATTAGTGGTAGAACTAGAACGTCTGCTTCTGACCTGAAAAATACAAAGGCATAGATTCCATTTCTTGCAGCATTTTTTTGCTGAAAGCAGACTTATGTTTATTCGTGCACTAAATGAGGTTAAGAACAGCTTCATTTAAATTAAGATGCTAAGTGATTCTTCTTCATAAATAGCAGTGCTTGGGGATATTTTTTCACCAAAAAATTTAGTTTTCAAATTATCTTTGTGAGAAGATCAGTGCTATATCTACAGAAACTATCCCTCTGGAAGCTGGACTGCTTCAAAGCATTGTTTTCCTAGGAAGCAGCAGAATAACAAGCATGCTGTAAAAGAAAAAACATGCTATTTTCATGTCTATTTTTCACAGCATGTTATACATGAGCTAATCCTAAAACAAGTCCTGGGAACATCTGCCTGATATGAGATGCAGTTCTCTGTGGGTGATGCTTTCTATTGAAAGGAGTTTCACCTAGGAACTCCTCTTTCTCCTTTGTTTTCCCCTTGCTCCTGATGAATTCAGTTTTCTTAACCACGGGGATCCCTGCTTTTGACTTTGTGTGTTTTCTGAGGTTCAAGTTACACAACAAAAGCATTAAGCAAGCTGTTTCAAGTGAAATTATAGGGGAAGTGTCTGTGTTCTCTGCAAGACTTGAAGAACATTTTCAGCACCATCTGGTGGTTAGTAAGTTTATCCAAACAAAGGAGTATAGGAAATACCATACATGGTTCAACATCCTTCTGGAAGTGCTGAACAGCAAAAGGAATAGTCTTTAATGTTCATAGCACTCTTTTTTCTTGTATCTTTTTATTGTGGTGACCCAAAAAAGAGTCAGCACCATCAGCCGCTGATTTCCATAACTGTTTGTATGACACCCAGCATTTCAGACAGGATTGTGTCCCTGTCTCAAACTTGGAGCAAAATCTTTCTTTACTCAGAAAGACTGGAAGGCAGACCTGGGTAACAGAGGAATCTGGTTCCTAACTATAGTCTTCTAAAGTCTATGTGCTTTTTTTTCCCCCTGAAACAGCTAATTTACATTTTAGACAGATTTGAAATATAAGAATGGTATCAGCAATAGTTTTGAGAAGCTGCAAAGGCAGATTGACCTACCTGAAATCCTTTGTTGTGTTCATCCACATGGGGGCAGGACAGAGGAGTAGCTGTGGCAGCATGGAAGATAAATGAGGACTCCATGTGCTCCTAAATACGTACAACAGCTACAAACTACCTGCTTTGAAATGTCATCCCATAATTTGCTAGTACAAAAAATCTCCTCTACAACAAAACACAGAAGGGATATATGCTTCTCTAGAAACAGAACCCCTAAAATACAAAAGACATTTGCAATGAATGATGTTGGGGTGAAGTAAGTTTCAAAAGAGGTGAAAAACAATCCTTTTGGAAGAATGTGTTATTTAAGTAACATAGATTTTTACAACTTATCTTTTTTCATTCTTTCTTGCTTAACTTACTTGTTTATTGAATTTCACTGATAAATTATAGAAACATCAGTCTTATGTAGATAAGTACATGCCTTGTGTTTCAAAGCTACTGACAAAATATATATGTATTCAGCTGTTTTATTTCCAATATCACCCCAGAGCTCTAGGAATGAGTGAAGGTATTTTTCACACTATATTGAAATGAAAGTATTCTTGGATAGTACATAAAATCAACTTTCTTCATTTTCCAAGAGTAAAATAGCTAATGACACAAACATTTTGAGATGGTGTGGGGTGGGCTTACAGGTCATTGTTCCTCTACCCTTAGTAAGAAGGGTGTCAGTGATTTATGTCTTCTGTTAGTAATTACAGGGGTGTAATTAATGCAAGTTAAACCATAACATAGATCCAAAGATATAAGCTGTGCTAAAATGCTTTCAGATCTTGATTTTCCCCCAGTACTAGCTTTTGTATTTCTTTACCTGTCTTTCACTGAGGCTTTCTTCTTGTTTGTACATCCCCTGTGACCTGAGATACACAGACAGTGCCTCTCTCTCAGAGGTGCTTCTTGGAAATAAAAGATTTCTCTTTTTGTAAGATTTAAAAATACAGCATAAAGAAAATTGAAGTGACAATTTATTCTGTATTGCCACATGCAAGTCAAGGGTTAAAGGACAAGCTTCTATAAAAGTGCTTTTCTTTTGTACAGAAAGTAAACTTCTCCACCACATGCAGAACTTTAAACCCTAATTTTCTTCTTTGCAGTTTATATCTCTTCAAACTAGGACTAGCTCCACAGATCCAGGACCTTCTGGGAAAAGTAGACTTCACAGGTAAAAAAATGCTTATCTAAGCATATATTAAATGTTTTTTTACACTGAAAATCTGCTAACATTGTACATATTTTCTATTATGGCCTCTCTCGTCTGACAACATTGTTACAAACACTGTTACAAATTAAACAGGTGGAAGGCTGCACAGGAGGGAGGGAATTTTCATTGAATACTTGTCATATCTTAGAGTCCTTCAAAACGGGGAGGAAAACTTCTCAGAAGCCCTGGTCAGAAGCACTTTCAGAAACATTTTTGTAGGTATGATTATTCATAGTGAAATTGTCATGTTTCTGTTCTGACAATTTTTTTTTTTGTCTGAATAGAGGAAGAAATCAGCAACATGCGAAAGGAGCTAGAGAAATATGGTATACAGATGCCATCTTTCAGTAAAATTGGTGGGATTCTGGCCAGTGAATTATCAGTGGACGAAGCTGCCTGTAAGTGTGACTCCTGTTCTCTACCAAATGCTTTGACAGAATGCTAACAACATATGTTCTGTGCTCTCATTCACTTAGTTTGCCACCTCTTAAGAGCTAGAAAGGAAAGCAAACAAATTTTCACTACCACATTGCTTTATTGTTACAACACCTCTTCAACATTTGCAGTCTGAGGTTTTTTGGTATCTCCATTGACCTATAGGAAGTGCTACCAAAAGCAAAGATTTCTCACAATATTTTGATGTTTCTGTTTTTATGTTTTGTGTTTTCTGGTAGGTAGCGCTCCTCTAGAATAATGAATTGACCTCTGTGAGTGCCTCTGCACCATATGAGTACTATGAAGACAGCCATGGGAACATGGTGCCTTCTCTGTGCTGCCTCTTTATATTTTTTGCCTTTTGCAGTTTTCCTACAACACCCAAACATGTTGCTGTGAGGACAAGTCATTGTTCCAGACAGAGAACTCTCTCACATATGGTGTTGTATGTTTGGAACTTGCCTCCCTGGGTAGCTCTCAATCTGTCTGACCACAGGGGTCTGACCCATTGCATGGTAGAACCCTGCTGGAGGGTAGGCCCTGCTGGACAATTAGGGTTCTTTTGAGTCTATCTTGAGCAGCTTCCATTCAAAACCAGAATTTTTTCTGCTGCTCGTGCCTATTCATGTGTAAGTCTTGGTGTTTTTCTCTATATCACTTTTTTTGTGTGTGTGAAATGAAGTGATACGTTACCAAAAAAAATGCTTGAGTTTAAATTATATGAAATCAAGTGCATTCCCTTAAATCAACACTTGAGCTCTGGTTATTTTAAGATCTTAGTTGCCTTTTCAGAAGAGTAAACTGAGGAACAGAAGGGTTGTCTTTGCTACTTTATTCAACCCTGCAAAGTGGCAAGCTGATTCATGATATTACTTAGTGTGCTGAAATTTTCAGAGCCTAACTTAAAACACACTTGATGTTGATTCAAATTGTCTGTGTTGTGTATTTTGAAACCTGCTTAATGTGTGCACGCTTCACCAAAGCTAGATCTTAAAATGCTGTTTTTTAAAGTGGCAGGAGTTTTTTAGCAGATTTTTAGATATTTAGTGACTACCAAGTATTTTTTCAGGGAGCTCCCTCCACTGAAGATGAAACATCCTTCACTGAAAGTCTTATTATAGTGTGTAGGGCTTCCTTGAACTTGTGAAGTGTTTTCAATCTTAACAAAGCAGGGTTTCCTGATGCTGGTTCTGTCCCTCTGAACAAGGATTGTGCTGTAGATAACATGCTCTGCCCCACGACAGGAAACATCTGCTATGGGAACCCTCACACACTAGTGAGGTTGGATAATGGAGATCCTACCAAAGGAAGGGGTCTACCGTCCTCTTCCTAAGTGGAGTATGCAAAAGGAGATAGAAAAGTGGAACAACTGCTGATGACTCCTGCTCTGCTGCCAGAAATAGTATAAATCAGCATGGGAAGAATAAGTTGAGGTGCTTTCACAGAGAGCTTTTTCGGGAAGGAAACCTCTCTCTTATTACAAGCTTCCAGCCTGCTCTTTCAAGTCCAGTCAGGCTTCTCATTTTTGCTCCTGGTAGGTGGTTCACATCTACCAACATCTGTTTGATTCTCTCCTAATCTTGAACGTATCTTTTGACTGCTTTTTGCTAGCTCCATTTAGGTTATTGTAGCCTCTTACACAACTGTGAAAGAGATAACACCCTTCCTATGTGTTTTGTTATATGAGGATGTTTGGATCATATATGTGTCTAAGGACAGTTTTCTTAGTCCCTTGGAGTGGGTATGGATGTACACAGAACCACAGAATGCCTCAAGCAGGGAGGGACCCATGTGGACAATTGAGTCCAAGTTTCTGATCTGCATAGGATTATATAAAACTAAACCATACAGCTAAGAGCATTGTCTAGATGCTCCTTGGACTCTGTCAGGTTTGATGCTGTGACCATTTCCCTGGGGAGCCTGTTCCAGTGATTACCACCCTTTCAGTGAAAAACCTTTCCTCCTGCTCAATGTGAACTTTGTCTTTTCACAAAGTTCAGTAACAAATGAAACCAGTGTGCTTCTCTGCTTGTATCTCCTCCACCTTGCTAGCTGCTTCTACTGCCCAGCTGTATTCTGCTGAGCTAGAGTGAAACAATTTTAGAACAACCTTCTGGCATGAGCTCAGTGCTAAGCAATGGATTATCCACCAACAGCTATGCAAGTTCCAGTAGCTGCCATCTCTGAGGGTGTATGGCTTCACTTCATCCTTCATTTGCTCCTGTTGAGTGTTCAGTGATATGATCTTTTGTCTGACTTCCCTAAATTTGTACAGTCCTTTTTTCCATAAAACCTCAAATCTGAAGCATCTCTACTTTCTTTCATAAAGTGAGAGAAATTAAAGTCTTTTAGACTCAGATATTTAGACCTACAGTTAAACTTAATCCAAATAACCTCTTTTTACTGCATGCTTTTCTCCACTTTAGCAGCACAATGCAGGGCCAAGTAGAAAGTAAGTATTGACAAAGTAAGGAAAGATGGTCATTGTGTTTTCCCTTCACACATCTTGGTGGCATGAAAGTAAATCCTAGGCAAGCTGCTGTGCTGATAAATGGGGAGCTGCAATGTTCCTCCTTTGGGATATGACCTAGATACACAGTCTGTAAAATATTTCAGATTAATGTGCCACCAGACAGGTACTGGGGTCTCTTTGTGGCATGAAGGCCCAGATATAAAGTGCAGCTCTAGTGCAAGTCCTTCATCCAGACTGATCTTAGGGCCAAATATGTTCAGGGAGTAACTGGGAGGGGTATATTAGCTATTACTCTACATCTAATTCATCTATAAGTGGTTTTGAATTTATACACTCATGCAAATTTAATGTATGAAAAAGCATGAGATTTTGTGACTCTTAAATTCTTGGAGTCAATTATTTGTTTAGTAGATGAAGTTTATTTCTCAAAGGAAAGGCTTAACACTTAAGCTGATCAGTGTCTGCCGTGAGTCCATTCTATGGCACTCTTTTCCCTTTTTCCTGTGTTTTGAGGACCTGCAAAGCCTGCTGAATGTTTTTTGCCTCTGCTTGAACTCTGCTGTCTTGTGGCTTTGCAGGTGACAGGAGGAGGGACCATTACATCAGGGTGTCTCATGTGTCTAGGGGTTCATGGAGATCTTGATGTGCAAAGATCCATCTCAGGGAGGCTCAAATGTGATGTGCAGGGCTGCATCCTGCCTGTGGGGGAAGGGTCTTAAATGTGTTTTTCCAGAGGATTAGTTTAATGGAACTTCAATTTCCTTATTCTTGTGCAGCATATCTCAGATATACTCAGTTTAGACAGTAGTCTTATATGGAGACACACAGCTTTAAGATAAAAATTACCAAAAATACTTTCAATCCTACATGTAATTACCTTCTAAATAAAATAGGACTTGAATGATAAAATATAAATCATGGGGGTTTTTTTTCTGTCAGTAAAATATTAACCATATCATGGTTTACCCTCAGCCAGCAGCCAAGCCCCACACAGTCCCTCACTCATTCCCCAACCAGCAAGATCAGAAGGGTAAAAGCTGGAGAACTCATGGGCTAAGAAAAAGACAGGTTGATAGGAAATGCAAAGGCCACACACACAAGCAAAACAAACCAAAGAATTAATTCACTGCTTCCCATGAGCAGGCAAGTGTTCAGCCATCTCCGGGAGAGCCAGGCCCCATCACATGTGATAGTGACTTGGGAAGACACACTCCATTACTAAAAATGTCCCCCTCTTCCTTCTCCTCCCCACTTTATACACTGATCTTGGTGCCACATGGTCTGGAATATCCCTTTGGTCAGTTTGGGTCACCTGTCCTGGCTCTGTCTCCTCCCAGCCTGCCAAGCACCCCCAGTCCCTCCCCAGTGTGGCTGTACCAAAAGCAGAAAAGGCCTTGGCTCTGAGCAAGCCCTGCTCAGCAGTAACAAAAACATCTCTGTATTATCAACTCTGTGTTCAGCACAAATCCAAAACACAGCCCTATAGCAGCCACTGAGAAAAAAATTAACTCTACCCCAGCTGAAACGAGCACCCCCCTGTTTGGGGGAAGGGTGAACATGGAACAGACAGCAATGTGCCACCTTTGAGTAAACACAAAGTTCTGCAGTCTAGAGGGAAAATGGTGTGGAATGTTCAAATCTGTAAATTACTGAACATAAATCCAACACTCCTTTCAAATAAATCAGAAGAAACAGTGACAGCTTTGACTTTTTTTGCTTCCTGAAGTTTAGGACTGTGCTTTCAATTTTAGTGCATGCAGCTGTAATAGCAATCAACGAAGCTGTGGAGAAGGGAATAGCAGAGCAAACCATCGTGACCCTGAGGAATCCAAATGCAATGTTGCTTAACGTGGATGAGGAACTGGCACAGGACTATCAGAATGAGCTCTTTGATGCTAAAAGGAAGAAAGAATCAAATGCAAGACTCAAGGTAGTGGTGTTTTATTTGTACTCCTAGTACATGTGTTTCTTCATATTTCTTGTCACACTATGGCATTATTATTGCTCTAAAAATTAACTTAATTTTAAAAATTATTACAGTTGGGAAGAACCCTCCACTTTTAACATAACTAAGAGAAATAATGATAATGAAATAAGCTAAAAGCCAATTTTATAAGAATATGATTGCTATGAGTATGATGCAGCTTAACTTTGCTCAAAGGCTAAATATACCAGAAGACTAAATAGTAAAAAAACCTAGTTTTCTTCCATTAATTGCTTTAGGAAAAACAAATCTACTGCTTAAAAAGTTGTAAACACAATAATACCCTTCTTTGAGTATAAAGTATAACCTCTGCCACAGATATTTAATGTGAAATTATTTGCAGTGCTCTTTTACATGAGAGCTAATGGTCTCTATGATAAAGTGCCAATTTCCTCAGTTCACTTAGTCAACAAATTGCTTTACAAATACATTCAGCAAATGCTTTAGCTGATGCAGTTTTAATGACTTTGGCTAATAGCTTTTCTCTCTGCAAACTGTTTTGTGTGAACTAGCAACAATTTTGTTTTCTTAGAATGGCACAATTTCTGATGAAGAGAGAGATGTCTACGAGGAATTGCTGACACAAGCTGAGATTCAAGGCAATATCAATAAAATAAACAGTAAGCTATTCTGGATCCTCATGGAAGTGTGCACAAAATATGTCATCTCCCAGATTCCAGCGGAACACAACTAGAGTCCACCTGAACAAACAAAATATTTCTTTGGAAACTTGTAAAATATGCACAAGTGCCTAATATCTGTCTACAACTGTTTCTGTCATGCCATTCCTTCTCTACTAATCTTTGTGGGGGGAGGGGCTAATTTCTGTTTGTGGTTTTTGCTGTAAGGATTCCTCAGTTCAGAATCAAATCATTTCTTGCCTGCTCTGTTTCTTTATGTTCTTTTTGTGTGCAGTATACTGTAAATTTTGACCCCCTCTTCTATATAGACCCAAAATTAATTCACAGACTTTGGCTTAGCTGTGGTTGAACTGCTTCCACCCAGGCTCACACAGAGCCAGAGACTCCCTTTGTAGGATTGGACATGAAAGAGGTAATTCTCTGCTAGATAAAGATTGCCATGCTAGCTGGCTTTTACAAAAAGTGAGATGCTGACAGCAATGGACTTCTTTTCCCCAGGAAAGCTGTATTTGCTGTTTATAGGCATTGTTTTCCTTTCAGTTCACATAGCTTTAGTCCAAGTGAATGAGGCTATTGACCGGCAAGATGAAGGGGCACTGATGGCAGGCTTGAACCGCCCTGCTCTGAGCCTACTTGAAGTTCTGCCGCAAAATTCCTCATGGTATCTATTGCAATTGTGTGATTCTAAAGAACAGAAAATGCAGGTAATCGAAATGAACAGGTACTACATGTCAGTTTGCACTTTTTTAGCTGGTTTTAATCCAGAGAGAAATTGTCTTTACTCTGCCTTTTCTGCATCATTTATGAAAAGTTTTATAAAGATTTGAGAATAATTGATGTATTAATCAACACCAAAGAGCTGCATTTGCTCTAAAGAGCATGGTATCCTTCTGAGTATTTACTAACTAAGATACAAGAAGAAAATTTAAGGCATAACATGCAGCCCCTAATATTTTGTTTCCAAAGTGAGTTATAACTTGAGTACAAATAAAAGTAATTTTGAATCATTAACATTAAAATAAAGTGCCAGTTGGGTTTTAAGGAGAAAATCTATTAATTTAAGTAAGATGAAAATCACAGGAGAAGATTAATGCTGTGTTTACTTAGCCTTTTATTTGATGCACAGGTGATAGTACAATCAAATTCCAGTGTACCATCACCAGACTTTATCCCTTATCTCTCATAAAACAAAAGCATAATCAAACCTTGTTTTTTCTGATCTGTTAGATAGCAGGCTTTCCAAATATGCTCGACAAAAGTGAAATACAGAAAGAAGTTAGTGTTGCCAATGCGGAAGCTGAGGCTCACAAGCTTAGTGAGTAACTGTTTTAATACTCTTTACCATCACCATTTAATTATGTTAAGATAATTGAGTCCACCAATTCTTGCACATAAACAAGGTTTCTCAAACTGAAACCATATGTGTTGCATTTTACACTCATAATCTTTCTTCTCAGTGTCACAATTGCCAAGTCACCAATCTGTGCTCCATTGGATGTACTCTTATTAAGTATATATGTACTCTTATTGAGATAAACGAGATTTGAGCTACTGGCAATCACAGCAGCAAAAAACTGAAAACTTGATGGCTTGAACAAATATTTATCAGTGCAGTATTAATTCTCATTTGGGAGCAATGACCATACTTGTAGAATTAAGACGGAGGAATATTTTTCACATTGCAGGGAAAAAAATTTCTCACTTTTAGACACATATTACCTAAATCTAACCTATTCTTAGTCTGCTAAGAATGCCACACAACACAAGTAAAAAATATATAGTTAAAGGGGATCTAAATTTGCAGTGCATGTGTTGCTGCTTTTGACTGGAAACTTCTTTGCTAGGAAGTTAACCTTTGGTTGATCTGCTGTCATTTCATACTGCATTTGGGCATGGCTGTTTTGTCTCTGGTACTGTATTCAATGCTTTGAAATCCAGGCTGATTGCTTTTGTGATGCGCCTTAAAGGCTATATTGTGAGGTCAGCTTCAGTCAGAAGATAATTTGACTTTATACCTTAAATGTTAGCCTGTTTCAGATTAATTAGCCATGGTGAAGAGTACTTTCTCTGAAAGAGTTACCTCTTGATAAAGGGAAGATGTGATGTGTGAAAAGCATTAACAGCAATCTGGAGGGTAACTTAGTTCTTCTGTTTGGCTTGAGAAGAAAAAAAAGTGGTTTTTGTTATAGGACTGTGAGCAATGTAAAATATGTTTTGCAATTCGCATGCTGGGTTTCAAAACTAGAAGTCAGTAGCTTGGTTATTGGCTGCAGAACTAGTCTAGTCCATTTGTGGACCTCGACTTCTTTCCTCTTTACTTTTTTCTTTAAAAAAGCATGAATGCATGCTGTAGCTATGAGAG
The DNA here is from genome assembly GCF_012460135.2 of Molothrus ater. Lineage (NCBI taxonomy): Eukaryota > Metazoa > Chordata > Aves > Passeriformes > Icteridae > Molothrus > Molothrus ater. Next base: position 23,885,576 of record NC_050511.2, on the reverse strand, counting down.
CCTTTCCTGGTTTCTAACTTTAGGAATAGCCAATAGAGACAGTCTTCAGGGACAACATGGCCCCATATGAATATGCTTCAGAGAAAATTACACAAGAGGTGAGGGGCTTTTTCAGGTGGGCCTGGCCAGAAGGTTTTTAAAGACTTTGTTTTGTATAATAAGCTCTTGAGTGTTGCTGTATACATGAACTGTGGATGGTATCTTCTGTACAAGAAGTCTTGTCTCAGATTTGAGCAATCAGTGGTAACTAAAAATGTTCCCTGGGTAACAGTACACAGAAAAGCCATGTGATAAGGTAGAGGAGTGGGGCTTATTGATGGAAAAGGCATTTGCATAATTGCTATTCTTCAACTAGCCACATGTGCTCTAACCTTCAAGGTTGCTTCCCTTTCTGCCAGACCAGAGTGGTGCCTTTTACAGTGTGTTTCTGGGTGTGTCCTGGCCTGGCTATCTTCAAAGATGGCTCCTCCAGGTGTGCAATTATGGTGGCAGTGACTAAGCTGAGGGATGATGTAATGCTTCTGCAGCTGCCCAAGTGGGGTGTGTTTTTCAGCATTTTTCTGCTGGGCTTCAAACCCCTGACAAAGTCAGTCCAGCAAACAGCAAAACAGGCCAATTGTTGAGGTACTGAAAAGGTTTACACTCGTACCCTCACATTCCTTTATTTGCCTGTTTAATTTAAAATCTGAGCTGTAGGAAAGGGATTCATTTCTAGGTGGCAGTGCCTGTAAGGACTGATCTTCCATGCTGGCAGAAAAGCAAACAGGTGTTGGCATGTAGAGGAAGCTCTAGAAACCATAGCATGTGGTTTTTCATCTGTTCAGCTACTAATTTTCTGGCAGAATATCCCACCCCTCTAATACATTTGGCTGATTTCCACCAGGCCTCCTGAAATGGATACTAATAATGCTGTTGGTGCTTCAGGTACTGGCCTGCTTTAGCTAGCTCAATTCGAACCTGCCAAAGGAAGAGGTGAGAGAGGAAATGTGGTGCAGAAGGAAGGGAGCATTTGGGGTGAAGCAAAACTGAGTTGCTGGAGCTGACATACACAGCAATACCTGCTGCAAGCACACCCAGGAGGAGTTTGACCTTTCTCTGTGCTAGGGTGGAGTCAGCTCCTTGTTTTGTGTTAGAGGTGCAATAAGTAGTCTCTCATTTCTAAAAGTCTAGAAATTTTAAAGTCCTCCAGTCCATTTTTTGCTCGATACCTTTGAACAGAGACGTTTTTTGCAACATTCAGCAGTCATATCATTTCACAAAAATGTTTTTTTCTCTTATGACAGAAAATGATATTCTTTGAAATAACCTAGTTGTCATCTACATGGCATGAAGAGCAAACAGCATATGAAAATTAATAAGCTTTTTTTCCCTGCTGTTCTTTAGAACTTATAGCGGTTGACAATATCAATACAGCAATTCGTAACTGTGATCCTAGTAAAACACTGGTTGCACTGATGAAACCTGAGGCACAGCTGCCTGTTGTTCACTCATTTGCTGCTGCTGTCTATCAGACTGAGCTGTTCAACCTCCAACAACAGAATGCTGTGGTAAGAGTGAAAAGCTTACAACCTGCTCATTGATGTTGTGTAGCCAGACCATGAAAGAGCACAAACATAGCATGTTGTTGTGTAAAATCAGACATAATTCTCTTGCCATGGTGTTATGTATTGCATGAATCATTTTGGTTGAAAAGGCAATATTTAATTGCATAGTTTATTTCTTGCCACACTTCAGTCTGGCTGAGCTCTTGTGTTGCAACAAATCAACTGACTTTTTTTAATTGTTGCATGCTCTTAATGAGGACTAACTCTGGTTTATATATTATGTAGAAAAGTAATCCCCCTGTTATGAGTAGGATCAGAAGAGATGAGATTGTGGGGCAAAAGAAGGAAAGGGAGACTGGATGGAACGTAGAAACCCACTGAGCTCCACTACTGCTGTTGTGTCAGTCTGGCATGTCTGTGACCAGGAAACTTTCCAGGCTTCTTAAATCAAACCCATCTCCTTGATGGTATCTAGAGTGTGTAACTCAAATCTGTTACACTGCTTATTTAGCTTCCTGACTGCAGTACATTATTGTCCTACAGAACTACCTGGCACATGATGAACTGTCTATTGCAGTAGAAATGTTGTCAGCTGTTGTGTTGCTAAACCAGACCTTGGAAAACAAGGACATCCTAATGATAAAAAATCATCTCAGAAACCCATGTCTTGGCTTCAATAATCTGGAAGAGGAAAACTTGCAACGGTAAAGGTTCATTTTGTCTTGTCTGGATGAGACTTGGCAACTTCTGAAAAAATAAGTAGGCTTTTTTTGGGGGGGGCTGTCCTGTGTTGTGGCTGTGAAGTTGAAAGGGCTGCAAGATAAACATCTGTGGATTAAATTAATAAGGAAGAGTGTGACAATTGCTGTACTAGTTGAATCTAAATATAAGCAATAACAGCCTTGAAGGCTGTAGACGTGTGAGTTGCAGGGAAAATATCCTCAGAAAGCAAACATGAAGATCTTACAAGGATTTTTGCAGACACTAAAATGTGAAACAACTGTAGCTGGAAACTGTTAATCACTAACCATTCTGCAATTCTGAAAGATGGTCTTTGGAATGAGATAGTGTTTAATGCCTCAGGGTCCAGGTGATCTGTTGAGCCATAGCCAAGCCCTTTTTTGCTTGCTGGATGAGTGAATAAAAAGCTGTGGCATGCACCTGTGTTCAACATTACATGATAGCCTTCACTTGACTGCCAGCTGCTTGCCCTGCCACTTGCCTGACTTACCATAGGCATGCTGTTACTGCAATTGCTCTCTTGTCTATCAATAAAAAATCAGGCAACACAAGAGACCTGTACCCCCAGCATGCAAAGGAGAGCATGGAAATGTGGACCAGTTCCTGTCCCTTGGCACAGGCGGTGGAAGGCTCCACATGCTTCTGGAAGGCCTTAGTAGGCAAAAGGGACCACAGAAGCTGAAGATCTTCACTAGGCTGTCTGGGGACATGAATCTGAGAGCGGCCCTGGCTGGGTGTCTCAAAGCCAGAAGGAAGGCAGTCAGATTACGAATAAGAGGCCAGTTTTGGTGAGAGAGAGAAGAATGACATAAAATGGAGCAAAACTAATCTGCTACTTTGCCTCTGCTGATGTGAGGTGATGCTTGTGAGCAAGAGAAGCAATGTTAGAAATATGCAGGAATGGCCCCAAAGTGTCCCAAGTGCAGCATTTCTGGTAATGTTACTGACCCAATCTTTAGATTACACTGTCAGGAAACACAGATGAAACAGGTAGGAATTAGCTGGACTTGGCAACTAAATAAATTTTTATTATGCCATTATATTAACCTGTGCTGCCAACCATATGTTGAATATGGCAGGAAGCTTTGACTTGCACAGTACCAGAAGAAATAGAGTAGAACTAGAAAAATTTCATTGAGGAAGATGCTGTCCAATGGCTTTCTATCAGAAGAGATGGACTTGTTTGGAATGTGTTTTCTGGAAGAGAGAATTCAGGGGAAATACGGCATAGGTCTCCAAAACTGTGAATGTTGTGAAGAAGGTTACTAGAATTAGTTACTAGAATCAGATTCTAGTAGCTCTAGTTGTTTGGGGATTTTTGAGAATTTAATGAAGTAAATATTGGACCTGTCAAATATAAAGTTTAATTGTTTTTTAAAAAGCTGTCATCTCACAAAACCCATAGTGGGGCTAATTACTCAATAATTCATAAGATTTTAAAATAGAGCAGGTAAATTAATGGGGTGTAGACTTGTTTGCAACAATTAAAGTGATACACAGTCTCCAGCTCCAGAAATCCTTAGACACAGGCTACTAGATGCTGGAAAAACAAATCAGATTAGGAAATTATGAATCTCTCCTATTTTTTTTTCTGCCAGGCATTCATTCCTCAGGCTTCTGATGGAAATAGAAGATATGTATTTTATCTGAGATACTGTAGTAGTTCTACACTTGATTTGGGAATATGAAAATTATTTAACTTATATACACGTGAATTTGCACTACTGTGAAGTAGTGCAAATGTTGAGTACTGAGAAGCTCATCTGATCTTGAGCTTTCTAGGAAGCGTAGACACAGGCTACAGAGTCTGTGCTTGGATGATCTTGAGCTGTGGGAAGAGGGGCATAATTTTTTTTTCGTCCCTTGCCCATGGTTCATCATCTTCCTCATGGAGGTAGCAGGAGATGCTACTACCTGATACTACTGACTGACATTCTGGTCTTTGAATTAGTGTCTAGAAGGCAACAGTAGCTTTCTAGAGCAAGAAGCTGACTAATTATCCCCACATTTATCTGTTGCACCACATAGCAAGTTGTGTGTATGTATTGCTATCATGCCATATAACCAAGAAAAGTTCTCTGAATTACAGGGCCATTTCTTCAGATCCTGAAATGCATGTGTAGAACAGGCAGCTTGCATGTCTGTATAATTCCTGCCAAGAGCTGAGTTTGTCTGAAACTGAGTCATTGGAAAAAAAAAATACTAGTCACTAAATGATGGATGATACATCTGACTAATACTTTATGGCACTTTATCTTACATATGAAATACACTTATGTATTTTATATCTTCTTATAGTTATGCTGATACACTATTGTCTATTAAGTCAGAGGCTTCATCTCAAGGCCAAGATTATTTAAGCTGGAATGATATCCAGAACTGCATTGACATGGTTAATATGCAAATTCAAGAAGAAAATGAAAGTAAGTAATTCTTCCTCCACATTGCCTGCAGAGGTCATAGTCAGGTCTTTGGTATGTAAATTTATGAACTGAGTGGCCTCCTTCAGACACTTCTGCAAAGAGAAGAGCATTTAAAATTTTTGAAAGCCTGATGATCTTTGACTGTCCTTGAAATATTCCTGTTTGTTTCAGACAACTGAAGAATATCACAGGGTGCCTGCCTTCTGCAGTGTTAAAAATGCTGTGGTTCTGCCTGCTTGGCAGTATCTTCCAGCCCTGGATGGTCTCACTTTGGGGATTTTGCAGTTGTGAGCAAAGAGCATATTGGGAGATAGGGGAGGAAATTACAAGCCGTGTTCCATTGAAAAGTGTATTTTAATGTGTAAATGATTCCAAGTGATTGTTTTTCACAAAGGAGTCAGTAAGCAGTTAGACAATGCAAATATCTGTCTTGCTCTCCTTTTGGGTAACTTGATTTCCTGTCAGACAAGTAGCTTCTTATGCCCATGTGTTCTCAAGTGAATGTATTTAGAGTTTATTCTTGAAGTTGAAGGTAACTGTTTTGCCATAAGAGGGTGGTGTTATATTAAATGTAATAGCTGGTTATTTGGACCTCAAAAAAGCTAAAACACCAAATTCTTCCACTGTATGTAGAAATTTGAGGCTATCAAGTTATGCCAAATTTACTGGAGCAGGAAGAGGCAGCTTTCAGACTGCCTGCCATTTTGGAAGTAGTCTCAGTGCACTTTGAAAGCCTTTGTAAGACACAGGCTGCTCCTGCCCTTCCTGGACTGCCATTAGTGTCCTGCATGCTGCTGTTTCATACTGGTAAGGGAAATTTTATATTGCAGAATTTCTAAAACTGGCTGGATTATTGCTTCCTAAATCTAGTCCAGTGGTTGCCATGGATCCTCACAGCTTGTTTGCCCTGTGTCCTCCAACAAGGTGGGATGCTGAGCAGTTTGACTGGCAGAGTCACTTTTTTGTCTGAACCTCTGCACTTGTTAGGAGTTGGAACAGACCTTGCAGTAGCAGTGAAAGTCTTCAGTACCAAAATAGCTGCTCTTGCTCTCTGTGACACTGACCTCTGCCTGGGAATGTTTAGAGAGGGTAGATGGGCAGAGAGAAGAAGAAGAAAGGAGCCTCTGTTTCTTTAAGCAAGTCCCATATCTGCATAGTCCTTCTTTTGGACCACCTTGGAAAAATTGCTTGTTCCCCAAGCCTTATGATGACCTGGATCTGTGACCTCACCAGGTGGGTCTGGTGGGTCTAGAGACACTTGTTGAGGGACAATCTCCTGGGAGCAGGGATGTCATCCCTCACAGGTGATGGTGAAACCCTTGACTGATGCCTTTCTGTGATTCCCTTTAGGGAATACAAGCAGTGCATTTCAGTACTGTTTAGGGGCAGGAGGAAATGGATTTGAAATTGTTGGGCCCAGTCTGAAGAAAATGAGTTAAGGTTTTATTAAATACATTTGGCCTTACTTCCTGACTGAAGTGCTGAGTGCCACTGATCAGCATTGTTACATTGCTTATTTCCAGAGAAATTACAAGAAATGAGGTTAAGTTGCTATGTAATGCTGTAGCTGGGAGTGCAGTTTATATGTATTTGTCCAAATCAGGGTTTCAACTAATGTGATCTGAAATCACTTGGAAATAAAAGTTTCATCACTGTGAGCCAATATGTTAAACATATAAATATGTGGCACCCAATTTTTTCTTAAGCTTCATGTAGGTGCTTCTTCCCAGAAAATAGAAATATCTGTTTTCACTTTTTTGCCAAGGATAATTTTGATTTTTAGGAAGAGTTTTATCCAAATATATCAATCACTGTGATAGGAAGGAAAGTTGTATAGCTTCAAATTAATATAAGAACAAAAATAATTTTAAATCAGCTGCTGTTGCTGCCTCTGCTTCTTGTTTCGTGATTTTTCTGTTCTTTGTGTTACTGCTTTGTTTGTGTGTGATATCCAAAAAGTTGCAACTTTCTTTGATAAGTGCATCTTTAATAACATTTCTATTTCACAGGAATCATTGCAATTGGACACATTAATGAAGCAGTTGACCAAGGAAATCCTGAGAAAACTCTAGAAGCCCTGCTGTTGCCCACAGCCAAACTGCAAGATGTGAGACCAGTAAATGCAAGGCATTATCAGGATGTTCTGCACCATGCCAAAGCACAAAAATGCAAGGTTAGAATTTTTACTGTTCTCTGTGAAAAGTGAAATGCCAATTCATTTCACTTGCTTCTGTGTCCCTGTCCTGGTCCCCTGATGTTTGCATTGTCTTTGCCCAGTGAGGTTGTAAATAAGTGAGTGACAACAAACTGGCACTAAGTAATTTTGCACTATAACTTATTCTAACTGGCAAAATGGATTAATTCTCAATATATTAAAATTAAGACATTTTCTGCATATGTCTTGCTACTGTTGTAATCTCATTTATTTTAATTCTACTAGGTTGCTGCAGCTATTACAAAATACAGGCAGCAGCAATTCTCAGTTAGGAATTTGTATAAGGATACAGTTACAAGACTGTGTCAGGCAGTATGGATGGAAAGTGAGGTTTTTGCCAGAAAGAAGTCACAACTGTGGTGTTACTTAACAAATCTTTGGGAAGTATTTTGAGGAGTCTCCTTTGTTTATGTTGTTTTACTATAGTGAAATTTTTGTACATATTTCTTTTTCAGCTTTATCATGCAATAACAAGCTGATGGTCTTGCACATGCCTTCAGTTTAAACTTATTTCAACTGGATGTTGCTATCTGCTTCCCCAAAAGCAGTGGCCTGGTTAGCATTACAGCATTACAGCTCAGGGAAGCATAAACAAAGATCAGCCTAGCAGCTTGCAGGATGTGACTGAAGGTTAGCTAAAGCTACTAGCACAGTACTTAAAATGCCCAGTGTCTGGAAAACACAATCAAAATTCACACAGTGTGTCCCTGAGGTAACATGGTAAGCTGGGGAAAGTCTACAAACTTTGGCTTGTAACGTTTCTTCCAGCATTTGTCACCTCACCTGGGGTACCTGCTGTGAAACCATGCTGTCAGAGCTTTTGAAAGGTGTTTGCACAAATCAATTTCTCACCAGGGTTCCCAGGTAAGGGCTGGTTTCACTGAGCCCTCAGTGCTGAAAAGCCTTCTCTCTCAGCATGTGTGCTGGGGAGGGTTTCATGCATTCTGACCTCACCTGTCCTGGATGGGCTGGGGTCAGTGTTTGTGCACAGTGAGGGTGCTGGCTGCACAGTGCTGACCCAAAATATGCCACGTGTATGCACAGGGAGCCAGGATGTCCCCAAGGCACAGACCTGCAGCCCACAGGACACAGCAGTCCTACCCTGGCTCACTCCTGCCAGCTGCCCCAGTGTTCCCCAGATGCAAACCTGATGCCTACTCCTGTCCTGGTGTGAATGTGCTCATAGGAAAAAAATGAGTGTTTCCATATTTTGGAACAAAAATTGTACAATCTCTTTGAAGTCTTCTCATTATAAGATTTTTGATGTTCCTAGAGACTTCTGCTGGCCTTTCTCTTCTGAGCTATTTTGGTTTTGCAATCTTTTGGCAACTACTTAGAGCACCTTCTCTGTGAACAGGAGTGCTGCTCCTGTTTCAGAAGAGAACAAGGCACAGTGCTCCCAAAAGAAACACTTAGATGCATACTTACTCTTAACAGAGATCAATCATAGATATGGCCATTCTTTAGGTAAAAATATGATTTAGACTGACATTTCCTTAAAAAAAAAATCCAAACACAATTGTAAAGGGAGTGCAATTTCTGAAGTCTGTCTATTTTCCACTTTTTCTGATCCCCTGTTTATAAAGCAGATCTCTCAGAATTTGTGTTTAGCATGTTTTAAGAGTGAGCTGTGGTAAAAGGAAGTATTTGATTTACAAGGATCAGATAAGTCTCCCTATAAACTTCCTGCCCCAACATCTGGAAAAACATATGTGTCAAACCTACTCACTTATTCTAAGCAGCTTGCTGTCACTTCCCCATAGCTGTGGTGATTTTTGACACTGTCTCCCACAGCACACTCCTGGACAAGCTGGCAGCCCACGGCTTGGACAGGAGCACTCTGTGCTGGGTTAGGAACTGGCTGGAGGCCGGGCCCGGAGGATGGTGGTGAATGGTGCCACATCCAGCTGGGGCCAGTCAGCAGTGATGTCCCTCAGGGGTCTGTGCTGGGCCAGTTCTGTTTAATATTTTTATTGATGACATGGATGAGGGTTTAGAGTGTTTCATTAGCAAATTTGCAGATGACACTAAGCTGGGACGGTGTGTCGATCTGTCAGAGGGACGGAGGGCTTTGCAGAGGGACTTGGAACAGTTGGATGGATGGGCAGAGTCTAATGGGATGAAGTTCAATAAGTCCAAGTGCCGAGTCCTGCACTTCAGCCACAATTACCCCCTGCAGCATTATAGGCTGGGGACGGTGTGGCTGGACAGTGCTCAGAAGAAAAGGGACCTGGGCGTGCTGGTTGACAGCCGGCTGAACATGAGCCAGCAGTGTGCCCAGGTGGCCAAGAAGGCCAAAGGCATCCTGGCCTGTGTCAGGAGCAGTGTGGCCGGCAGGAGCAGGGAGGTCATTCTCCCCTGTACTTGGCACTGGTGAGGCCACACCTTGAGTGTTGTGTCCAGTTCTGGGCCCCTCAGTTTAGGAGGGGCGTTGAGATGCTTGAGCGTGTCCAGAGGAGGCAACGAGGCTGGTGAGGGGCTGGGAACACAAACCCTGTGAGGAACGACTGAGGGAGCTGGGGGTGTTCAGCCTGGAGAAAAGGAGACTCAGGGGTGACCTCATCACTCTCTTCAGCTTCCTGAAGGGTGACTGTGGTGAGCTGGGGATTGGTCTCTTTCTCCGGGCAACAACAGACAGAACAAGAGGACACAGTCTCAAGCTGTGCCAAGGGAGATACAGGCTAGAATTAAGGGGGAAGTTTTTCACAGAGAGAGTGGTCAAATACTGGAATCATCTACCCAGGGAGGTGGTGGAGTCACCATCCCTTGATATGTTTAAAAAAAGACTGGATGTGGCACTTGGTGCCATGATCTAGTTGAGGTGTTAGAACATGGGTTGGACTCGATGATCTTAAAGGTCTCTTCCAACCTAGAATTTCTGTGATTCTGTGATTTGGAGGAGTCTGCACCCAAATCTGCCAGAACACATTGTCCTTATAATCTGAGGTCCTCATCTCAGATCTGACCTATCTGTTCCTTGCTTGAAACCGAAAACCCTGGAACTCATTTGTCCTGTAAATCTTAAACCACAGCTTTTAACAGTTTTGAAAGCCTTTTTAAGGCAAATGTATTCAGGTCCCAGTGGAGAGAAATCCTGTCTTAAGGGAGCATATTGTGGATAGCTGGAAAGTTAAACAGATGGACCAAATTACTATGTTTGGTTGTAGCATTTTTTGTGTGATAGGTTCAGAGGTTTTAGTTGGGTTCACCTCATTTATATTTTCAACAGTTGTGTAATATTTGAATTATTTTAGAGTTATCTTTAAAGTTTGTTCTTGTGCATGTTGAAGGAATGGCAGGATTAAAATTAACTTAAATTAAGAACAAGAAGAAATAGAAAAAGGGGACTGTCACCAGGCTGCAAATTCCCTTGAGGCATTTTCCAGTGCAACTCAGTTTATTTAAGTTTTTTTACAATACTATTATCAAAACAACATAAAACATTTTTGTCCTCACTTACATGCTGCAGTTACAAATTCAAATGACATCACTGAGGTAATTTTCTAGGAACTTAGTATATAAGTTGGTTTTGAGTTTCTGTAAAGGTAAAAATTGACCCATTGTTTTACTAATAGTCAACGGTAACTAGCTGCAGTATTTGTAACACTGTAGGTATTTCCTGTGAGGATGTGGAAATAGCGAATACTACAAAATAGCTTCTCTGTTTTGCTTACCAAGCAAGAGTAATATATGCCTGGATTCACACTGATAAGGGTTAGCTCCCAGCAATCCCTGTGGGTTAAGGAAGTGCAGGTGCTGACGAAGTGGAAGAACAAGTCTCCAGTGCAGAGCTGGTTAAGCAGCCTCATGGGAGAGGTAGCCTTGGAAGAGTCAGGTTCTGCATCCACTGCTGTAGACTTACTGTTTTGTGAACCCATGGGGACTCTGTATTTCCAACATCCTGGGCAGTACTCACTCTTGGTTGCTCCCTGGCATGTACAAAGTGCTTGTTCCCATTTTCACCAGGCCAAAAACTTGGTTTTGTAACACTGTTCCTGCAGTGATTGTTGGCTGAGAGCTAATTTCAAGCGTCATGAATTGCCCTAGAAGTGCTCTTTGGATGCTGACTTCTCTTCTGGTATTTAGAAGCTGGGGTGCCTGATACCCTGGCAGCTTCTCCATGGCCAGAAAGCAATCTCAGAAGGAAATGGAGGTGCAGAGCTGCTTCCCTGAATCTAGGTACACAGGTGTTGCAACACATGTAATAAAGTTATAGAGCTGGAGTGTGTATTTTTGGAGATATTCCTTGTGTGGAAGGAAGTAAATTTAACTGAGATTGTGTTTTCTAACCCATTTTACTTGAAGTATAAATGTCACACCTGAGATTTGTTGCTGTCAGTGTTAGTACTGTACAAAACCATAATTCCAGTAATAGAAATAAATTCATTTTTCCCTGGATATTTTAACCATTGTCAGATAAATATTGGATTGACTTCTAATTTTTGACATCAGAAAATAAAGGAAAGGATCAAGACAGCTGTTTAGGCTGCTAAGACATAAAGCAATTAGATAAAAAGAATACAGCCTATCCGTGTTGTAATAATAATAGTTGATGTGATGGATAATAAGGATAATATTGCTTGGCGCAAAGCAAATAGCAAAGATGGTAAGAATCAAAAGACTGACTTTGACATACCAGAACCATTCGTGAGTCTTGAGTGTTCGTATAATTGAGACATAGCAGAACACGATAGTTGCAAGCGGTATTAAAAACCCAAATACAGCCAAGGACCCATAGTAGTAGAACTGGAAGGAAGACACAGTTTCACAGGCACTGTGCACGTCGTGGCAGGTATAAATGTCCAGCTGCTTCACATAATAGCTTTGCTGCGTGATGGCGAGCGGGAGCATGTAGAGGAAGACGATGGCCCAGACGGCGGCGCAGGCTGCGATGGCGTAGGCGCGCTTCGGGAGGCTCTTGTAGGTGAAGGGGTGGACGATGGCCAGGTAGCGGCTGACACTGATGCACGTGAGCAGCAGAATGGAGCAGTACATGTTGCCGTAAAACACCGCCATGGCCGCCCGACACATGGTCTCCCCAAATACCCAGTTGTTCCCGTTGATGTGGTAGGCTATTTTGAAGGGCAGTATGATGCAGAAGAGCAGGTCTGAAACAGCCAGGTTTGTGTAGAGGACGGCGGTGCACACGGAGCGGATCCTGAAGAGTAGCATCCACAGAATGATGGCATTAGAAGGCACACCCAATAACAGAGCACTGAGGTAGACAGCAGGTATTAGCTTGGTGCTCAGAGAGCTAGTGAGGTACTCCAGTGTGGTGTTGCTCACTTCTGTTAATGTGGAGTCATTTGACTTTTTTGAAGTGCATTTGTTTTCTCTGATATGGATGGTTGTTGTTTCCCCTTCTATAGCATAAGGGGGAATGTAATCATAGTCTCTCGCTGAAATTCCCCGAAAAGTTTTGATAAGAGACACTGTTTTAATTGCAGAGCCATTCTTTGAAAATTCTGAAGCTTAAAAATAAAACAAAGTGAAAATTGTTAAAAAGGACAAACTACTGTATTAACCATGTAACTCAGGAGCAGAGAAAGATAACCATCTCTACATGAAAAGCAATATAAGTTTAAAATATTTGGAGATATTCTCCTCTGCTTTTGGTGCTCAAGTGTACAGATATCAATCAGTCTTCATTTATCATTTCACACCAAATCTTGAAAATTCATCATTAATGTAGTGTTAGCTGATCTTTCTGCATTTTGAGTGTTTTCAGTAATCTTTGGTGAAAAACATAAGACACTTCTGTAATTCTTATGACCAGTGGAGGATTTTTCCCAGTAGCAGGAATGTTGGTCATTGATCATATAAGCAGTCTTTGTTTAGGCTTGATCAAACACCATTACTATCCTTGTCACTTCATGTATGAAATGAATGACTGCAAAAGTTGCAAAAAGCACTCTCTAGCCTAAGACAAACTGAAATTTTCAAATTAGAAAACTGAAATTATCCTTGGTTTTTTTGGTCTCACTGTGAAATTGTTTTTCTTCAGCTTCTGACTAGTGCAAACCAGATCTTCTCAGGTTCTCATACCTAAGCAAGGGCAATGTCCTAAGAATTGAAAACAAATGGTTGGGCAGGTATTAGGTGTAATTTCCTGGGGAGTGAATAAAACTTTTCAAGCGGTAGGAAAATTATGTCTGAGTAAATATTGTCAGCATGCGGGCAAAAACAGTAATACTATCTAATTAACACCTGTTCCTCAGTCTTTAGCTGACAAATTTGTAGGGACATTGACATCTTCACATGAAGCACAAATGTGTTCAAAATGCTTTTTAAAGCCATGTGTTGTAAAATAGATTTTGCGCAGTAAACAACTGTGTAATTATTTGTGTCACTTAAGTTTTCTTAGCTGCATTTAATGCAAGAATACTTATTGTAAAGCCTTCAGCATGCACAATGAAACTGGAATTCAGAAGCAAACTGAAATATGGGTGAAAATCTTTGAACCTTTTTTTACCTTTCCATATTTGAATAAAATAAAGATAGTTTTATTAATGTTCACTGTCAGATTTACAGTAGAATGTTTTAAAATAAGAATTAGCAGACTACATAATTTTTAGTGGTTTTTTTTGATGGTTACTCCAGAAAGCTGGTTGTAATCACTCATTAAAAGTCATACATGTGCCTGCATTGTCTGGTGTGTGTGTAGATGGATAGATATAGGTATAAATACATATATATATGTATATTATATATATGTGTGTGTGTATATATATTTATGTATACCAGCTTTTCAAAATGAGCTTGGTTTGAAAACAGTTTTAATTCTAGGAAGGTTTATTAGTTGATCATTTCCTTTAGTTATTTTTATCACAATAGTCATCTGAGCATTTCCTTCTAATAACACCATCTGTAAAGTTGCAAAACAAGACACTGCAGGTTTAAAATTATTGTATCGTTACAAAAATACTAGATAAAAGATGTGTCTTCAGTAAGTGCAGAAAGTGCCCTTAAAAAATTCTTTACAGAAAATGACTGGCAGAGGTAAGGTGTCACTGAAGTGAAAGAATAAAAATCTGCTTTAAAGGAGACATCCTGGAACAGTTTTTCTTAATTGGTACATGCATGTACAACTCATTTCATGTTCACAGCTGGTAGAGCAACAGCATTATCAAAAAGTCCATGTTATTGACTAAAAGATGCAATAGATACAGAAAGGAGGACTCACCTGTAGTGCAAAGACTGGAGGTAAAAGAGAGCAGTCCAGTGAAAAACAGTATCTTCATTGTAGTGTGTGAAATCCAGCCAGCTGAACAATGGTGCTGTGCTAGTTCATCTCAAGAGATGTTTTGTGGGGGCTTTTTTCCCCTGTGTAAGGGATTAAAGAATGATTGATCTGTCCTCCAGAAGCATCCTGTAAGCATGAGGTTTATGGTAAGGAACTAATTTGTTCCCTGTCTACTACAGCAAGAGGGTGTGACGTATCCAAATATGCACACATGACTCAGTTTCAGCCTCAGCCCAACACAGAGATAAAATTGCTTTACAGCAACATTTTAACTCCTAATTTACCACAAGCCTGAAGCTAATATGGAGGGTTCTACTGACACATGTGCATACAGATATTTGGAGTAAAAAGATGCTTTTTGGAAAAATCAGGGGATGTGTTTAGTAAATCCTGAAGGGTCTCATTCAGAGACCAAAATGTCATGTGGCTGAACTCTGTACTCTTCTCCAGAGAAAAGCTGGGCTTGCAGAAGAGTGTGATGAACTCAGTTTAGCAAAAGGCAAAGGTGGAAAGAAGCCACACATACAAAAATGCCTTAGGAAAACTGCCTTCTGCTTTGCCTTTTGCCTCCCTGCCCACTGTTAGCTGTCTGGCTCCTTCAATCCACCTACTTCCTCTCTTCAGACAATTTCCACCCCTCCACAGACTGCAGCCTCTAAAACCTTTCCCCTATTTTCATTCTCAGCTTTGTTGATCCCTTCCTTTTACTCTGACTGGCTTCCCCCCCCGCCCACCCGCCCCCGTCTTTTTTCCCTTCAATGCCAAATAGCAACAGCTTGTTTCAGCAAGCAAAATTAGCCCAAGCCTTGGTCAGGCGTCCAGGCTAGTTGTGAGGCTCAGCATAAGTTGTACTTGTCTCCGGAGCAGTATTTGTTTCTGTTCTTGTATTTAATGTGTAAAAGCTGGGTACCAGATTAGGAACTCTCAATACTTTTCTCAAAATTCAGTGGCAGTTTGGGAATTTATTAAACATTCTCTCAAGTGCTAACTCTCACTTGGTAGAAAAATAAGCAGTATGTGTCCACTGTCCTGTGATTGTCTGACACCACTTCATGTTATTTATGTATTCGGCTACCTTGTTTACACATATGATGCAAGCTGAAGAGCATGTCTTCAGTGGTTTTTTACCCTGTTTTCTCTTTGTAGCTTCTGTGGATATCAGATTTATTAGATCTTTGGCCTGAGGTTCAGCGCTTAACCAGGGATACTCATTGCAAAGCTGCTTCTTTGTCCACACTGTTTTAGTTTGAATGTGTTTCTAGCTGGTTTTCTTCCCTGAAATATTTGTGTGTATATTTTCCTAGATCTCTCTTAATTGATACATTCCAGCTTCTCTCATCATTAGTCTGTTATAGACCTGACACTCCTATTTCCTCTTTAGCATGAATTTCCCACCCACCCTACTGGATTAGGTTTTAAATATCACTTTAACCCTGTTTTATCTGCTGAAGTGCTGGTATCACCTGTGAACCTAGGCAGTAGGGCTGGTTAGTGGGGATGTTGATCCCACTCTACTACACCTCCTATTTTACATGGGTTTAATGTCATGCACTTTAGGCCTGAAAGAAGAGGGGTGCCTATTCTCCTGCTTAGTTATAGAAATGCTTGCATGAGCTAAGTCATCATTACTAAAGCTGAGCTGTCTTTCTATGAGACTATTCACTGCTATTTTCTAATATAACATGTATTTAGATATACACAAGGATCCTTTCCAAATAAGGGATTTTGAAAGAAAGCCAACTTCCTGCAGCCTTCTGCTATTCTCTCCTACTATCACAATGCTTCCTGGTAATGTGTGATTTTATGCGACTCAGACTACTTTGCCTACATATTGTGGAAATAAAAATGTTTCAATTTTTATTGATCTTTAGTCGAATGAATTCTATGCCAGCAGTATCAGCAAATTCTGTTCTTCTAGACATCAAAACTTTCAGAGATTTGTATCTGAACAGGATTGTTTTCCAGTCAGTAAATAGAATATGAATGTGTTTCATTGATGACTTTAAACAGTCAAATCCTTTTTTGTGTTCTAGAGCTTTGCAAAGCAGAGATTGTATATTGCAGCTGTATCCCAGTATTGAGAGAACTCTTATTATTCAGTTTTTTCAAGGCTTTTTACTGTCCTTTTCCCAGGAATCTCAAGATGAATCAGCACTTCTGTGGCTGGATGAAATACAAAGAGGAATCAATGACAGCAATAACAACATAAAAGAAGCAGCAGCCTGTAAGCATTAACCTGCGTCTCCACTGCTCTTGTTTTTCTTGGTCTTGGGAAAATGAAATTGGTAATTTTTGTTTTCCACTTCAGGGAAGGTGCAAGCCTTTAAATACATGAAAAGAAATTAGTGTGTGTTCTTTGTCATACTAAAACTGAGATGACTTAAAACTACAGGAGTGATGTTAGTCCTATCCCATCTAAAGTGGTAATCTTTAAGGTGTGGCTAATAATTCAACAGATGTAGTTATACAGGTTTTCATCATGACCAATCTTTCCAATGTCACTGTATCTTCATGTAACTCCTGAAATATATGAATGAGAACAGATATGCTGTTCAGGAGCTTGTTTTGCTATATTTAAAATGAAAATCTTTATGCATGTTTTAAGGGAAAATTTTTATGTTTACAAATTTGCTTATTCATATTTCTTTCTATTGTCTTTTATGGATTGCTGACAAACAAAAATCAGGAACATATTAACTTTTAAAGCAGTGTACAAGGAATGCTAGCTCTTTTTGAAAAGTATATGCTCTTCCAATCTGTAAGGAAGAGGAAATCTGTAGGAAAAATGTTGAGACTTAATCTGTCAGAATGCTGTGTACTGAATGCACTCAACACCTTTTGTCAAAGCTTTGATTGAATATAATAATTATAGAAAAAATATTCATGGCACATAATAAACTTTGGCAAGCAATGTAGAAGCAAGTGCTGCTGGGTTTATGGGGCAGGTTGGAGAGCACGGTGATGTGCCTGCCTGTTCCAGGCCAGCACAGCACAGCACAGACAAGGCAGTGGGTGTTGGTCAGCCTTCTGCTTCCCTTGGCTGTGGGTGAGTCAGTGTTGCTTTCTGTTGCACCTTTGGAGCTTGTGAATGCAAGTGCTGGAGTCGGTGCATTCCTGCAGTGCCGTGCTCAGCCATCCCCTGTGCCGTGAGCCCACAGGCACGCCAGGAGTTACTGCTTGGGAAGGGGTGGATGGAAGAGAACACAGATGGACACCTCAAATAGCTATCCCTGCTACAGGAACGTTGCATTTTGTGTTACTATAGCTTTAGAAATTATTTAAACAACTAATATCTTCACATAACAAGGCAGATACACTGAAGATAGGTGAAGTATTTTTGTAGGTCACATATCCATAGAAAGCACTGGGCTTGTGTTTTCTGAGACGGGGTCAGATACACACACATTGTCTCAACCAAGCTTTTGTACTGAGGGAGTGCTGATACCTTCTTTTGTGGAAAAACCTGCTTCCCATGAATGCCACCCAGAGCCATGGGGAAACATGAGCACATAGAAGGGAAGGAAACACGTAGTTTCTAAACAGATTTGAGTTAAACCTAAAGAGCAACTTAAAAATTGCCTCATTAGTGTTCACTGGAGTAAAAGCATTAAGAATATTTATCATAAGCACCCTGCAGAAATTAAGACAGCATAATTCATACAGCAATACCATACAGTGTTGCTAATGGTAAATCACTGGTCCATCCACTACCTAGTTGTTGTACTAAAATCTTTTCTTATAATCTGTGTTGGTAGTAAATGCACAGCTTTTCACAACGATGCTCAGTGGAACTGTTTTAACATTTTACTTTTAGGAAAAAAAACCTAATTTTGTGTATTCTGCCTTGTGAGTTGAAACGAAGCACTGTCAGCACAGGGCATTCATTCTTAAAGAGCTCTTAAGTTTTGCAACTAAAACCTGAGATTTAACCTTTCCCCACGGCACAGAACCTGATACTTCCTATAACCAACACATCCTGTCTCAGGAAGTTTGCATGTTGTGTTCACGTAGTCTAAACATGAAGTTCAGCTTGATCACCACTTGGAAAGGAACTTTTATTTGATCTATCACACAGGCACTATTTTTGAAAGACAAACAACTCCAAAACTTTCACAAAGTAGTCAAAGATGTATTTTTCAGTTTAAAAAGTGGTTTTGAGATTCCTGCAGTAATGGCACTAAAATCAGCAGTAAAATAAGAGAAGATACTGGCAGTGGTACTGAAACAGTCGTGATCACTTCCAAAGTAACTTTTATGCCTTATATAAATACTAAATGGTACAATACTAAAATTTTGAAAGGCTTTTACAGTCATCCCTGTCAGTAAAGGACTTCTTCTACCTTTATTTAGGAAGAAATGTTCAGTAAGTGCTGGTGCACTTCCTAACTTCTTGTGGTGCTTGCTCTGTGTTTTGCATCACCTTGCTTCACTTCTTTAATGAGTTCAACCATTGTACTTCTTATCTAAGTGGAAGACAAAAAGAGATCAGCCAAATATCAGCTATATAGCCTTCAGGAGTAGATTTGAACACTGACTTCAGTCTTGCACAGGAAGAGTCTGTCAAAGCAGGAAGTCTGTGTGTCCTGAGAGAGTCCAAGTTATAGGAAAAAGCTGATCTTTGGCCTTGTTGAGAGTTCAGGCTTATCACACCAGACAACTGTGGCTTTGTATATCACAGCTGTTTAAAAGGGAGGATGGGTGTGGAAAAAAGCCCTTTGCAGTGTTGATCTGGTACTGGCATCCTAACTGCTAGAGAAGCAGACTGGAGCTGACAGTTTTCTGGCGGTTCGGGATGGCTAACCCCCAGTTATCTTATGATTTTTCAGGGTCCAAATGGCCTTTCTCTAGAGCAAGAGCCACAGTATTAATTGCTAGCACTTAAAAGGAAAGGAATAATTTCTGCTGAGTTGAGTTTTTTTCCCTGATAAATAGTTTTCTTACCTTTTCCTTCAAAAATACAAACATAATTAATTAAAGGATGGGGAAAAGCCAGATGGCAGTGAACCTACATAAATGCATCTTAGCTTGTGTTTTCTTTTGTCTTTGTAAAAATATCTTCCAGCACTCTTAACTGCATGATGAAAAGGAGGAAGGAAAGAATTCAAATACTGCTGAACAGAGTTGATGAGGCATATGGGACTGTGTATGAGCCTGGGGCCAGCAGCAGCCAGCTGTAATGTGTAGCTTCCCAGTTTTTTCTGCTTCCTCGCTGCTGAGGCCCAATGCCTGGATATCACAGTGCCACAGCAATGGTAGAAAGACATTTCCAGTACATGTGTGTGCTGGGCAGAGGCCTGTTCCAAAGCACAGAGTGGATGTTCTAGCCCTATTCAATTGTTCCTCTGTGCATGGATCTTGAATTTAGATGTGAAGGAACACCTTTAAAAACCAGAGCAGTGATTTCTAAAGCAGCCTAAACATCTAGTGGGTAAGGTACTTTTGAAGTGGCATGTGCTTCCACACATATGCTGCAGGTGTTGTGGAATCTGTTCCCTCAGTGATGGTGGGATCTGAGCAAGGAAGCCCTGAATTAGAGTATGGGTAATGCCACATGACATCAAAGTCTGCACATCCTTCACAGCATCACCTCTCAGGGTGCTTTTATATGCCCTGAAAGCAAAAGCTGCATCTCTGGCAAATTCGAGGCCGTGAATTAGCTTTCAACAAGTTCCTGAGGAGGTGAGGTTGCTTCACAATGCTGACTATGCTGCTGCAAGAATTTACTCAAGGCAACCAGTTTTAATTCCCATTTTGTACAGTAGAAGTGAATGTTAACATTTACAGCCTGTAACCAAATTACTTCATGTACCTCTAGAAGGCTCCAGGTGATCAGCAGATGATGGCCTGTCTGTTAGGGCAGGCTGAGTGTGTGGCTACCTGCCATCCTCAACCCCTGCCCTGCTGTCACCTGGCATGTCCCGTGATGGGGAGCAGCTATGCCCTCAGACAGCTCTCAGTTCTGCTGTGGCTGCATCCAAGCCTGGGTGGAGCAGACACTTTCTATCTAAGACACTTGTCCTAACAAGCATGAAGGCAGATGTAAATGAGTAAAGCACTGAATTGCTGTGTATGCCATGCTGTCTGTGTGTGCCAGCGTTAGAAGTCTATTTTCAAAGTTTCTGGAGGCTACAGTTAGGGGTACATAGAGTATAAGACACTTAATTTTTCTCTGTTATTATTTGACCCTAGTGGCTGTTGGAATATCAATGATTAACAAGAGCTTGGAGAATGGTGATTCACAGCCAATCCTGATGATACTACAGTCAAGGTTTGGACTACGAGTCATTCCTGAATGTGCTGAAGCCTACTTCTGGAAGCTCTCTGAAGCCAAGAACATGAAAACTACAGAAGGTAAAGAACTTCCTAAACAGGACAGTTCCACATGTTTATATCACTGAGGCAACCAGAAAGCTAGAACAGGAGGTATCTGTAAATTGAGGGAGACAGCTGCTGCTTTAAAGTCTTTTGACAAATGTTATACTTTTCCAAGTGCATTTTACGTGACATTGTACTGTTGTGCACATAATGCAGACCACAGTACCTGCTGAGAAGTAAGTCTAGTGACTTCTAGAGTCTAGCAGAGGCTTCATAGAATCTCAAACCTTCCTCTGAGTGAATTTATGGCAACTCCTCTGTGACTGTCAATAGATTAGTCCATTCTCTCAGAAAACTATTGCTCGCTGACAATTTTTTTCATATTAGCAGATGCAGAGATGCATGCATCAGTCTTACAGATTGCTGTCAAAGATTAAGCCAGCATCTGACAGTGTTCACAGCCCAATTATGGTCCCTGTGTATTGCCAGAGCAGCAGTTACCAGCAAAAGCTGGGGCTAGAATCTGTTCTTAGCAGATGATGGGATGTTTTGTCAGAGCTGACAACAGCCAAGGTTAGCTAATGGTTACAAAAAAAATTACTGTCGGTGTAGCACCCGTTCTTACAGTAGATGGGCATGTTTCACTTTGCAACATGAATATTTTTAAGGCCTTACTAGTTTTATCTTGGGGCCTTTTGTCCATGAGGAAATTAGGTTTTTCCTGCCTGTCAGGATGCAGACTGGTTTACCAAAGCAATAAGCAAGAAAATTATGTGGATATAGGAAATGTCGTGTGTGAGCTAAGAGTCAGTAAGCCCAGAATTTGGGCAGAAGACAAGAAAAATATTTTTTATAAACACAGTCTGTTTCACTTATGAGAGATTACGTAAGACAGAGGACACACTGTTTCAGGAGCACTAACTTGACACGTTACGGTTTGGAGAGGGTAGCAGTGGATCTATACCAACCTTATAAATGTTTTATTAACCTTATCACCAGTTTGCTCTAGAGGAATGACTCTCATCCACCTAGCAGGGTATTCTGAAAATCCTTACTACAAAAAGGCCCAAGATATACAGAGATTTTGCGTGTCAAAGGGGTTCACAGCAAGTACAGGAAGGGGAAATGAGTAGGGAGAGCTGTAATTTATCAGTGAAACAGGACACAAATGTATACTAACGGTATGAACTGCTTTTAGGTTCTAGTGAAAGTCCATGGATTAAACTTTTAATGAAAGCCATGTATGATTACTATTACAATGTGGAAACTGAAGAGGGTACCTGTGTTGCCCCCAAAGGAGTTGTACCAAAAACTTCATGGTTAACTGGTGAAGAAATCCAGGTAGGTGGCTAAAACATTGGTTTTTATTGCAAAAGCAACATAAACATTTGAGAAAGCGTGAGACATGAAATTATCAAGAGGCTGTGGTCGGTCAAACTGAAGGTCACTTTATCAGTATCTGCTTCTGACAAGAGCAGCAACTTAAGTCTAAGCAGACAGTGATAGGCAGCACAGTCTCCTGTCTAGTGTCTGACAATGATTTAGGGATTTCCTTACTGGAAGTTACAGCATTTCTTTTAATGACCATCAGCAGACAACAATGGAGTAAAGTCTGATTGCTTCCATATCTTTTTATAGGACTTTGCATTGGCCTATAACAAATAATTTTATTAAGTATTTGTGAGCAGGTGGAACCACCATTTTCTGTTTAAATCTAATCCTCTGACAGCATTCATGTATCTCCAGATTCAAGAGGATGAGTGTGCTATTTTAGCTCCCTTACTGTAGAGGTTTTGCACAGTGTGAAATAGAACAAAGCAGATCACACAAGCCTCTGAGTAATTTGTTCTTCTATATTCTGATGCAGCTCACCTAAGTTACAGGCTTACTCCTCTACACAAAGAGCTTGAGTCAGTGTAAGTCCTTCTGAAACAGAGAGCTTGCTGCTTCAGTTAGTACTTCTAGATGTCTGAGTTGTACAAAACACTTGTGTTAGGAAAGCAGAACCCTGCTAACATATAAAAGAATACCCTCTTAAAACTGCATACCCTTTTGAATAACTGAAGCCTGTAAGCTGTTCAGTTACCTGTCATGTAGGGTTCAGCAGTAACCCCACAGATCTTTCTTCTTACTGATTAAAATGTAAGGGTAAATCAGAGGGACTTGGATAGGATGAACATGAACTGCGGAGGTGGAGAGAACATAGTACAAATTCCAGGACAGTTTTGTCTTTTAAATGACCTTTTTCCATCATCTCTTAACAGAACATTGCTGGGCAAGTTACAGCAGATTACAATCGAGAGCAGCTGTGGCTTGCCAATGAAAATCTGATTGTTGGGCTGCAAGCCCGAGCAAGGGGATTCTTAGTCAGAAAAAACTTTCAGGAGAGAAAAGCCTATCTTCAAAACCAGGAACCATCTGCCATCAAAATACAGGTACTGTTCTAGAATAAGAAGGTAATGTGACTTGGGCTGCTTTTTGCATATAACAGGTGACATGACTGGTTACTACAACTGATAAAATTCTCAAACAGATCCATCTCCCTGTTTCCAGCAGCAGCAATTTAAACTTCTACATCTGTAGAAGTGTGTGAAAGCACAAGTTTATGTTCTTTCACACAGCAAATATCCAATTTTAAAAGAATCTATTGTATCCACCTCCAGTGAAAGTTACTTGGGAAAAGCTCATTAATGCACAGCCCTGGCTTTGTTCTGGCATGCTCAGATTTTTTTGTGGTGTGCCTAACTATGCACAGTACAACACCAGAAGGTATTTGTTAAGTATCGAAGCAAAAATTCCTTGGCAAAGCATGACATAAGAAATACATTCCTTACTAGACTATCCCTAGTTGGAAGTGGTTAGTTTCTGCTCCATGAAGTCATAACTGGACAGGGAGTGGCAGCAGCCCTGGTGTTCTTTGGCAGTATTTCTTGGATGTTTCCGGTTTGCTGAATTCTAAAAGGAAATGTTCTGCTGAGGGTGCAAACACTGACAGAGGCATGCACACTGGTTTTAGATGGTGAAATATACAGCTCCTGTTAGGAGCAATTTGTTCCACCACCCACTCACCAAAAAAAAAAAAAAAAAAAAAAAAGGAAAAATACACAAGAGAATTTTTTTAATCTACAGTAACTATGTTTAACAATTCATTATGACAAATATCTTTACCTCTAGTGGTTGTTATTGGGATTGACTTTTCATTTTCCGGCATGGTGTCTGAGCCCAGTAAAGAATTGTACTTTGAGAAATTCAAAGTCTGTGCGAATAAGTTCAAAATATGGAGAAATGTAGGTAAATAAAGTTGTTCTCTGTTTTCTTTCTATTTGCATTAAAGTAAAAAAGACTTGTGGAAAGACAACAAATAGAGAACAAGGCTGGTGTCACTGGCTGATAGAGATGACAGGCAAAAGCAGCAGTAAAAGTATCTGATATCCCTGTCATTGGATTCCTTGACAAGTGTTTGTTTCTGAGCTAGCAAACAGAGTCAGCTGAAGGAATTAACTCGGAAAAGAGACCAGGGCAAGAGCAATGTGGGTCCAGATAGGTAAGGGACAATTTCTGGATGCAACAGAGTGACAAAATGGGTAGGGCTGGTAGAGACCACAGCAGGTCATCTGGTCCAAACTCACTTTTCAAGCAGGGTTATGCCGGAGCACATGGCACAGGCTTTTATCCACATGGTTCTGGAATATC
The DNA here is from genome assembly GCF_012460135.2 of Molothrus ater. Classification (NCBI taxonomy): domain Eukaryota; kingdom Metazoa; phylum Chordata; class Aves; order Passeriformes; family Icteridae; genus Molothrus; species Molothrus ater. The sequence goes on along the minus strand of NC_050511.2, from coordinate 23,861,402 downwards.
TCCAAAGTCTCTGCAACTTCTCTGGTCAATCTGTTGCAGTACATGGCCACCTGTAAAGAAGTTCTTCCCCCATACTCAGGTGGAACTTATTGTGCCCATTGCCTCCTGTCCTTTTTGCTCAGCACTACTGAGAAGAGCCTGATCCGCCCTCTTGATACCCTCCCTTCAGATAATTACTGACATTGATGAGGTGCCCTCTCGGTCATCTCTTCTTAAGGCTAAACAGGCCCAGCTCCCTCTGCTTTTCCTTGTAAGGGAGATGTTCTAGACCCCACATCATGTTTTTAGACTTCACTGAACCCACTCCAGGATTTCCATGTCTCTGTTGTCCTGAGGAGCCCAGAACGGGACACAGCATTCCAGGTGAGGCCTCAGCAGGGCTGAGTACAGGGGCAGGATCACCTTCCATGATCTGCTGGCAATGCTCTTCCTCATGCCCCACCCCCAATGGCATTCTTGGCCACCAGGACACACTGCTGGCTCATGGAAGCTTTTTGTCCACCAGGACCCCCAGGTCCTTCTCCACAGAGCTGCTCCCCAGCAGAGCAGCCCCAGCCTGTGCTGGTGCCTGGGGCTGTTCCTCCCCAGGTGCAGGACCCTGCACTTGCCCTTGCTGAATTTCAGATGGTTCTTTGTCCACCTTTCCAACCTGCTGATGTCCTTCGGAAGGGCTGCACAGCACTCCGGGGTATCAGCCACTCTGCCCAGCTTTGTGTCCTTCATGAATTTGCTGAGGAGGCATCTGCCCCTTCATCCAAGTCATGGATGAATAAATTGAACAGTACAGCATTGAACATCAATAGGGGTGACACTAGAGGGACACCACTAGGGACAGGCCTCCAACTAGACCCTGTGACACTGATTGTAACCCTCTGAATCTGTTGTTCAGCCAGTCCTTGATCCACCTCACTGTCCACTCATCCAGCCCGCATTCCTGAGTTTGTCTATGAGGATATTGTTAGGAGACAGTCTTGAAATCCCTACTGACATCAAGTAGACAATATCCACCGCTCTCCCCTTACCCTTACACACTTACTTTACAAACCCATGGTGACTATTCCTGATCATCATATTGTTATCCACGTGGACAGAGATGGTCCCCAGATGGAGGCACTCCATTGCTGTTCCAGGGATGGGAGATGAGGCTAAGTATTGGCAAGAGCTGGAAGTCACTTGTGGGATGAAGCCAGTGACTGGGATGCTAAGGATGTGGGTGTACTGGTGATAAGAGTAAGAATGAATACAGGATGGTGAAGAAAATAGCACTGGACAATAAAATGTGCTGAGATTGATCAAAATTAACATGTCATGTATGAGGGCACCTTAAAAAATAGTGGCAGAGGCAAGCTTACTTATATCTTAGTTATCTCTTTATCACAATAGCAGACTTTTTCCTAAAAAATCACTGTTAATGATTTTAGTATGTTACATAGATTTAATAAACTTGAGTTTGTTACTAAGGATAATAGTCTTCTGCCTTCTCTAAAATAGGCTTTCTGGAAAGGATTCAAACAAAGGAAAAGCTATGTTGACAGGTTAAAGGTGCTTCAAGGCAATGTTGCTGCTATTGTTAAGGTAAGAACACCCAATGTGTTTTGGGGACCAAGTATGCTTTATTCCTTGACATAGTCCATCACCACCTGGGAATCGGAGACTAGGAGCACAGGGCTGGAGGTTTTCCAGAAATTTGCATGACATTCAAAGTTGTTTAGCTGATAGGTTAAGCAAATTGCTTCTTGAAAGCTCTGCATTTGACTTTCAACAGGCTTTGCCGAACTTGAAGGGCTCTTGAAAGAGATTTCCTTACATCTCTATTCCCAGCACTAAACTAGAAAACATTTGGGATGACAGTGTATTATTTCCTTAAAAGCTGTCAAATCTCTCTCTCTGAAAAATGCTCACTTTTCTGAGATGCTAATGGGACCATTATATCACGATTGGATTGTAGATCACAGATGGAATATTGTGACAGAATCTCCTGGTTTTGAGGGGAACTGGTTTAGAATTGAGATCTGAGACCTGAAATTATTTCCAAAGATAATGTTACACACAGGTGGTAGAAACCTGAACTCTGCTTGATATAGTGGCCTAGTGGGAACCCCTTTATCTGGTCACTGGCCAGTAGGAGCCTGGTGGTACAGTCGTCTGTGGCCCTGAGCACACAGGAACAGCATGGCTGCAGAAGCAGACATTCAAAAGTAAACTTACACACATGAAAGTTTGTGCAGTGTCCCTTAACTTTTTAAATTAATTTATTTAATTTTCAGATTCAGTCATGGGTCAAAATGTGGCTAGCAAGGAGAGCTTACAGGAACCGCCTACAATACTTCAAGGATCACGTAAGTAATTTTTTATCCATTTTGAACATGAAGTATTAAAGCATGGTAGTACGTATGCACGAGCAGATTTGGGAAACAGGAAAGAGGGTGCAAGTTTTGCCGTATGCTTCTGAGCAGAAGTGTGTCACAGCTAATTATTTTGCCTAATCTTGACCCTTTTCAGAATGACCAAATTGTGAAAATACAAGCATTTCTTAGAGCAAACAAGGCCAGGGAGGACTACAGAACACTAAGTAAGTAGTAACATTTGGGTGTTGTATATTTGGGGGCAAGTATGTTACTGTGCTCTAAGGTTTTTTATAAGTTTCACATGAGATTTCAGTCTCTTATTTAAAAGCAGGTCCAAGTGTTTGTAACACAATTGTTCTACAGCTGAAACTATTTTGTATAGCTGTACTTTTAAAGTATGACAAAAATATTGCATAATTGGCATAAACTTCACATTTTCTGCATAATGATCAGCTTCCTGAGGGCTTTAGGGATGTTCAGTATTGCATCAACTAACAAACCTATTTTCTTCAACTGCAGTTGGTGCTGAAAATCCACCCTTGACTGTTCTGCGCAAATTTGCCTACCTCTTGGACCAAAGTGACTTAGACTTTCAAGAAGAACTGGAAGTAATGAGGTTAAGGGAAGAAGTGGTTACAAAAATTCGATCCAATCAACAGCTGGAGAAGGATTTGAACTTAATGGACATAAAGATTGGATTGCTGGTGAAAAACAGAATCACTCTTCAGGTCAGCAGGCTCTGTTCAGGCTCACTTGGTAGCATGCACTAAGCACTTCCCATTGTGGAAGGAACTCAAGGTTACACAATCACAGCTGAGGCTGGAAGGGATCTCTGGAGGTCATCTGGTCCAAACCCACTACACAAGCAGGGACACCCAGAACAGCTTGCCCAGGACCATGTCCAGATGGCTAATTATCTCCAACAATCTAAGCAGCCTGTACTAGTGCTCAGTCAAAGTACTCCTGGTAAATTAAGCGCTATCTTTGCATGTTTCTGCCTTGTGCTAGATGTTGGTCTGTTGTCCTGAGTTGTACGTCACGGTATTTTGCCAGTTGTGGATAATGGTAATTACTCGGCAGATTTAAAATCTTTTACATCTTTTCTGTGTTGGAGTAGACTTCTGATCATATTCAACAGCTTGTTCAATGCTAATTAATCATGAATTAGTCTGTGTAGGAGATCAGGCCTCACACAATCATTGTTAGTAAGCCATAATGGTGAGAGATGAAGATGTTAAAAAACTGGGTAGTGAGTAGCACAGCAAAATTTACAAATTTGCTAATTAAGGCACTTAAAGTAATACTGCATTTAACATGGTTGGGAAAATGTACATTTTTCTAATCTGCCTGTTTTGTGAATATATAATCCAGAGTTTTGATCATCTTTCTGCAGGATGTGGTACTGCACAGTAAGAAACTTAACAAAAAGAGCAAAAGTCAACTGGAAGAGATGGTTATGGTTGACAAACAGGGCATCAAAGGTTTGAGTAAGGAGAGAAGAAAAAAATTAGAGGCTTATCAACACTTATTCTACCTTCTACAGGTAAATTTTAATGCAAAAATTAACATGGCAGCAATTTTTTTGAAGAAAAATTAGAAATACATTGTATAGAAATTGTATTGTATTAGAAATATATTGTATTAGAAATATATTGTATTAGAAATGTATTGTACTAGAAATGTATTGTACTAGAAATATATTGTAATAAATATTGTAATATTTATTTTTTAAATAATTGTATTAGTGATTATGAAAATATTTCCAAATAACATGCAGACTGCAGCAGACACTATGGTCAATTTCTAATACTTCCTGTAATTGAGAAAATCCTTGTTGTTTTTAAAGTGTGCAGCAAATATGGCTGGCTTTTGCTTGAGCATACTTCAGTCTGTACAGAACATTCTGTCTGAAGAGAAATGTTTACCTCCCTGTAGTCCACATAAATTACTGTCACTAGTGGCATACATTTTATGTGGTGCTAGGGAAGTGGTCTGCAATGCAGTTCACAGGACATGATGTATCTGTTCTTGTGCTTTTTTTATCTGACCTCACTGATATTTTTCTAGAAGAATTTTAGATTCTGCCAGGGCAGACTCCCTCCAAAGCAGACATGTAGTATGCAAAGTTTTATTGGTAGATCGCTATTGTCATATGGTAAATTCTAATTGTCAACAAATACATAGACTAGATGCAGAAACTCTCTATTTGCTATCCAGAGACTGCAAATAAAATCCTTGATGGAGTTTCTCACTGACTGTGCAGTGTTCTGTGTTTCTTATGAACTAGGATTTGGAGAAAAGTAAAACACGTATGGAAAATTGACATATAGTTGAGTCAACATAACTGCTTTAGGTGTGAACAAATGTAGAGAGCTGCCCTCCAAGGAGGGGGAGTTTGTCCTGGACAACCATATGCAAGTAATTTTCTTTTGCTTTGTAGACTAATCCTACGTATCTGGCAAAGCTGATTTTCCAGATGCCACAAAACAAATCAACGAAGTTTATGGATACAGTCATCTTCACTCTATACAACTATGCCTCCAATCAACGGGAAGAATACCTGCTTCTGAAACTCTTCAAAACTGCTCTAGAAGAGGAGATAACGTATGTGCAGTCACAGAAAGTGTTCCAGCTAGTTTGTGTTTTAGACAGTTCAATGAATGCTTCATGATTAAAGGAAGCTGGTGGTTAATCTTTAAACTACCATAAAATTACATACATAATTTTATTACAAGAGAACTTTGTTTTCTGGGTGTCACTCTTAAACTCAAGTGATCCCTGATTCAAGAAAAAAATAATCTTTCTATGGTAGACTATATTCCTCATGAAAAAATGGCTTGTAAAAAGAGGCTAGGGCTTCTTGGTTTGTGCTTGAGTATGTAAGGGTAAAGTATTACCTTTCTTCATATAATCTTATGCTCTGTAAATCCTGAAATAATGAAATGTTATTTTATACCCTTAATGGATACTGGCTGAACAGGTATTTGGGTCTGAATCAGGTATAAATTAGCTGCCATGGACTATGCTGTTCCAGGACATTACTATAACACATGCAGAATTCAGACAGTAGTCTCTATGTACCACTTTATTTTATATAAAAGCTTTAAGAAGTAGGCTATATAAAGAGGTTTCAACATAGAAACAGAGTAGTTTTGAAAGTGTGGGATTCGAAAATATGGATTACTGCACACAAGTCAGAACTCTTCTGTTCCTGATACAGCTCTAAGGTAGACCAGATCCAGGATATCGTGACTGGAAACCCCACTGTCATTAAGATGGTTGTCAGCTTCAATCGAGGCGCTCGTGGGCAGAACACCCTGCGCCAGCTCCTGGCCCCTGTGGTGAAGGAAATCATGGAGGACAAGTCTCTCATAATCAACACTAGTCCTGTGGATGTTTACAAGGCATGGGTAAACCAGCTAGAAATGCAGACTGGTGAGGCCAGGTGAGTGAGGAAGATGGACATATTGTACCATACACATAAGGAACCCCTCAGTTCTGCTCTCCTATTCTTTCTCTGTCAAACTGTTCTGTATGTGTGCCCATGCACCCCTTCTCAGTCTTCCTTCAGCAGAGAGATTTTAGGGAGAGATGCTTGACACAGCTGCTTTAACTTGTTCTGAAAAATGAAAGGATCACGTTTCTTGTCATGTCCTTCCAAAGTCAATTACTTAATCTTTGTAAATGTAATAGATTATGCCATGGAACAACTTAGTCTTTTTCTCAAGTTTTTTACTTACAGCATGTTAGTAGTGTCCAAGGCTTTTGATGAGCTATGCTGGGATAGGGATGTGGAGATGCATGCTTTATATTTGTATTCTGCTTTTGTTATTAAGGGAAGGTACATGATAACATGTGTACTCCCAACTAAGCAAATTAGTTGCCTCCAAAAAAAGGAAGCCAAAGCATCTAACACAACAAAACAATTTTAGTAACAAAATCCAGCTTCAGTTGTATTTGTTAGACTTTTGTTCACTAATGGCCCTTATGAAGAAAAAAAAATATTATTCTCAAACGTATATAACCTGGTTTCATGTTTATTTTTTTGCTTTGCAGCAAACTGCCATACGATGTGACCACAGAACAAGCACTGACACACGCAGAAGTGGTCAGTAAACTGGAATCATCTATTCAGAGTTTGCGGGCAGTAACTGACAAAGTTCTCACATCCATATTCTCTTCTCTCAATATGATGCCGTAAGTGCTCTGTTAGGACTCTCCAAGAGGCAGTTCATGTGCAGTTCACTTGAACCTCTGTGATGGAGATCCTTTCAAGTCCTTCCCCCGTGCTTTCCAAAGGCTTGTGATACTTCCTCTGGGATGGGTTGCCCAGTAGAGGGAGTGGTTTCTCTGCCTCTGCCCTGCTTTAGCAGCCTGGCAAACCTCTCCTTGTACTTGAGATGTTTTGTGTTTTCCATTATCAACTCATTCTAGTGTTTCATGGGCAAGTGGGCAAGAAGCCAGTAACTTATGCTGACTAGAATGATTGCTTTCTGTTTCATCTAAGTCTTTTCCAATATTTTGCCTTTTCATCTGTTCTACATGTAGTTATGGAATGAGATACATAGCCAAAGTTCTGAAGAGCTCACTCCATGCGAAATTCCCGGATGCAACTGAAGATGAATTATTAAAGGTAGACTTCCTGGGGCACACTGCCAGCAGCTTGTTGTTTTACTGACAAAGTAGATTTTTATTAACACTAAATATTCTAAGGAACTAGGAAAGCAGCATTTATTGAAGGAATTTGGCACTTCTTATTGAGTTGCAAAGGGGCTGCGGAAGGGGGAATGGGGAATTCTGTTGCCAAAATCTAAGTATGTTAATCTGGGTGCTCAGCAATTCTTATGGAAGAGGGTGCTCATCCTGTTTTGGATAGTAACTGTATTGACAAGGCTGGAGTTTATCTGAATCATCCTGGGGCTTGGATTGGTAGTGAGGTCCTTGTGATCACCAGTCCTTTCATTGGAGAACACTGTAGTCCTCTTATTTTTTTCTCCCCTATCTAAAGTCGTTAAAATGTTAAGAAATTGTAATTTAAATCCAATGAGGAAGGTTTCTAAAAGAAAAGTTTGAGTAGATTATACTACACTTGGATTACATTACACTTAAGATGCTTGTAAAAGTTGTAGAAATAGCATTTGTGCAGACTGAAAAATAAGGTGTGAGTGTAAGTATGCTACTGGCACAGTGATCCTTTTATCAGTGTTTAATTTCATGGTTCTAAAAGTACAAGGTTTTCATTTTAGCTGAACTTCCCTATTCTTCACTGTTCATCACTCCAGCAATACTTATTATAACTGCTCAACATATTAAAAAACTTAGATAACAAATGGAGTACCCCCTTGAAAGTCTTTGAATGTGTAAGCTGGAAGTTCTGCAGATGCACGCATATCAGCTAAAGCAAATTGCAGAAAGCAAAGTGCTGCCTGTTTCTGAGACCAGGAATGCTTTGAAGTTGCCATCTTCAGAAGATGCTGCAGCATTGCTACAGAAACTGCAGTTTGGGAAATCTGTTCTCTAGATTTCTAGGGCTGCATTGCAGTCCAGTCCCTTTGAGAATTAATGGGTCCCCTTATCAACAAGTGCATTAAATGCTGCCAGTATCTGCAGCACTTCAAAGAATGAGCCTTGGGAGCAGAACCTTGCAAAATTTAGAAGAGTTGTGTTTATGTTTAACTCCATGCTTTGCATTAGCTGAACTACAGCCAGTATCAAATTGAAATGTGGTTGCAAAAGTCCATAACTGATGTTCACAGAGGTGTTGTAGGAGAAGTATCATGTAAGAGGTTCTTCCAGTTAGTCCCATAGGTAATGTGTGTCTTAAGGATTCTTATAGCACCAGTTCCTATGTCTAATTTAGAAGTAGAAATGATTGGTCATGTTTTGTAAGGTGTCATTCCTGTAGACAAAGGGAAGATCTGTTAACTTTCTTCTCTAACTGTTTCTTTAGATTGTTGGCAACCTTCTGTACTATCGCTACATGAACCCGGCCATAGTTGCCCCTGATGGCTTTGATATAATTGATATAACAGCTGGGGGTCAGATACACCCTGACCAAAGGAGGAACCTAGGCTGTGTGGCAAAAGTCCTCCAGCATGCTGCTTCTAACAAACTCTTTGAAGGAGAAAGCGAACATCTGTCATCTATGAACTCTTACCTCTCACAGACCTACCAGAAGTTCAGGTATGCACAGCCCTCACAAATACCTACAGAGTAAGAGCTTTCCTCTAGGATGAGTAAGGGAGGTGGACTCCTTGTTGATAGGAATTTCCTGTTCAAAATATTAAAAATGTTGAGTGATATGGCAAAGAGAAATGCTCACTTGACAAGGAAACTGGAGCAGGAGTAATAGGTTGTATTTTAGCTTGTGCATTAATTTGAGATCGCCTCTGCTGCCTTACAGCAAAACAGACTTAGAACAGACTGTGGTAAATCATTATCCAGACGAATCAATGTCTCCTTTGATTTGGGAGGATATCTGGACATTTTGTCTGAGGAAGAAAAAAATATTTGTCAGGACAAAGTTGTAGGGTTTGTTTTTATTCTCTCATCTTTGCTGACGGATTCTATACAGCTATCATTCTTTTATCTTGCAATTGTAGGAAACTGCATGTTTTCCTACATTCTGGGACACAAGTTCTTTGGGGTTATTGCCCATTCACTGCTATTACATTGTGGTATTGTTGAGTTTTGCAATAAACTTGCACTCAGAGTTTCTGTCTTTAGTGTCTGCCCTTTCTGAAAGCAAATGCACTGTTCATATAATGGGTTTCCTTGAGAGACGTCAACCATGGACACAGAGATTATTCAATTCATAAAAAGTATGATACATAATTAGTAATTTTAATAAAAATAAGATAATTAGTAATTTTAATGAAGTATTTAAGCGCATGACATAAACATGAAGAAGCTATAAGGTAGAAAGTGTTACAGCTAGAATAACAAATGCTAATAAAAGAGCACTGCTCTAGTCAGCCCTTGATTGCTACAACTAATTAAGCTAACTTAAATATCTGTATGCCTATGCTCTGTACTTAGCCCTTCCTAGACAGCAACAGTGGCTGCCCTTAGCTGCTTGGTCCCCTTTGGAACAATATTAGCAATGTTAGCTATGCTCAAAGCTTTTAAGCCTGCCTGGATCTTTTACTCTGCATTTATGAACTTGTGCAGAAATTTGTCCACACCCTTCCTAAGCCTTTGAGATCATCTGCCTTCACAACTCCTCCTGTAGCAATATTTAGAGGTTTGCGACCTGTTAGTTAAAATTAAAATTTTCCTGCAGTTTCATTGCATACCCTACTGGCCATTAGTTTTTGGACTGATTAATGAATTCTGAACACATCTCATGCAATACCACTGTGATTTTGCATAACTTGATGTGTAGTCCCCAGCTTTTTCTCTCCAAAGTGAAGACTCTCAGCCCATTTTCTTTTTTCTTTTTAAGTATTGTTTTCCAATACTTTAAAGGTGCTGCGAACCTGACACACATATCCTCTTCAACACCATAGGGGCTGCACAATACGGCTCCTGGAGGAAACCCATAGGCATCATCCAAAACCCTGTTTTTCCCAGCTGCTGCATTTCAGGTCTTTTCACTTCAGAAAACAAAGTGGTTCTCTACAAGAGGACCCTGCTGGTTCTTGGTTATCTGTGCTCATCCCTGAAGAAGTCAGTTGCTTGGAGAGATAACACCAGTTATCATTTTGGGAAGCAGGTCTCAGTACTCCATGTGCATGCTAGTCATACTGAAGTAACACTTCAACCACACTGCATTTTTTCCTCTCAAGATTCTTCTATTTATAAACAATCTACATTTTCTCTCATTTTGAACACCTCATTTTCTGCCTAACAGCAATATAAATATCTGTGGGACAAATGGGAATTTTGTGCATCTATTTCAATCAATTCCTTCTCAGCACACCTCATACTGTGAATTGCCTTCATAAAATAACAGGGAAATCCTTTTATAATTATAAGGACTTAGAGAAATATCTATTTAATGGCTATTAAATAGATATTTCTCTAAGTACTTAAAATGTACTTTGTTTACTAAGTAGGGGAAAAAACCCAGCCCCTTTAAAACAGTCTTCCACCAGCTACCCAGGAAAGAGAAGACTTATTTGTATTGACATATTGCCTCCTTGAAACATCGAGGGTAGATTGCAGGCTATAAGAGAAACATAATGCATGTCAAAGACTTGACTATGGCTTTTTTATACAGGCTAAATAAAGAGAATTTATAAGGGACAATTATTGAAGTCTTTCTCATTTTCTCTTAGGAATTTTTTTCAAGCAGCGTGTGATGTTCCTGAACCAGAGGAGAAATTCAATATTGATGAATACTCTGATATGGTGACCCTTAGCAAGCCTGTCATATATATTTCCATCGAAGAAATTATCAATACCCATTCAGTAAGTCAATCAAAACAGACTAGTCAATGGACTATGGTATACAGATTATCAAATATTTGCACTCTCTGGGGAAAGCTTAGTTTTCATTCTTATTTTTGAAGCTATTTCTTCACTTCATCTCTGAAATATTCTGAAGCTGAATATTAGATTTATTTTTTTTCCTAGGAAAATGTAAATGCTGCTTTCATGCAACAGCATCATCTTGAATAATAGTTAGTATGTAACTAACTACTTATAGTTAGTATGTAACTAACTATTTCTGATGAGGGGAAAGAACAATTATGTTCCAGTGTCCTGTGACATTTCTAACTTTAAAACAATCTTCTGTCTTGGGTAAGAAAGTGAAAGCTTGAAGGAAAACCTTTGTGAATAGAAACTGTATATTGTGGCTCTAGCATTCTGTCGTGTGACTGCTTGGAAGCCAAGAAAAACATTAGATTTAGAAAAATTGACGCTGTGGTATCATTCCTGTTCTTACTGTGGGTAAAGAGCAGAGTAACTGCAGTCTGAAGCATGACTTAATAGGGTGTAAGTTAAATGTTTACCACTTGTTACTTCTAAAACTGGGATACTACTATCTGTTTCCTGGCTTGCAATATGTCTCCTGTGTGTCCCCCAGCCAAGTAAAAAAAAAAACCCACAACAACATTTCCCCATAAAAAAAAAAAAAGGCCACAAACACCACAAAGAATCTCTCTCAAATACTGCCAGGTACACTATGGAAAAGGTAGAACACCCAACTCACAGTGGGCCACTCTATAGGTTAGTTTTGTTCAAGTCAAAACAAATAACCTAATCTGCTAAAAAAACTTTCTGGTCTGTCTTTTTGCCTGTTCTTTTAATTTTTGAAGCAACAGACTTACGCCTGCAGGTAATGACCAGAAGTTGTATGTGAGCATTAGCCCCTCCAGTGAGTCTAGTGACTGGCATAACATGTCTATTAGGTGGTGCAGTGGGTGCTGCAGAGCTCATTCCTCACTTAGAAAATACAGTCCTTTCTGAAAGGTATCACTGACACTGTTGTAAGCTACTGGAATGGATATACATAAAATAGTATCTTTCTGTGGATCACCAACACTGTCTTTATTCCTTTGGGTGTTAAGGATGCAGCACCAAAATGCTCTGCTTGGGATTATCATCCTTTATTCTGTGACAATTAGGACTTTGTTAGTCCTAATTGCAAATCTTCTGCTAAGCCATGATATTGAGCACTCCAGGGACAATAGCTGGAGAAGCAAGACAAGCTGTTTTACAGCAAGGGCAATTCCAAACTCTAGCCCAGAATCCAGGGTGTTTCCTGATCTTGGGAAGGTCCTCCATGATCCTGATCATGATAGGTCTATGTTTTTCAATATTTAGTTTCCAGGCTTATTTTCAAGTATAAAGATACCAGGAAAGCTTTTTCTGGATAATGATATCATTTACATTTGTTTATAGCTGCTTTTGGAACACCAGGATGCCATTGCCACTGAGACTAAGGACCTGCTGAATGAATTGCTGGAAGGTCTGGGACCTGTTCCTGATATAGAATCTTTCCTTGGTATGTTGTTTTTTGTCTTTATGGGTAACTTCATTTTAGGAGCAGAATTAAACAGAGGCTTGACTTAAATACTCTTGTGTCTCTCAGACCAATAACTTCTGCTTCTCTGTTTACTACAGAATTATTTTCCAAACACTTATTGTAACATTGAACCTTATATTTGAACCTTTTTCTTTAACTGCATTACTCACTCTAAAAATTAATGTGTGATTCAAAATCCAAACATTACTATTATTTTGAATGATCCACTTGTGCAGATAGGAAACAAGTGATTTTTTTTTTAACAAGCTGATCTTAAGATTTGCTGGTGTTGGGTAGAAACTTAGACAAAGTACATAGAAAATTCTAAAACCAGCCATTTTTTCTTTTGATACTTAATTATCCAAATAAAAATTACTTTGTTAAAATTATGCAAATTTCTTAGAAAGTAATGCATTTGAGTGGTATTTAATTTGCATGTATTGTAGAAAGCTGTTTAGAAAGTAGCTAGGAGTCCTGGATAACACCAACATTCAAGTGAGTAGCCTGTTAACATAGCTGCTACTCTTCTGTTTCTTCATTATCACTGCATGTTAGGATAAAGGATGTTACATTGTTTGTATTATTCTTTAAGAAGACAACATGAAAGTCTTTTGCACATCAGGAGCCTGAAAAGCAAGGATTGATGTAATTTCCAAAACATTGTAGCTGGGCTTATAAATAGCTAAGTTGTTGTTTTGATTGTTCAATGTCCAAAAAAAGACTACTTCTAAGTGGAAGGAGCTGGAGGCGCTATATAATAAGTTTAATATTTCTGAATGTTTACAGTGATTCATCTAGGTACTTGTTTGCTTCATGTACTGAATCGTGGGAAAATTGGAAAACTTGGAGTAAAATATGTTTCCTTTTAGGGGAAGGAGCTGTTGATCCCAACGACCCCAACAGGGAAAGCACACTGAATCAACTTGCAAAAACAGAGATTTCACTGTCTCTAACAAGCAAATATGAGTTACGAGAAGGTGAAGATCAGGATCTCAAAAGTTTGATGATAAAGTAAGTTTTGCTCAAACATGTATATTCTGGCAATACTTATTGTTTGTTTGTTTGTTTTTAACTATTGCTTTTTAAATATTTACCCTGCCTAAGTACATTTCTGAGGTGCTGAGTGCATTCAGTTTTCAAAAGACAGTTTGTGTTCAGTGGTACTCAAACTTTTACAAAAATCAGAATAACTGTCAGTTTTTCCAGAAAAAGGAAATATATTGCTATCTGTGTTTTGGAGCATGACTGCATCATTATCTAGGAAATGTTTTTTCATGAAGCTGTATAAGCACTCTACTTTAAAATGCCTCAGCCTTGGGAAAGCAGAGATGAAAAGCAGACTACACTTATGAGGGTCAGACAGTATTACCATGTCCTTAGCTCCCCCTCAAAAATAAACACTTTCCAGGTATACTGTCATCAGCCATTTCTAAAGAATGTAACTGTTACTTCAGCAGAAATAGCGCATGCTTAATGCTTTTATCCAGGAAAGAAAATTGTGTTTATTTTGTCTTGGGAGCAAATTAAAAAATGACTGCAGGGATATACTGGAATGCAGGCTACTTTATAGTAAAAATTAATTATATAACAGCAGTTTTTTCACATTATTGGCATCCATCTTTTGACGTTATTTCAAGCTATCCAGAAAAGGGATTGGCCTACTTCAGATCCTAGTACAATCTGAGAAAGGGGGAGAAACGAATGCTGCTCTCTTCTATTACTGTGCTTATATGTACCCCATGTGTGTGAAGGCAAAAATTCACATTAAAATGGAAAGACAGCACCAATAACTAGGAGGGCAGACATGGGCTGTAATTAAAATCTGATCTATTAAGCTGTTTGGGTTTTTTAAATCAAAAATAAGTATTCTGGATTTGTTCAATGGTGTAATGTTTTACTTCTGAAGAAGGAACTGTACTTAGGTAGACTATCACTTTAAACTCTATTAGGCTTTATCATAGAAATTTTTACAATATTTAGACATTTTCCTTGGAAACTTAAGCTGCATCTTTAATTTTCTGTTAATTGTTAAGAATAATGAGCTATTTCAGTAATCCTGTCCTCTAAATTAATAGAATTCTGTAGCAGGATGTTCTTGGAAGTATTATAAAAAAATAGGCAGCAGGAATGAGATAAATTCTTACCAAGAAAAGAACTGGTTAACATATCAGGGTGTAGCAGCTTCCCTTTTTTAGCAAGGAAATGCTTCTTGTCTGTGGTCGCTAGAGAAATATGTGTCCTTAAATGGTTTTTGTAAATGCGCTGCATCGACTAAAAAATTCATTCAAAGTTCAGTACTTCTGAGTGCATTTCCATTATATTCAGTAAACATGACCCTTAATGGAATGTTGAGTAGCTCAGGCTTTTCAAATGTTACATTTCTGTCTGCTGTTTTGTCATGATCACAATTAAAATCCACATGTGAGTTGTTGCTTGTATTTTATTAACAGTAATTGTTTTACTGTGCTAGTAGGTTGTTTTCTAAAATAAATGGACGGAAGCTTACATGTATTTCTCTATTCAGACTGTGTAGAAACCAGATACTCAATGTTGTTAAAGGAAGCTGTGAAACATAAAAAGCTAAAAAGCAAATTTTACCAATAATCCATAATAAAGGGGGAGTTTACTACTTTTATGATCGAAGAAATGACATGTACAAGTGATACAGTCATAACTGTTTTGTAATATCTACATATCCTTTTCAAAAGGACCAAAAGACTCATTGTGGATGTGATACGAACACAACCAGGGGATACACTCTTAGAAATATTAGAAACACCAGCCACTGCACAACAGGTAAGTGTTATATTGTGCCTGAATAGGGAAGGAAGTATTTTATTATAGCTATTTGAACACCTTAACAGATCTCTGACAGCTTTCTCCATCACATTATAACAATGAAATTGTTTGTTGACAGTTTTAGACTATTCAGACTTCGAGTCTTTAAAATATGAGACTTGTATACTTGGGTTTATTTACTGTATAATTGGAAAACAACTTCAGATGAAAACAAAATATAAGTCTTGCTGTGAGCTAGACTAGATTAGAATTTTTTTTCTTGCTGTATTGGAGTCATGGTCTTTTCTCTCCTATATTATAACACAACAAATAGCTGAGGTGACTCTTTCTACTCATCTTTTTCCCCCCCTCATTAAATTCAGTATTGTAATTCAACTTGCCTGACCCTTTAGTTTATTTGCTTAATCTATACAAGCAAATCTCAGGGAACTACTGCTATCCTTAGTATGGGAATTGAGTGGGAAGAGCTCACAGCTGAAGTCTTTCCCATAGACACTGACACACAAAACTGCATTCTAATAACGTGCAGATTTTAGCTCACCTCAGTGTGTGCATATGTGAGATCTGGACAGTCTTCCCCCAGGTTGGTGAAGTCATTGAGCCTGGCTGAATTAGACATTTTGATTAATTCAAATGTGTGTCTCGGTGTTGTCACTACATACCTAAAGTATGTCCAAAGGCATAGTAAATGGGGTACTTTGAGACCAAGTGGTAATAGGACATAAAGATTGCGCCCTGATTCTTGAAAATCTCCTATTCAGTGTACTTGAGAATTCAATGTACTTGAACTCTTAACTGTTATTAAAATCTGGAAAATAACTGTTCTGGATTTCCCCCCCACCCAGGAATCTGAGAATTTGAAACTTGTAGAAAAACGTGCCATCTTAGATTCCAAAACTCCAGAGAAAATGAAGCACAGTCAGTCTATTTTTGAAGATGGGCAGCTACCAATAGAACAAAAGAAAAGGAAAATTCAGAGAAATCTCCGGACATTGGAACAAGCAGGACTAGTGTCTTCAGCAACTAAGTACCAAGAAATTATAAATGAGATTGCTAAGGTAAACTGAGTGTTCCCCTGTATATCAATGTTGTTTAACATCTAGCCTAAATACATTCCAATCAGAGAAGTAAAACATATTTTTTAGGGAATGCTACCCTAAACTACTGAAGTATCCACATACGAAGCAAATTGTTTTCGTTCGCTGACAAAATAAGTGAGAGACAGTACACTCCTGAATAGCTGTCTGAAATGAATGACATAAAACTGCAACCTTTGTTATCCAAAGGTTGAATTTGATTGAAAATCTGATATTGAATTTGATGCTGATGATGATTTAACTCCTCCTCTATAATGTTTCAATATAACTTCGTATACTTTAACAATTCCAATTAATTGGAATTTCTTGGTGGTGTTTCAATTAAGAATGGCTGTGGTCTTGGTAAGGTTTCAAAAGCCTTAAACCCCTATGAAAGATAATCCGATTGTTATTAACACTGATCTATCTGCTGTGGTTAGGCAGGACACAAGTATAGTGGGCCAATGTAGTGCCCGTCCTGATGCTGATAAAGTACAGGGACTGTTCTCAACAAATCCTATTCCACATCCACAACCCATACTGGTCGTAAGAACCTTAGAATATTCAACTATCTTTAGCACAACAATGACATTTTTCTTTTGAGTTCTTCGTCTGTTAGGCCCTGTAGAGCACAGCAAAGTTCAACACCACTTCTATATATGAGCAGCAATGTGATTGCCATGTGAAGAAACTGTAGTACTCCCTACAGGTACTGTTCTTGTAAGAACTAACAGGATAATTTTGTGCTTTCTCTCAGTAATGAAGTCAGATTTTGTAATTACAAATTGGAATGGTAATGAACTGAGGCTTTTTAAAATTTCAAATTAATAAAACAATGAAATTAATAAATTTATTTAGGATATCCGGAATCAAAGAAGATACAGACATCATCGAAAAGCTGAACTGGTGAAACTCCAGCAGACTTTGAATGCACTTAATTCAAAGACAGCATTTTATGAGGAACAAATTAATTATTACAACACCTATATAAAAACTTGCTTGGACAACTTAACAAGGAGGTGAGTTGAGTCTTTCTTTCTTTTAATGTGTCTTTTAGTGTGTTTTATCAAGAGTGAGAGCAGGTGTTAATCTGTAGTTTAAAGTTTTGATTCCAACAGATTGACAGTCTGCAAAAGGTCTGTGAGAGTTGTTAACTGTGTCAGCACCTGGATATTAAAGTCTTGCATTTATTAATGACTACCTGGAGAAAGAAAAGTCTATGTCTATGTAAAGAGATGTGTAGATGTTTTCAATATAATTAATTGGTGCTAATTTGCAGATCTACTTGCAAGGGATGGAGGTCATGAAGCTTTGGGAAGTAATTATTGGTTTCTTCCTTTTTTATAGGTTGGGGTTTATTTTTAGAATGGGAAAGGGGGAAATTAATGCCTAAATAATTTTACCTTTCAGATATGATGGAGTTACTTGAAAGCAATCCCCCCACTAATGCCACCAAAGTGTTAAAATTAAAACATTTTACTGACATGAATAGGAATTTTCCTAGTATATGCTTCATTGATCCAAAAATTAACTCTAATTACAGAGTAGTTACTATTTATGTCACCTTAAGTTTACAAATTGCTATTTTAAACTGAAGATTGAGGACTTTTGAGGATCAGAGTTGCATTTCACAATAGAATTGAAAGAAGTGCTAAAAGATGATTCAAAACCATTGGCAAGATATTTAGATGATTCACTGCACGCTAAAAATTCCTCTAACTCTTAGATTTTTTGGGATGTTAATTTGGTTTTTTTTAAGAGAAGTTCAAGAAAGAGTGAAAGAAAGTTAAATGTGGCTGAAGAGTAACTGAAGTATTAAGGATCTGATAAACACACCAAAAGCCAGTTTTCTTTTTCTCTTCCCAGAAATTCACGGAGGTCAATTAAATTTGATGGAAAAGAGGAGGTGAAGGGAAGCAAAAAGCTGAAACAGACCTCACTAAAGTACACAGCTGCAAGACTTCATGAAAAAGGTGTCATCCTAGAAATTGAAGATCTTCAAACCAATCAGTAAGTGCAATTCCAAGTATTTTCTAATCAACAATTTCTGAAAGGGCTGGCTTTTGATAAAAGAAATCTTAACAATTTCCAGTGCACAGCTAAAATTGCCTCAGACTTCTGCATTCAGAAGGATGCTACAGTCTAATTGTTATAATTTTTTTAACTTTGTACCTTGCTGTATTATTACTTTGGGAAAATATTTTAATAAGCCAGCCCTAGCACTGTCTTACATGGACAAGTGCAAGTTTAGCAGCAGACTCACTATTAATGACCACGTTTTTATGCAGTTGTCATAATCTTTTTCATATATTGACCAGTCACTTTCAAATAACTTAGTTACCCTCAGGTTTTCTGCTCTTCCTCACTCTACGGCAGGGTGAACGGATGTGGTGGTTTAACATCCCTTTTGTATTCCTCCATTTTGAGGCTGTGGTAGTGAAAGTTGTCTTCCGTTCTTTGCACCTTACCATTCACCTTCTGCATGGAAAAGTTTTTTCCAGTTTTTTTTCTTTTTTTTTTTTTTCCCCCTCAAGTGGATTTATCAGGTAGGGGAAGCCACATGAGGCAAATACGTACCTGCAAGGAGATCCTTGGGCATGGCAGAAGGAAAATCTGGTTGTCCTGTTTCTATCCACTGAGTGTTGGATCAAATTTGTTCACTAAACTTCCTAAAGACTTTTTTTTCTTTTTTGGTGTCTTGTTTTGTTGAGTTTTTTGTTGTGGTTTGGTTTTAGTTGGTAGGTTGTTTTATTTGGTAGGGGTTTTTTGGGTTGGGTTTTTCTGGGGGGTTGTTTCTCCAGTACCAAAGACTTCAGAATTCTGTATTTCATATTACCAATACTACCAGAAAGTCTCTAAGAAGACACTGTATGGAATGCTGTGCAGGGAGGGATGGAGCGATTCTTTTGACACCAATGACACTGCTTGTGGTCAAATGTTCTATGTTCTGCAGGCTTTTTCCCCAAAACTGTCTCTGGATTATACAAAACTGCACAGCCTATGTATTCAATTGCCTTTCTTGTTTCAAGGTTTAAGAATGTGATGTTTGATATCACACCTGGAGAAGAAGTGGGTGACTTTGAAATCAAAGCAAAATTTTTAGGAGTTGAGATGGAAAAAGTGCAGCTCCATTTCCAGGTTTGAATTTTGTTACTTTGCTGTACAGCTGCTGTTGCATTTCGTGTAACTCAAACCTTTTCAATATTTTTTCACATGTATCCATGAACCAGTCAATCAGTACAGAGCAGCAGCTAATGTGGAGAACAACTATGTAACTTCTGCAGGATGCTGGGCATGGGCATTGAATTAATGTTTATCTTGGGGCAAGTATATGAAATCAACCTCCACATTAGTTCAGGCGGCAAGCAGGAAATACTAAAAAAAAAAGGAAATACACAGAAAACAGTATTTCTTCTGGTTTGCTGTTACTGACCATCTGTAGCTTAAGATCTAGAGGACATGTAATGTTGTCTGCATGTATCTAATACTTGCATGCAATTGTTTAAGTAATGAAGAACCTGCAGTTGGTGATGTTTATCACATCTTGTTACTGTAAGGTATGGATTTAGACAGACACTAATGATTTTTTTCTCATTTCAGGATTTGCTTCAGATGCAGTATGAAGGTGTGGCTGTAATGAAAATGTTTGATAAAGCTAAAGTGAATGTGAATTTGCTCATATTCTTGCTGAATAAGAAGTTCTATGGAAAATGAGTACTTTCAGATATTATGGACTTCATCAATCAGTGGGAAGTCTATTCAGTATTTTTTTTGCTCATAAACATTTGAAGTTTGTCGTTGGATGCTTGTTAAATTTTAAAAACACACCCTAAAACACCAAAAGTTCAGAAGAATGTACACAGTGCCTTTTCAGCATTGATAAAAAAACAGAAAACCAAGAAATCTATTTAAACAGCTCAAGATTTCATTGGTGTTGGTACTTTCAAATCAAAATATTCTTTATGACACACAGCTATTGTGTAGATTTTAAGGTAGGCAGAAATTGAATTTAGTTAAATATATAAACCTCTTCCTATTGAAACATTTTTAAAATTACCTCAGATATATAATATAGCTGATACTAGACTTTAAGTATTTACCAAAAGAAAACCTAATTTGTTTCTAAGGGATAGTTTGAGCAGATACTTAGTTACATACTAGGCCTATTTTGTGGCAGTTGTCAATTGCAAAGCAAACTTATTGTGCAATTCAAAAAATTTTACAGGTAATTATAAAGCGACAATAACGACTTGCTTCACAAAAATATATTTTGCGATTCGTTCCTACTAAATGCACTACTGCCTCGTGCAAAATGACATTTTCTACTTTCACAGCCTTTGGAGTGGTATTGGGGAAATCTGAATAGCGAACAGTTGTTCAGTTTGAAGTATTTGAATACCTAAATTGTGCCTGTCTGTCTTTTTTTTTTTTTTGTAAGAAAATAAATGCAATAAAATCAGTATTTAGATTGGGTTTTTAAAATATTCTTTGGAGATTGTTTTATGTAAAATAAACGTTACCTAATTAAACTGGCTTGGTCCCTAAATTTCATTTCAAGGAATTATTAAAGCTGAAATTTAGATGGTAATTGAAAGAACTTCTTTCAGAGCATTTATAAAATTGCATGCAACTAAGCCTGACTGTCCCCAGTACACTTGAGGAAAGCTGCTCAGCAGTGAAGACTTCATGGCCTTTATGCTATTGAATGTGATAATGATTTTGCTTTGGAACTACCACTTATATCTACAGAGAAAAAGTTTGTGCCATAGGTAATGTGACCAATAGAAAATACTTCCTTCTCTCACTTTTCTTGTAACAAACACTTCAGAAGATGGAGAGTTAGACATTCTGGAACAAATTATAAAAGCAAATATTAAAAAAATATTAAATCTGGTAAGGGAATAGAACAGTGTCAAGTCACTGGCAGATAAATGGATTACAGACTCAGCTGATATACTAACTGATCTGTGGTGTTACATGAGCTGAAAAAATTATTACATTTGCCAGAGGTATTAATTTATGCATGACATTAAGTTTGAATACATGACTACTTTAAAACAGATAATATCCCGAATTACAGGATTAAAAAACTATGATATGATTCCATTTTTCTTCTAGCTGGTTATGTATAAACTATTTTAATATGACATAAACGCTGTAGTATTGATACCCTGCTTCACTTAAAATAGCTGGATAGAAAAGTGAAAACAGCGCATCACTTTTCCTTCCAAAGAAGAGAACTGAATTTTACTTGAATATCAATTAAATTCCCAATCTTTTGTTCCCCTTTTTATTTGCAACAGAGTTGACTAATGGCCGTATTTTTAACAAACTCTAGCTGAGCACTATATCTGCCACAGGTGTGATGTTGCTTCTAAGAACAGACTCTTGAGGAAATGTGTCAAAAGCCTGGAGTTGTGCTGGTGAGACAGGCCAGAGACCCACAGCCTTGATAGGAGTAACTCACTCCTCGATATGCAATTTTGTGTGATACACTTGACACATCTAGTACCTGCCTGGTTCTAATGCAAATAGCACATTCCTCTGTTATTTCCTGGAGCAGGCAAGCTTAGAAAAGCTTCTTTGGTTCCCACATAATGACAAGTATGAATGGTACAGTCTGTGTACCAGCACACCCCTTTTCCAGCCATTGCCTGGGCTTCCTGTTCTTCCTAGTGCACATCAAAGAGTAACTTCCATTTAATTTCTTTGAACTCCTTTATAAGCTTTTTTCCTTAATTAGGTAGTTCCATTTAGGGCCTTGCCACTGAACAATAATATGAACCCTGCTAAACAGGACTGACCGCAATGTTTTCTACCGCCACATAAGATTGATGGTAGTGTGAAGCACCATACAAATGAGCAAAGTGATTCTGTTATCACCCACCGCTACTGACTGCTACTAACTACAACAAAAAAGAAAGGCTTTTTAGAGGCTACTGTAAGATACAACGTGGGGACTTCAACAGTAGATAGGACTTGCTGAAACCAGCTTCAGTCATGAAATGGTGGTGTGGAAAGACTTGCATTGCCGATTCAAAATCTGAGGAAAAAAAGCCAGTACAACTGAATTGGGCCTGTGCATCAGTTGTTGCTACAGGAGAAAATGCATCTTTCTTTGCACAACCTGCCTATCTCAACTTTGTCCTCCCTAACTGGTGGTAGTGAAAAGAAATTATAATAGGCAATAGCCTTAGCCTGTTAACCCCAAGGCTTGCATTTTTCTATCATGTGTCTTCAGAGTTGACTAAGAGTGCTTGGCAGCTAACTTAGTTTATTTTGGAACTTTTCCATTCTCAAGGGCCTCTGAAGATACAAAACTACCCACAAAATTGCAGAACAACATCCTTCTGCTTAGGCCAGGCAGACAGGAACACCAACACAAGCACTAGATTTTTCTATTTCACTTTGCACTGGTCTGTGGACCTCTTTAGCTGTCCAACTTTCTTTTAAAGAATACAGGAATAAAACAAAAACCTTCATTCCCAGAAAATCCAAACCCTGACAGCCACATGTGATTTTGAAAAGTTTGTAACTAGATACACAACCATCTACCTAGATGACTGATTTCCCTGCTTTTGAGGTATATTTCTATGCTCATCTTTCAGCAGTAACTACGCACCTCTGACATGCTACAGGGTAATCTGTATTGGCAGCAAGAATGATCTTCCACAAACAGTAATGATGTAGCAGTCTCACTAGGTAGGTGCAGTCTTTTTTGGTAAACTTGGTGTGTTTAACAGGAATGAAGTTTTGTTCTGTAACATACCTCTACTAAAAAACCCCAAAAATCTGAAAAAGGTGCAAGAAGTAGAATTAAAAACTAAAGTTTTATAAGTCATGAACTCTTCATCTCTGTTACAATAAGTTAACTTGAGAGGAAGGAGCAAGTTGATTCACATAACTAAAGGATACAAAATTTAAATTTGGTTTTCATATGCAGACATAAAATTTAACAAGCATGAGTTTTATTCACTTGCTGCATTTATAATAACTAGGTTACAAAGATGAAATGGAATAGCACTATTGACTATTTCTAATGTCTGTGACTAAAATACTTCCTGGAGGTTCAATCTGAGTTTCTCTTCATATGTTTCACAAACTCTGTAATCTAATGTATTCCTCAAACTTTGACCCACTGGTTAAGGCTTCTTGAAATGTAAGAAAAATATTGGCAATATATGTTTTTTTTGAGAACCTGAGTAATTTTCACAATTACCTGTTTTTGTTCAGTTCTGTTTTGGGTTTAGAAAGTTAGAAGAGCAATCTTTGTGTGTGTTTATAGAACTGTGAGACCACAGAAATGACCAAGAATAGCTTCACTTTCTCTTCCCAGATGAAATAATCACCTCTTATCACGATATTGTCCAAACAGATGAATAGTTCAATTAAGTATAAGGCATTTTTTCTAGGTTTCCCAGAGCATGTGGGATGCTAGAACTGTAGGAAGGCTGGCCAGCTGTAAAACTTTCATTTATTTCTTGCTCTATACAGAGGCAGCTTCAACCATGCCATATAACTGGCACTAGTACTGTGAGAAGAACACCACAGGGACACAGAGCTTGCTGGGAACCAGTACTTATGATGAGGGAAATTTGTTTTCCAGGGTCTTTATTCTCCATTAAAAACAAAGGTCGGTGCTTCTGCAGTAATAAAGGCACTTCATACATATAAGCAAGTTCAAATCAACCTTCCCCTTCTTCCCATTTTGTCTGTACTGCTGTAAACAGTACAGTTGAGGCATGGATAGCACACCCTAGCAAGCCAGTATCCACTTTAAAGCTTCTGACTGTCTTACGGGTTTAATAAACACAAAGCACTTAAACATCAGTGGGATGTTTGTAAAGCAAAGCTTCTAAGTAATAGCTGCAAAATTACCAAAATATTTTCCTGTATAACCTTCATGTAGGTTTTGCTTCAACCCCTCTTGATTCATGAGCATCTCTAAAGGAGTGCACAAGTTTCCGAAGTTTGTCCATGGCACGTGCCACTGCACTGGGGAGCGCCACCGCTTTCTCGGGGATTTTGGTACAGCGGACAGGGCCGCAGAGCCGGGCAATGAATCACTTTTAGATTGCCCTGTGTTTGCAGAGCAGTTTACTGAACACATGAAATAAAAGCAAGCTTGGACGTCATCTCCTTTATTCGAAGTAGATCAACTGTAAGGGGCTTTTCTGAACCAGCGTGATCTTTCAGCTGTGAGTAATGCAGGCATTTCATCTGGCCTTGGAACTGTTCCCGTGAGGCAGTCGGACTGCAAATTCGGCAAACTTAGCTTAGAATAATTCCTTGAACATAACCCTTTGTTCCGGCGCTCCCGACCTCTCACCCCGGCCTCGCCCGCCACCGCTTCCCGTGTCCCAGCCGGGCGCGGGGGCTGCTGCGGGGCTCTGTGTCCCGTGGGACCGCGGCCGCTGCCCCTGCGCCTTCTCCTCCCCTTCCTTCCCTCTCTCTCTTCCCTCCCCTCCCCTCCCGCGCCGCCGCGCCCCGGAGCGCAGCCCCCTCCCTGCGGCAGCAGCGAGTCCCGGTGCGGCTCTTCGACAGCCCCAGCCTGCTGAGGTTCGCCCGCACGGACGGACGGACGGACGGACGGACGGACGGACGGACGGAGTGCGGGAAGGAAGGCGCGGCCATGCGGCCCCGGGCGCTGCTGTGCGCCCTGGCGCTGCTGTGCTGCCCGCCGGCCCGGCCAGGTGGGTGCGCGGGGCGGGGGCCGGGCCCGGGGCTGGCGGCGGGGCCCGCTGGGTGCCCGCAGCGCGGGGAGTGACCGGAGCGGGTCCGAGCGCACGGCACCGTGTGCCCGCACCAGCCGGGCCGTGCGGCTCCCGCCTGGGAGCTCCAGTGCGAGTTCGGGCCGAGTTTTCTTGGGCTCTTTGTGCTCACAGCCGCGGCGAGGAGAGGCTGTTGCGGGTGGTGAGTGAGGCCGTCGCTAAGGAGGGCGGCCGGCAGCAGCAGGTGGTGGTGGAACGGACCTGGTCGGCGAGACTTGCTGCTGGATTCTCTTAACCTTTCATTAACAGCGTAAGAGTGAGTGCCAGCTGAATTTCTAGGCGGTGCAAACTTCAGATGATCTGCCAAGCACAAAACAGTTCAGAATATGCACCCCGAGTAGATAGATGATTTCCATGGATATTTCAGGGTTATTCACTAATAGTAACATCAGTACCCTAACTGGTGAGCCCATGGCTCCGTCCCGCTCAGAGCTTGTTAGACGATGGAGATGCTGAGGAAAGGAAGGTGAGAGAAGACATACATGCATGTAACCTCACATCTTATGGCAGAGGCACAGCACTACAAAGGATTGTGCATTTAGAGATTAGCACAAGGTTTTTTTGCTATTATTGTTTTGCTTGATTCAGTTTAAGATTTCTTTCAATCAGCTAGTGATGATAGTGCTGCTGTAGAAATAACTTAGTCCCTCGAGATGGCCTGCAGTAAAGCCTCAGGTCCTACATACATGAAAGGGCTGATTGGATGAGCAGCTAAGGGGAAATTTCAGAGCATAACATACTTTGACTACTGAGCTAAAATGAAAGGGGATAGACCTAGTGTTTGTAAGTATGCTGGGAGGGAAGCATCAGAGAGGGTAAATAATTTTTGCTAGACAACTTTTTGGCACAAGGACAAGTGGGAAGGAAGCTGTCAAGATCATGTTCATATGGGGAGTCTAAAGAAAATATCTTCTTAAGAGAAGGAGGTGCTGGCTTGTTATTAACATAACAAACTTTACATGCTAATGCTAGACAAAAATTTCACTGTTGGTAGTATTCTTCCAGTTACTTCATGCACAACAAAACAAACAAAACCCAATCGTCTGAATATGTCTTCTGCTCTTCTTGTTTTCATTGCCATTGCAATAATATAATTTCCCCACTGTCCTAGATAACCTGTTTTTACCACAATGTACTTTGTTCCTGTTGCCCATGCACTGTTGTATTCCGAGATCTGCTCTGGCCTTGACCTGCAACTTCTCTCCTGCTTTTCCCTCATCCTTCACTGTGCATAGTTACCACATTACTGACCTGTGCTGTTCCTTTGGGTAGGTGAAAAAGCACTAGTTTGGCAGTAGGTTGGTGTCAAGTGCCCACAAACTATCTGACCAGTGCTGTTGAGCTGACTAAGGTCTGAACTCGCCTGGACTTCCCTGCCTTGGGACACTGCTGGCAAAATAGAGTGATTATATTGGTTGAAGCCAGCATATGTGGTTAAAGACATGAGAAAGGAGAGGAAAACAGAGCAGACACCCAGTTGCAAGAAAACAACTTGCAAGTAAATGTGTTCAGATCGCTACTACAACAGTTGTGTAATCTAATAATGAATTCTGTATAAATGGAGATGTGAACGCATAAACAATTCAGTTTTATTTTTATAAAAGCAAATAACTATCATCACTCCTACAAGATTGTGTCTTATTTTGTAATTAATGTGTCTGGCATGCACTTCAGAGCCTGCCTTCATATGCCTAATTTATGGGCTACTGAGTAATTTAGATTCTAGATGCTTATCACTTGGGGTTATATAAAGAGGAGATAAAAGAAACCTATTCGTTATATGCAGCTGTCACTAGTAATGCCCATAAATCAGTATTATTTGTTGTCCAGCAGCACATAGGGAACGTATTTGATTGGCTTGTGTAGGAGCCTATTCTCTAGTCTCTCACATCACAAAGATATCCCTTGGGATGTGAAGTCTGCTGGTTTATAACATCCTGTCCATACTCATGGGCCTACAGAAATATTTTTCAAGTTTCTTCTGGATCTTAAGATTGGTCAAAGCTGTTGTATTTTCTTTCACAGAGTGGGATGCAGAGTAGTCCTTTGCATATGAAAATAGACATGAAAAGAAATTATAAATATCTCTGTATTTTAAAAAAATGTCAGGGTAAACAGCATATGTGTATAGTTCATACACATATGCTGATGAACAATATGTAATAATTGATAGAAAATAGCACATTGTGGAGTGTTAAAATTAAACAATCACAAACTTGCTGAGCTTTCTATGTAATTTCTCTATGTCCTTGTTGGAGAACTGATGAAAAAACTCCAGGGAATAAAAGAAGACTTTGGGCAACTTGAGTGTCATACTGATTTTATGTAATTTTTGCCTCTTGAAGTACTTGTTGGAGGCAAAGACTCTGCTTATTATTCAGTGTCCTGAGTACACACACCTCAAGGATAAAACCTCACCGCTTTATCCTGCTGTTGATTTGTTCATAGTTTACTAGTCTTGTTCTTTCATAGCTGGTTAAATTTTATAGATATTTTGATAGAGCAGTTATTCTCATTGCTGATATGACAGAGTTCCTATTTGTTACAAAAATAAAAATCAGCCAAGCTTGACTTCTTCTAAAGGATTGGATGGCAGCCTAGAAAAATAAGATGACCTTCTGAACATTTGTAATCATTATACAAGCTTTACTTGTGTTTTTCTAACAGATTTTTTTAATTATTAAAAAATAATTAAGCTGTAGTGAAATATGTTTTAGACAAATGATATCTGTAGCTTGAAAACAGCTAGAAAAGAATAATTTCACAGATTCTGGTGTAGTTGTAGCTATTTTCTGTAGAGCTACTGTATATTGGCAGTTGTGTACTAACCCAGTTTAAACGTAATGCCTCTTTCCTGTTCTGGCCTTTTTGTTTGCTATGAAGGTTCATTACAATCTTTTGAAATTGTATGACTTTATTTCATCCTGTTCCCTTCTGTGAATAAATCTCTATCTTCAGCTTTTTCATGTAAACACTGACAGAAAAAGAATAGAAAACCTCAGGGCAGTATCTGTCTGCCTTTCTGTTTCAGAGAGTATGGAGTGCATACTGTTTTTTCTAGAATTACACTGTGTCATACTAGCAGCTTGGTAAAGGATAGGAACTGATACATGGCTGTCAAGCTTTCAAATTAAATTTAGTTTCATCAAGAAAATTTAAGTCACCATTCTTTATATTGTCAAGTGGCACCGAAATAGCAAGTGTGATGCCTTATTACATTTTTCCACAAAGCTGGCTTGCAAGTAGTACCTCATGTCATCTTAAGTTCAAAATGGGGACATGGACTGAGAACAGGAGTCAGCGTGGAGGTGATGTTGACAGAATGAAGGTTGAGTTCAACTCTGAACTTAGAAAGCCTCTGCTTATACAAAGAACACATAGTTTTCACCGAAATATTCCAGATAATTTTAAAGAAACTTGAATTATTTATACTTTTTTTGTTCTGATTTATTGTAATAGGATTTTACTTTTAGAAAATTTCTGTAATGGAGTAAAAGTGACTCTAAATCCCTTCATCTAATAAACTTGTAAATAAGATGTCTCCAAGAATTCAGGATATAATTAAAATTATTAGCAATGTTCAGTTAATTATAAGCAATAGCTAATACAATGGCTGGTAGTCAGTGAAAGGTACTTGTCCCAGTCATAGCATTTTTTTCTTGTAGCATATTTTTGTACTGTTCTCAGTTAGGAGTTAGTAAGGAGAGTTAGGGTCAGGTTATCACCCAGAGCACCCACACTAAGAGACTTAACCTCAGTCATTAAGGGTCAGTGACTCTGATTAAGTTGGTTTGCTGGTTCTCAAAAGTGTGAAACTGCAGCACTGCTCAGGTGCTTCAAAGCTGAGGGATACTGGGATGAGAGAGGTGCTGGTGTCTCAGTTACCATCTCATACAGTGGTAGTCTTGGCAACACAGTTCCTAACTCCAGGCTTTCCTCTCTCAAGTCTGTTAATATTTGTGTTCCCAAAAACATGCATTCCTCACATGGAACCATGTCACCTCTTTCTTTGGTTCTCCACACTGTTCTACAGTGGTGGAGAAAGCAAGATGGACATGTCAACCTTTGGGGGACTAAAATTATCATTATCTTCTCTTTCAATAGTTTTTTGGTTTGAAAATACTCATAGAATTAAAAGTCTTAAATTTATAAAACTTGCGTGTACTGGAGATACAGTAGGTATAGTTGACAGATTTTTCCTCACTTTTACTGATGTCTTTACCATGGAGTCAAGCTTCCAGGTGTAAGAAATATGGGGAGAGGAGGTTGTTTATTCAAGTATAGTTATAATGCTCCCCAAAAGAGATGAAGACCAGTGCTGTCATTTGTGACATATTTCTATTGCAATGATCATTAAATATAGGAAACTCCTAACTCTTTGATGTCAGCCACAGGCTGAAGTTAGAGGTGTCATACAAAAGGACTTGTGCTGCAGCTTGGCTGCAAAGCTAGGAGCTGACCCTTTGAGCCATGCAGCTGCTTGGACTAAGTGTATAATGTGTTAAAGGACCTATAGTTCTGCCGTTGTTCTCTTTAAAAAGACAGAATAGACCCTAGTATAAATGTGTTTAGTGCCCTTCTGTGCAATCACCAAATCTCAAGTACTTCTAAGCATTTCTGTTTCAAACTACATCATTCTTACTACAGTTTCTGTAATGAGCTCCCAGCACCTTTTTTTCTGACCAGCAGAGGTTGCAATCTAGTCACTTTGCATATGAAAACTGTTCTCTCCAACACTTCCCTTTTGTCTCTCTGCCCCTAGAATGCTGCTGTGACACAGCATGGTACATAAAGCACAGCCACTCTAAATAAAATCACCAAATTGCCTTACCAGTCCTCTGATCTCTCCCCCACATTCAAGTTTGAATTTCACAAAAATCCATGCCGGGTAGGGCCCTTCTGCCACTGCCTGTGCACAAAGGGAGGTAACTCCTGCTTAAAGATGGAGCCATTTTTCTCTTTGCCATCTGCTTCCTTCAGATATTTTGCTAAAAAAAATGGTTTCAATTACTATAGAACAAATAATTGCTTCTAACAAGCAGGATCTTACACAGGTGAATCATGTACTTTCAACTCACAGATGTGAGCTAAGACACCCTCATTTTTGTTTTAATTATCAAAGATCCAACAAAGGATCAATTGCACAGGCAAACAGGTGACTGGTTACTTGAGTAGTTGTAATTTTCTCACTTCTGTCTACCCACAGTACACTTGAATTACTCTATGCCAAAGCAGATTAAGCCAAAACTGAAAATTACAGTCTTAGAAAGTATTTCTCCATACAAACAACTTTGCTGAAATAATGCCTAAATAGTTCTTTTGATTGATTGGTTGTTTTTTTCTTTTTTACATAAATAACCCCCTGCCAGACAGTTAATGCTTCATGACACTGATTTCCTGGCTTGTTACATTCAAAAAGTAGATATAGCCTGTCAAGGCTTAGCTATGAAAGCATGCTGCAGAAGACTTCACTGTAGAGGGAACTGTAGGTTTCAGAAGTGCCCTGGGGGTATGGCAGACACATGCTGTCCTGCACACTGTGGGTTAGGGTAAGTAGAACTCGGGAAGTGTTTCAGTGCCATCTGTGGCTACCCATCTGTTACAAGCAAAAGGTTGATCCATATCTACCTTGAAAACTGCTCTGCCATCTCTCTTAATGGGGGCCTTCGAGTTGTGTAAGATGTTTCCAGAGCACACAGAAATATTTCCAAACCATGATGCTTTAGTTGCACTTTTACTTTTTGTGATTTTGGTGATGAGTACTTCTAGTACTTCTAGTGGGAATTTTGTGCATGAGCACTTATGCCAGCATCTCATTTCTTACAAAATGTGTGAAGGGTCTGGCCAAGACAGTTCAAGGCTGGCAGATTGCCTGTTGTGTTAAAGTTGCCCAAGGAGAGCATAGATTAGGTTGGATCCTTGAGCATAGCTAGAATCACTACTAATAAAAGCTTTCAAGCTAAGAGATGGGAAACAAAGAAGGACATCTTACCTAAATTTGTAGCAGGAGGAGCTAAAATAAAATGGGTGACCTGTGGGCAACCTGTGCTTTGAATCAGAAATTAACTTTATTATTTTGTTTACCTAATCTAATCTTAACTTTCCTTCTTGAAAGATGTTTTCACTTCCCCATACCATCTAAATATTGACTTATTAATCTTAATACTTTTTACTTTTCAGGCTTTCCAAATAACAGCAGCATACCACACATCATCAGAAGTTTTTCCATCCGTTTTTCTTCCAGTCCAGTGGCTGATCTTATTCCTGTTGACGGTGATGCTGAAAATGACTTGGAAGTTGGATCAGGAGCCACCAATCAGACTGCATCATTTCTACCTGAACGACGAATGATGTCAGTTCAAACGGCAAGATACCTCACTAGTCCATGGCTGACTCGTTTTGTTCCTTCAGTTTACACCGTAGTGCTTGTGCTGAGTCTCCCTCTGAACATTACAGCGATACTCGTGTTTCTGAAAAAGATGAAAATCGAAAAGCCAGCTGTAATATACATGCTGAATTTGGCTCTTGCAGATGTTCTCTTTGTAAGTGTGCTTCCATTTAAGATTGTTTATCACTTTTCTGGAAATGACTGGGTTTTTGGGCCTCAGATGTGCCGTTTCATCACTGCTGCCTTCTTCTGCAACATGTACTGCTCAATAATGCTTATGACGAGCATAAGCGTCGATCGCTTCCTAGCCGTGGTGTACCCCATGCAGTCCCTGGGGTGGCGTACACTACCTCGTGCCTCACTGGTTTGTTTCATCATATGGCTTGTAGCAATAACCGGGGTTATACCTTTTCTCCTACGAGAGCAAACAATGGAAATACCCAGGTTAAATATAACGACATGCCACGATGTGCTGAGAGAATCCGAACTTCACAGCTATTACGTCCACTTCTTCTCTATCTTCTCTTCTGTGTTTTTCATAGTGCCATTTATAATTTCTACTGTCTGTTATGTGTGTATCATTCGCTGTCTTAGTTCTTCCACCATTGTTGCAAAGCAAAATAAGAAGACGCGTGCCTTGCTCTTGTGTGTGGCTGTTTTTTCTGTTTTCGTTATTTGCTTTGGACCAACAAATGTTCTCCTCTTAATTCATTATATCCATTTTTCATATGACAACAGCTTAGAGTATCTCTACTTTGCCTATCTACTCTGTGTTTCTGTCAGCAGCATTAGCTGCTGCATTGACCCCTTTATTTACTACTATGCTTCTTCTCAGTATCAGAGACAATTTTTCAGTCTCTTCAATTGTAAAAAGACTTTTGATCCTAACATTAGTAATAGCAGTGGCCAGTTGATGTCTACCACTAGTACTAGAAGGGCTACATTGACTACTAATGTGAATAACAGTGTCTACAGGAAATTACTAGCAATGCATTGAGATAACCTGTCTTCAAATTGGTCAGTTTTACACAGTTACAGACAAAAAGAAGACTGTTATATCCAAGAAATGCAAAACCTTACACCAAGTTGTTGTATGATACATAGCTTTATGGATCCAATATAGTAATACACAATTCAAATTAAAACTCTGTATGTGTGTGTGCATAGATACATATATATAAAGGTGTATAGTATATGTAAATATGTTAATGTAGAAAGGAAAAATAATTTCTTAATAATAGTTGTTGAGTATTTTTCAAATAAACTTTTTTTTCAGACAAATCCTTTGCATTGTTCAGTTTATTGTAGAAATCCCGGTTTAGTATTTTGAACTATACCTGTCAGGTTGAATAAATTATTATATATGGAATCACTCTATCCATCCAGTTGTTCCTGAAAAAAGTGAAAATACCTTTCCAGGCTTTTTTTTTTCTCCTATATGTAATTTCTAGAATTATCTGTTAACTTACTTTCTTAGCATTATTATATATCTCTGGACACTGAAATTGTTCATTTTATGTTTTTACATATTCTACTTCAAAACAGTCTGTATGGTTTTCAGAATGTGAGGAACCAAAACCGAGCTATTGCTTGGTGCAGTGTGTGACATGGGAGATAATTTCCAGCAGCTGGAGCTAGCTTGTTTTTCGTTTTGCTACCATTAGTGTATGCTAGGCGTTTCAGTTAGGAATGTGGTATTTTTGAGAATTAATTTCAGAAAAATTTGTGAGATTTTGTTTCACAATAAGTTAATGGTTCTCCAAAAAATATATTGGAAAATCTCTATTTATCATCTTGTTATGCTGTTTCCAAATGTGCTTTCTTGCACGTGGTTAGTCATCAAACATATATTTAGGACTTGAAAATATCCTTTATCCCTGCTAGCATGGACATTTTTCACATTTTACACTGTGTCCATATCTACTGAAATGGCTGTGGTATTTAGCTAACCAATAGCTAACTTCATTCTGTGGAGCAGTCTTTTGCTACAAAAAACAGTAAAGCAAAAATAACAGAAATTTAGTTTTAGAAACAAGCATGTAGGTAATAGGACTGTACATGAAAATGGAAATCCAATTAAGTAGGAATTTGTTTATAGGATTTGCCACAAAAATCTGCCAAGAAGTACAGCAGTGGAAAAAAGGTGTCTTTAGTCCAGCACAAGTGATGCAAGACCTAATCTTCCTGCATATGGTGTGACAGTGAGAGACTTTCTAACTATGATCTCTTATTGGTTTGTGTCTGTTCCTTAATGGATTCAAGCATAGATTTTTGTTCTCAAGGTTTTGCCATTTTTAAGTACATGAGTGAGAATGATACATCTATGTGGTTTGCAAGCCTAAGACTCCACAAATGGACATAAGTTACATTCTCATTTTGTTTAATATTACATTAGGGATGGTCTTGTTTTTCAGCAAAATCCAAATCCATCTTGAAACCATCAGGACAGATTTGCTCTTTCCTGGCTGAAAAGAATTACCTCTGTGCTTCCTGGAGTTACAGCCTCGGGGACTGCTCTTTAGCCCATGTTGAGAGGAGGACTATGAAGATAATCAGAGGAATGGAACACCTCTCCTGTGAGGATAAGAGAGCTGGGGTTGTTCAGCCTGGAGAGGACTCGGGGTGACCTCACTTCAGCCTTTCAGTACCTGAAGGAAGTTGATAAGAAAGAGAGGGAGACTTACCAGGACCTTCAGGGATAGGATATGGCATAATGGCTTTAAACCAAAGGAGAGTAGATTTAGTTGCCCAGAGAAGTTCTGGATGCTCCATCCTTGGAAGTGTTCAAGCCAAGGTCGGATGGGGCTCTGAGAAACCTGGTCTAGTGGAAGTCTTGTGTGGAACCCACAGCAAGGGGTTGGAACTGGGTATCTGTAAGGTCCTTTCCAATCCAAGCCATTCTATGAATTGAAGATTCTATGAACTGCTGAGCATGGCCATGCAGAAAAGCAGAATGTGATAGCTTTTCGAAGAAACTGAACCAGGAAAGTACTGCAATTTAGACTGACATGCTTAAATTAACAGGAAAACCTAGCCATATCTTCATGCTTACTGCACCTTGCACTGCTAGCTGGGAAAGAAAATTAACAGCTTGTTTCAGGGGGAAGAGGAAGAAGTAAACATCTGACCAAGAGAAGTGAAACCATTTATGTATATGCTGTTTTACCCCTACCTTCCGCTCTTGAGTCTTTCCTTCATTTTTCTTCCATAATGTTGAATATAAAATGAATAATTTTCTATGTGAAGCAAGCTATAGAACCAGCTTGTGCTATATAACATTTGGAGACAAGGATGTGTCAGGCACTAAACATGCATAAGGAAGCTTGCTAATCTTCCAGTTATGCCAGCTGCATGTTGCAGCAATATTGGTGGAGGAAGATTTGCAATCCACATGGTTTCTCTTGGTAGAATACCTCATATACCAGCAGTCACTGGTATAACTAATTTCACATGGGAGGATTTGCTTAATTTAGCAAGGCAAGGATTTTGCAGGGATTGGCATGTTCTCACTAGAAGCATTGTATGAGGTAATGCTGAGCATGCACCTGCCTTACAGCCTGCCACCTGCATGCAGCCTGACTCAGACAAAATATGGTCTGCTGGCTCTAAGTTCTACGTACCTATTTAGGTGAACCCTAGCCAGAAATGCGAGCATGGCTGCAAAGTTTGTTAACAACATTTTGCAACAGGCAAACTGCATCAGGTCATTGGATCTCTCCCCACTTTAGACAGAATCCAGAAGTGGAAAGAAAGTACGAGCCTGCCAGTAGATCATCAGTTATGGCTTTGCACTGGAGGTCTCCAAGAGCCAGGGGAAGAATGAGAAGGGTCTAATATGCTCAGTGCAATATTTAAATAAATTCCTGAATAAGGCCTTTTTACGATCATTTTCATCTTTTTTGATCTAACCACAGTATAATCTTAAAAGATGCTGAGCAAATTTTAAAAAAAGAAATTAATGTAACCTCTAACATTAATGACCCAAATACAGGCTTTATCATTATATTTTGCAAGTGCTGGAAAAATGGTTTAGCCATTGCTAATACAGCTGCAGAGGATGAAAAATAACATGCTATAATCCAAGTCAACACTAGAGAGCATTAAAATAACTAGATATGGCTGTTGTAATTTGACTTGTTGGGGAGGAGACCACTAGAAGCCAGATCTGAGTATCATGCTGAACTGTAAAATACTGATTAGCCCTCTCAACCACTGTCTGTACTTGAAAAGGTGAAAAAATACTGGCATTTTGTTGAAAAAGTAAGTGGCTTTATTTTAAACAGAACCTGCAAAAAGGTTCAACAAAGTTTTGGGAAATATTTTTTTTATCTTTGTGCTACCAGCCTTACAGTAGTGGTGTCTGTAGCCTCTAAACAAGCATCTCTCCTCAAAAGCAGGGTCTGACATTTAAAACATGTCACAAAATGCATTGCACACAACATAGTCCCACCAAGGTCAGAGTTGATAACGTCAACCTACAATAAAAATCTGTCCTGCTCTTCCCTCACTAAAATAAAAATGAATGACATTGAGTCAAATTCTTCTTCGTTCCTTTATGGACCTGGGAAAGTCACTATTCTTGCCTTTGGATCATTTCACTTTTGTGTTAGGAACTTCGTGTCTTCACTATTTTTTTGTGCCACACTATAATGTACCAGAGCCAGCAATTCTTGGGAAGCTCCTATATATGTATTCTCATCCTCATGGTTGGAGCAGCATGTGCCCAGGGCAGCAGTGAAGGTGGTGCCACAGCACTTGGGCTCAGGGCTCCCAGTTCACACTCCCATGGGGCTCACAGCCCACTGTCGCTGGCTTGCCATGTCTCTCACTTTGACTCCTGTACAGATGGCAGGCTTCTTTTACAGATGCTTTCCTCAGAAGAAATGGAAATTAATTGAATATACTTTTAGAGCCAGATTACCTCCTAAAAGTTTTAATCACTTTTGGCTCCTTATAATGCTCCTTTTTTCCCC